>NC_041381.1:53490658-53513918 GCF_002162155.2 Triticum dicoccoides | reverse complement strand
ACGAACCGGGACCAATGCTCTGCCTATATAAGCAGCACGTCCCGACGCCGTCGCCGCCCCACGTCCCGCGCCCCGTGCCCCGTGACGCCGCCGGCCCCTACCCGTCGCCGCCCCGCCCCGTCCTGCACCGCACCTCACCATCGACCGCCGGCCCCTGCCCCTCATGCACCGTCGCCGTTGCCGTCGCCGTCCCCTGCCCGTGGCCCTCGCCACGCCCCTCACGCCGTCGCCATCCCGTGAGCAATTTTTTTGCTAATTTAATTTGATGTTAGTAGTAGTTAATTTAGATGTGTATTATAATTTAGATGTGTAGTTAATTGAGTTAGATTTTGTTAGATTTTTTTTAGATTTTTTTGTTAGATATAATTCATAGATTTTTCTTGTTAGATGTGTAGTAATTTAGATGTCTAGTTCATAGATTTTTCTGTTAGATTTTTTTTCATATTGTGTAATTAACTTGTTCATATTGTGTTAGATTTTTTTTCTATTAATAGATTTTTTTGGTGATATTATTGTTGAATATGCATGTTTGTATGTTCATATATATGCAAAGATCGAATATGTCAAATTTTTATGATTCTTTTCTGTTCATAGAATTTTTATGATTTTTCTGTTCCAATTTTGTTCATAGAATTTTAATGATTTTTTTGTTCATAATATTTTCTTTGTCAATTTATGTATATGTTCATATTGTGTATGTATAGGAAAATTGTGCATGATCAAAGTCATTTATGAATATGTTCATATTTAGAATAGAGGAAAAAGGAAAAAAATAAGAAGAGAAAGTGTTTAATATAATTAGTTAGAAAAATAATAGAACTATAGTTAAACTAGTTTAATTTTAGTAAGTACTACTTTATTTTATTTATAGTAAGTGCTTCATATATAGTTGAACTAGATAGTTGATTTAATAAACTACTTTATTTTACTATGTATAGAAGTAGTTTATTTTTAGTAAGTACTACTTTATTTATTGATAGCAAGTGCTTAGTAGTTGAACTAGTTGATTTAATTAATAAAACTACTTTATTTAACTATATATAGAAGTAGTTCCCGCATCGACGTCGACGATGCCTATCCTGCATCCTCGTCGTTGTCGACTCGGCGGTGGAGGCCTGCTTGATCAGGGCCATGTTCGGGACTGGGCTCCGCCAGGCTGGTATTGAGAGGTGCTACCTTCCCGGGGACGTAGGTTGGTGAGAAGGCAGCCCGTTGTTGACCCGATCCTTGTTTGGTGGCGGTCGCGTGGGCCAGTGACGGTGCCGAGGCTTCCGAACACCGCGGAGGTGGTACTTCACCGTGTCAGCGAGGAGGACGAGCACGTCCGTTGCTACATGGTTGCATTGGAGGGCAGGTTCGACAATACCTGGCAGGTTCTTCAGGGATCTCACTGGAGCTATGATCCTGTGATGGTTCCTTATCTTTGGGTGTCCACCGCCCGCGACGATACCCGGCGGGCGCTATGGTTCTAGCTGTATTAGCGATGCTATATGTATGATAGTATTCGAGGAGTATTAGTGATAATATTCAACGATGTACGGACACAAGAGATGATGTATTTTTGGTTATAACTGAATGCATGCTAATTTGAATACTACTTTATTTTACGATTTGTTTTTGCTTATTGAATGCTCATATTGGAAAAGTACTCCTACTTTGAATGCTAAAATTGAAGAGCACTATATGCAGAAATCTAGGAGCCCCCTCCATCATCCACGCCGTCGTGGGGGTAGCTTCTTCTTCATTCCCATGTGCTAGACAATTTGGTGTAATAATGCACTCGGGAATGAAAGGAGGAGCTACCATCACCGATAGTCAACCCGTGATTAATAATAATGATTTAATTTAGGTTTTTTAGTACATATATTTAATTATACAAGTTTAATATTTGAATTATGAACATAGGCCGGAAATGTCGTACTCGAACGACGAAAACCGCCCGGGGGAGTGCGACTGGTGCCATGACGACCGAGGTATGTGCGTCAGGTTCCTTGAGCTGGACGAAGATCGGTGCTTCAGCATTAAGCTCGAGGAGACCTTCGATGTTCATACGGTACGCAACGACGATAATAGTTTTTTTCGTAATTAAGCACGACTTCAACTATTTTAACGTGTATTTTTCATCTTTTCCAATTCTACTAGCTTATCCCATGCTATGCAAGACGCTATGTCTTGGAGAGGATGGGTTTTGAAGACCATGAAAGTATGGAAACCAAAACAATTCACCTAAGGACCCATCATGGTGTGGATTTTGAAGTAAAGATGTACAATGCCGAGAGTGTAACCCATTTTGGTTGCAAAAATTGGGAAGCATTTTGCAAGATGTATGGTTTTGATGAGGGTATGCTTGTCACCATGGATCTTTGTGATCCTACAATTTAGAAAGACAATATGGACATTTGGGTCCTTGTGGATACACCTCCAATTCTTCCCCCATGTGAGCTTAACATAGTTATTAAGTAATTTATATTTTTTTATTTCAAAATAGTTGACAGCTTATTTCCATTGACAGCTTATTTTCATTCTTCAAAGAATGTGCGGAAGATGGTAGACAAAACCCACTACACCAATGGCTCCGAGTTAACTTATAAGGAGAAAAATCATCTGATCACATTTTGTACTGATATTGAGAATTACAATGTCTACAATCGAACTCCTCAACATTATGGTCAATACGTGCCACTAGTGCACATGTTGAACTACGGTAACTACCATGGAGATACCCTGGTAAGATTTTTTACTATTACGATATCCGTGCATCTTTTTGCATACTTCTAAAACTAGTACATCATTGCTAACTATGAAGTTATTACTATGTTTTTCAACAGATAATCCCGAATGATTGTGTGCCTCATCTGATGTATACGCATGATCGCCTTGATGTTTTGAACATACAACTAGGTCGTCCTACGAATTTCAACTGTCCATACCGGATTTCTAAAATAAGTGGAGACATGACAATCAAAGAATAGAAAAAATGTATGGACAGTCGTAAGGAGCTTCTTGGAAGCAAAAGGAAGCGAAGCGCAAGAATTGGAGACAGGATGATCTCCATTCTTCATAATGGAGAGTCAGGGTCTATATTGTTTTATGCTATGTTATCTTAAGTTTGTTTAGGTCCTACCTGATACTGATGATGTGCTAAGAACAATTATGTAGGGTTGGGTTCGATGACTATAAGTATGATGATCATATGACGCATGATTAGTAGGACTTGTTATTATATATGATGATGTATGATGCGAGCATGAAGAGTTATTATATATCAGCGGGTGAAATGAACATAGCAGTAGCGTTGGTAAACCAAGCACGAAGATAAGAGAGGACACTTCTCTCTATTAGCTAGCTAATAACAACCTAAATTAACCCCCAAAACCCCTAAACCAGCCAGTTTCAAAAAAAAAAACCTCAGCTGCAGCCAGTTTCTGACGCGTGGATGCCTTTTGGTCCCGGTTTATGTCACCAACGGGGACCAAAGGCCCCCCCTGCCTGGGCTGCCCGCAACGGCCACGTGGATGCCCATCTGTCCCGGTTCGTGTAAGAACCGGGACTAAAGGGGGGAGGCATTAGTAACGACCTATTAGTCCCGGTTCAAGAACCGGGACTAAACGCCCTTACGAACTGGGACAAATGCCCTGTTTTCTACTAGTGTCATCAACTACCCTAAACCCTATACACTTATTAACATCTAGCTAGTAAGCAAAAACAGAATTTGTAGTACAAGACAGTGTGACTCACCCGAAGTTGGAAGGAAGTAGTGTATCTGGATTGGTATTTAGGTGCTTCAAGAACTCTAGCAAGCTGTTCTTTGTGTCATTTCTTGTCCATTCTAGTGTTCATGTCTCTTGATTAATGGTATTTGGGTCAATTGACCCAATGCCATAGCGTCCATCTTTTCTCATTTCATAGATCTTCATTATGCATAATACCATAGAAAATAATATAGTGAGGATAATTACAGGTAATGATGAATGAGGACTACAGCTAGCTTGAGACTTAAATTACTGAAAGAAATCACTTATAGGCAATTGCAACTGATGATAGATTTGTCGAGTGCGTCTTGATTGAATAACTGAAACAGTTCTGTAAACTCAACATACAAAGCATTCTCATGGTAGTAATGCTTTGGCTTGACTCTCATCATGAGGGACTCTCGATTGGTAGTCTGGGCAATTTTCATGTACCATTCATGCAATTCATACATTCTCGTTGAGAGCTTGTTGACCTCCACAGGCTTGACCAAAGGTTTCCCGCGGACTAATACATCTCCAACGTATCTATAATTTATGAAGCATTCATGCTATTTTATTATCTGTTTCAAATGATTATGGGCTTTATTATACACTTTTATATTACTTTTGGGACTGATCTATTAACCGGAGGCCCATCCCATATTGCTGTTTTATTGCCTGTTTCAGTATTTCGAAGAAAAGGAATATCAAACGGAGTCCAAACGGAATGAAACCTTTGGCAATGTGATTTTTTGGAAGAATATCACCCAGGAGACTTGGAGTTCACGTCAGAAGACCCTCGAGGAGGCCAGGAGATAGGAGGGCGCCCCCCTACTGGGTGCGCCCCCTGTCTCATGGGCCCCTCCAGCATCCCCGACCGACTTCTTTCGCCTAGATAAGCCTACGTACCCTAAAAACATCGAATATCAAGATAGATCGGGAGTTCCGCCGCCACAAGCCTCTGTAGCCACCAGAAACCTCTCAGGAACCCTTCTCGGCACCCTGCCGGAGGGGGGATCCTTCACCGGTGGCCATCTTCATCATCCCGGCGCTATCCATGACGAGGAGGGAGTAGTTCACCCTTGAGGCTGAGGGTATGTACCAGTAGCTATGTGTTTGATCTCTCTCTCTCTCTCTCTCTCTCTCTCTCTCTCTCTCGTGTTCTCTCTCGTGTTCCCTCTATGACACGATCTTGATGTATCCCCAGCTTTGCTATTATAGTTGGATCTTATGATGTTTCTCCCCCTCTATTCTCTTGTGATGAATTGAGTTTTCCCTTTGAAGTTATCTTGTCGGATTGAGTCTTTTATGAGAACACTTGATGTATGTCTTGCCGTGCTTATTTGTGGTGACAATGGGATATCATGTGCCACTTGATGTATGTTTTGGTGACCAACTTGCGGGTTCCACCCATGAACCTATGCATAGGGGTTGGCACACGTTCTTGACTCTCCGGTAGAAACTTTGGGGCACTCTTTGAAGTACTTTGTGTTGGTTGAATAGATGAATCTGAGATTATGTGATGCTTATCGTATAATCATGCCCACGGATACTTGTGGTGACAATGGAGTATCTAGGTGACATTAGGGTTTTGGTTGATTTGTGTCTTAAGGTGTTATTCTAGTACGAACTCTTGAATAGATTGATCCGAAAGAATAACTTTGAGGTGGTTTCATACCCTACCATAATCTCTTCATTTGTTCTCCGCTATTAGTGGCTTTGGAGTGACTCTTTGTTGCATGTTGAGGGATTGTTATATGATCTATCTATGTTATTATTGTTGAGAGAACTTGCACTAGTGAAAGTATGAACCTTAGGCCTTGTTTCCTATCATTGCAATACCGTTTATGCTCACTTTTATCGCTTGCTACCTTGCTGTTTTTATAATTTCAGATTACAAATACCTTTATCTACCATCAATATTGTACTTGTATCACCATCTCTTCGCCGAACTAGTGCACCTATACAATTTACCATTGTATTGGGTGTGTTGGGGACACAAGAGACTCTTTGCTATTTGGTTGCAGGGTTGTTTGAGAGAGACCATCTTCATCCTACGCCTCCTACGGATTGACAAACCTTAGGTCATCCACTTGAGGGAAATTTGCTACTGTCCTACAAACCCGTGCACTTGGAGGCCCAACAACGTCTACAAGAAGAAGGTTTTGTAGTAGACATCAAGCTCTTTTCTGGCGCCGTTGCCGGGGAGGCTGGGTAAACGGCATTCACACCCCGTAAACTAAGCTCTTTTTTGGCGCGGTGAGTGCTTGAAGGTATATCTTTAGATCTTGCAACCGAATCTTTTTGTTTCTTGTTTATCACTAGTTTATTCTATAAATGAAAACTAAAAAATGGAATTGAGTTTGTCTCATACGTTTCATCTTTTTGTTTCGTGAAAATGATGGTAAGGAAAATTGTGCTCAAGTGCTAGAAGAAGAAGTCTATAAAATGTTTTGCATGAAATCTTTTAATGATGAGCATGATTGCAATTTTGTTAGTATGAATTCTTTGAATACCCATGATGCTAATGATATGCAAAGCCACAAGCTCGGGGAAGCTATGTTTGATGAATATGATATTTTTTGTCCCCCAAGTTTTGATGAGAATATTTATTATGATGAAAGCATGCCTCCTATTTTTAATGATTGTGTTGATGAAAGTGTGTTTGGAAGAGTGTCAACTTTAGGTAGTATTGATCCCACTATTTTGGAGGATGTTGAATCTTATTGTGATGAATATGAAAGTGGATTTGGAAGAGTGTCAACTTTATTTAGTGATGATTCCACTATTTCAGAAGAGGTTCCAATTGATTATGTGAACAAAGTTGCTATTTATGATGATTATTGTGATGACTTGTATGCTATAAAGAATAAAAATAACCATGAAACTTGTCATCATGATTTTAGTTTTCAATTGGATTATGCTTCACATGATAGTTATTTTGTTGAGTTTGCTCACACCATTCCGAATGAGAAGAATTTTCCTTATGTGGAGAGTAGTAAATTTTCTATGCTTGTAGATCATGAAAAGAATGTTTTAGGTGCTGGTTATATTGTTGAATTCATTCATGATGCTACTGAAAATTATTATGAGAGAGGAACATATGCTTGTAGGAATTGCAATAATGTCAAGTTTCCTCTCTATGTGTTGAAATTTTTGAAGTTATGCTTGTTTTCCCTTCCTATGCTAGTTGATTATTGTTCCCATAAGTTGTTTGCTCACAAAGTCCCTAGGCATAGGAAGTGGGTTAGAATTAAATGTGCTAGTCATATTCTTCATGATGCTCTCTTTATGTTTCAATTCTTATCTTTTATGTGAGCATCATTGAAATCATCATGCCTAGCTAGAATGGCATTAAAGAAAAGCGCTTGTTGGGAGACAACCCAATATTTACCCTTACTGTTTTTGTGTGTCCTAATGATTATGCTACTGTAGTAATCATGTTTTATAGCTTTTGTTTCAATAAAGTGGCAAGTAGAGCCTTTGGGAAGGCTTGGGTGAAGTCTATATGATCTTTCTGTAAAAAACAGAAACTTTGCGCTCACGAGATTAGCTGCCATTTTTTTACAGAAGAGTGATTTTAGGTTGATTCTTTCTGCAGATGATTAATAGAAAAATTACTCAGGTCCACTAGTTTATTTCAGAATTTTTGGTGTTCCAGAAGTATACGTTTGATACAGATTACTACAGACTGTTCTGTTTTTGACCGATTCTGTTTTCATTGTGTTGTTTTCTTATTTTGATGAATCTATGAGTAGTATCGGAGGGTATGAACCATAGACAAGTTGGAATATAGTAGGTTTAACACAAATATAAATAAAGAATTAGTTCATTACAGTACCTTAAAGTGGTGGTTTGTTTTCTTGTACTAACGGAGCTTACGAGTTTTGTTTTGAGTTTCGTGTTGTGAAGTTTTCAAGTTTTGGGTAAAGATTCGATGGACTATGAAATAAGGAGTGGTAAGAGCCTAAGATTGGGGATGCCCAAGGCACCCCAAGGTAATATCCAAGGACAATCAAGAGCCTAAGCTTGGGGATGCCCCGGAAGGCATCCCCTCTTTCGTCTTCGTTCATCGGTAACTTTACTTGGAGCTATATTTTTATTCGCCACATGATATGTGTTTTGCTTGGAGCGTCATTTTATTTTGTTAGTATTTGCTTGATGTTATTTAGAATAATTTTTTGCATCTATATTTTCAATAAAAATGTCAAGGATTGCCTTTATCATGCTTATTTTGCTAGTATACATGTTCCTGTTTGAAAACAGAAAGTTTACCGCTGTTGCAAAAATTCCCTAGAAAAGTCAGAGAGTGATATAATGTTGAATCTTTTTGCATATTGAGATCTGATAAGTATTTTACAGCATAGTATTTTTATTATAATTCTTGGAGTTAGGGAAGTATGATGAATCTTGCATTCTTTACAGAATATACTATTTTGACATATTGCTGTTATGTTTGCATTGTTTGCATATGTTTGCTTGTTTAATGATTTTATTTTAGGATAGAAGTATTAAATATGCAGAGACATTTAGTATGTAATGTTGAATAATAATGTTATTAATATGTTACAGTAGAAAATGATAAGGTTTTGCATTGGTTTATACTAACCTATCTCACGAGTTCTTGTTGAGTTTGGTGTGGATGAAGCTTTTGATAAAAAGAGAAACCGTGATATGAAAGGAATTAAGGAGACACAAAAGTTCAAGCTTGGGGATGCCCAAGGCACCCCAAGATAATATTTCAAGAAGTCTCAAGCATCTAAGCTTGGGGATGCCCTGGTAGGCATCCCACCTTTCTTCTTTAACAACTATTGGTTAGTATCGGTTGAGCCTAAGTTTTTGCTTCTTCACATGAGTTGTGTTATCCTTGCAATGTCATTTTATTTTGCTTTGCTTTCTGTTTGAATACAATACCAAGATCTGAAATTCTTTTAATGGGAGAGAGTCTTCATATAGTTACATAATTATTTTGCTACTCATTGATCTTCACTTATATCTTTTTGGAGTAGTTTTTCATTTACTCGTGTGCTTCACTTATATCCTATGAGTAAATGGTTGAATGAGTTGAATGCCATAAATCTAAAATTATATATGTTTCATTTGCTTATCCCATGGGGAGTAATGAATTCACATCTAAGAAGTAGAAATAGTAAGTTTATTGAAGGATAGCTAGCATTGTATTGGTCATTTGAACAATTCATGAAAGAATATTGATGGAAGAGAGATTTCACATATAAATTTATTATCATAGACATCTTTTATAATTGTGAGCACTCATTAAGTATGACATGCTAAAGAGTTGATGTTGGACAAGGAATACAATGTAATGGGTTATGTTTTCTCACATCTCAGTTAAAGTATATTGTCATAGATCATTCAAACATGTTGAGCTTGCCTTTCTCCCCTTGCTGGCCTAAATATTTGTACTAAGCGGGAATACTGCTTGTGCATCCAATATCCTTAAACCCAGTTTTTGCCATGAGTGTCCACCATACTTACCTATATGCGGTATTTACCTGCCGTTCCAAGTAAATTTGCATGTGCCAAACTCTAAACCTTCAAATTATAATCTGTTTTGTATGCTCGAATTGCTCATGTAGCAACTAGGGGCTGTCAGTGTCCTCCATGCTAGGTGGGTTATTCTCAAGAGGAGTGGACTCCGCTCCTCATTCACGAGAAACTGGCGGTAACCGGGATGCCCAGTCCCATGATCAAAAAGATCAAATTCAAATAAAAAATAATTGCAAACAAAACTCCCCCAGGTTTGATGTTAGTTGGAGGCACCCATTGTTTCGGGCAAGCAATGGATTGATGATTGTTGGTGGAGGGGAGTAAAAACTTTTCCCATTCTGTTTGGGAACTGCCTATAATGTATGTAGTATGGAAGATATTGTGAACTCTTGGTTGTTATGTTGACAATGAGATCATACCTCTCAAAATTATTTATCTCTATTTCAAAATCAAGCTCTGGCACCTCTGCAAATCCCTGCTTCCCTCTGCATAGGGCCTATCTTTTACTTTATGTCTTTTACTTTATGCAAGAGTCAAGGTGATCTTCACCTTTCCCTTTTTCATTTTATCCTTTGGCAAGCACTTTGTGTTAGGGTGATCCTGATATATATATATATATATATATATATATATATATATATATATATATATATATATATATATATATATCCAATTGGATGTACGTTAGCATGAACTATTATTGTTGACATCACCCAAAGGTGAATACGTTTGGAGGCAACATTATAAGCCCCAATCTTTCGCTGTGTCTGATTAAAACTTCATAACCACAAGTATTGCGTGAGTGTTAGCAATTGTAGAAGACTATATGATAGTTGAGTATGTGAAGTTTGCTAAATTAAAGCTCTGACATAGACCCTTCCTGAAAGTAAGATGATTTGCAATTGTTTGATGACTAAGAATGAAGTTTGCTAGTTTTCAAGAAAGTTTATGGTCTATGCTTTAACATGTGAATTGCTTGTTACTAGTTCGTGAAAAGTTTTATGAGATGAACTACTGTTATGATATATAATGATGCTAGTAAAGGTGATTGAAATTATCATTGATCAAACTTGTGCACCTCTAGCATTCACACTTCATAAATTCTTTCTTTATCATTTACCTACTCGAGGACGAGCAGGAATTAAGCTTGAGGATGCTGATACCTCTCCAACATATCTATAATTTATGAAGCATTCATGCTATTTTATTATCTGTTTTGAATGATTATGGGCTTTATTATACACTTATATTACTTTTGGGACTAACCTATTAACCAGAGGCCCAACCCATATTGCTGTTTTATTGCCTGTTTCAGTATTTCGAAGAAAAGGAATATCAAACGGAGTCCAAACGGAATGAAACCTTCGGCAACGTGATTTTTTTGGAAGAATATCACCTAGGAGACTTGGAGTTCACGTCAGAAGACCCTCGAGGAGGCTAGGAGATAGGAGGGCGCCCCCCCTACTGGGCGCGTCCCCCTGTCTCGTGGGCCCCTCGAGCATCCCCTGACCGACTTCTTTCGCCTATATAAGCCTACGTACCCTACAAACACCGAATATCAAGATAGATCGGGAGTTCTGCCGCCGCAAGCCTCTGTAGCCAACAGAAACCTCTCGGGAGCCCTTCCCGGCACCCTGCCGGAGGGGGGATCCTTCACCGGTGGCCATCTTCATCATCCCGGCGCTATCCATGACGAGGAGGGAGTAGTTCACCCTCGAGGCTGAGGGTATGTACCAGTAGCTATATGTTTAATCTCTCTCTCTCTCTCTCTCATGTTCTCTCTCGTGTTCCCTCTATGGCACGATCTTGATGTATCCCGACCTTTGCTATTATAGTTGGATCTTATGATGTTTCTCCCCCTCTACTCTCTTGTGATGAATTGAGTTTTCCCTTTGAAGTTATCTTGTCGGATTGAGTCTTTTATGAGAACACTTGATGTATGTCTTGCCGTGCTTATTTGTGGTGACAATGGGATATCATGTGCCACTTGATGTATGTTTTGGTGACCAACTTGCGGGTTCCGCCCATGAACCTATGCATAGGGGTTGGCACACGCTCTTGACTCTCCGGTAGAAACTTTGGGGCACTCTTTGAAGTACTTTGTGTTGGTTGAATAGATGAATCTGAGATTGTGTGATGCTTATCGTATAATCATGCCCACGGATACTTGTGGTGACAATGGAGTATCTAGGTGACATTAGGGTTTTGGTTGATTTGTGTCTTAAGGTGTTATTCTAGTACGAACTCTTGAATAGATTGATCCGAAAGAATAACTTTGAGGTGGTTTCGTACCCTACCATAATCTCTTCATTTGTTCTCCGCTATTAGTGGCTTTGGAGTGACTCTTTGTTGCATGTTGAGGGATTGTTATATGATCTATCTATGTTATTATTGTTGAGAGAACTTGCACTAGTGAAAGTATGAACCTCAGGCCTTGTTTCCTATCATTGCAATACCGTTTACGCTCACTTTTATCGCTTGCTACCTTGCTGTTTTTATAATTTCAGATTACAAATACCTTTATCTACCATCCATATTTCACTTGTATCACCATCTCTTCGCCGAACTAGTGCACCTATACAATTTACCATTGTATTGGGTGTGTTGGGGACACAAGAGACTCTTTGCTATTTGGTTGCAGGGTTGTTTGAGAGAGACCATCTTCATCCTACTCCTCCTACGGATTGATAAACCTTAGGGCATCCACTTGAGGGAAATTTGCTACTGTCCTACAAACCTGTGCACTTGCAGGCCCAATAACGTCTACAAGAAGAAGGTTGTGTAGTAGACATCACGGACATATTTCCATTTTAGTTCCTGCTCTATAAAAGTTTCCATGGGCTCGCGCTCTAGGAGTTGTTCTACATTGCATCTGATCTCTGCACCTGCCTTCTATGATTGTTGGTTATTACCAGATGATCGGCCGCGCCGGTACTCATGTGTGTTGGTACAATGAGCGGGGGGATCGATTGCACCGCCTGTTCTCCCAGCTGGGGAACAATTTTCTCGGTTTTTTGGCAGCTCCTTGGCTCGAGCTCGAGCTCTACTCCTTCCTTTTTTGTGCTTGATATTGTTGGGGAACGTTGCATAAAATAAAAAATTTCCTACGTTCACCAAGATCAATCTATGAGTTCATCTAGCAACGAGAGAGAGAGATGCATCTACATACCCTTGTAGATCGCGTGCGGAAGCGTTCAAGAGAACGGGGTTGAGGTAGTCGTTCTCGTCGTGATCCTATCACCGGAGATCCTAGCGCCGAACGGACGGCACCTCCGCGTTCAACACACGTACGGTCAGCGTGACGTCTCCTCCGTCTTGATCCAGCAAGGGGGAAGGAGAGGTTGATGAAGATCCAGCAGCACGACAGCGTGGTGGTGGATGCAGCAGGGCTCCGGCAGGGCTTCGCCAAGAAACTACGGGAGGAGGATGAGGTGTAGCAGGGGGAGGGAGGCGCCAAGACTTAGGTGCGGCTGCCCTCCCTCCCCCCTCCTTTATATAGGCCCCCTGGGGGGGCGGCCCTGGAGATGGGAATCTCCCAAGGGGGTGGCGGCCAGGGGGGTGGAGTGCCCCCCAAGGCAAGTGGGGTGCGCCCCCCACCCTAGGATTTTTCAACCCTAGGCGCAGGGGGTGCCCAAGGGGGAGGGGGGCGCACCAGCCCACTAGGTGCTGGTCCCCCTCCCACTTCAGCCCACGGGGCCCTCCGGGATAGAAGGCCCCACCCGGTGGACCCCCGGGACCCTTCTGGTGGTCCCGGTACAATACCGGATGACCCCGAAACTTTCCCGATGGCCGAAACCACACTTCCTATATATAATTCTTCACCTCTGGACCATTCCGAAACTCCTCGTGATGTCCAGGATCTCATCCGGGACTCCGAACAACTTTCGGTTTGCTGCATACTCATATTCATACAACCCTAGCGTCACCGAACCTTAAGTGTGTAGACCCTATGGGTTCGGGAGACATGCAGACATGACCGAGACGGCTCTCCGGTCAATAACCAACAGCGGGATCTGGATACCCATGTCGGCTCCCACATACTCCTCGATGATCTCATCGGATGAACCACGATGTCGAGGATTCAAGCAACCCCGTATACTATTCCCTTTGTCAAACGGTATGTTACTTGCCCGAGATTCGATCGGCGGTATCCCAATACCTCATTCAATCTCGTTGCCGGCAAGTCACTTTACTCGTACCGTAATGCATGATCCCGTGACTATACACTTGGTCACTTTGAGCTCATTATGATGATGCACTATCGAGTGGGCCCAGTGATACATCTCCGTTATGCGGAGTGACAAATCCCAGTCTCGATCCGTGTCAACCCAACAGACACTTTCGGAGATACCTGTAGTGCACCTTTATAGTCACCCAGTTACGTTGTGACGTTTGGTACACCCAAAGCACTCCTACGGTATCCGGGAGTTACACGATCTCATGGTCTAAGGAAGAGATACTTGACATAGGAAAAGCTCTAGCAAAACGAACTACACGATCTTGTGCTATGCTTAGGATTGGGTCTTGTCCATCACATCATTCTCCTAATGATGTGATCCCGTTATCAACGACATCCAATGTCCATAGTCAGGAAACCATGACTATCTGTTGATCAACGAGCTAGTCAACTAGAGGCTCACTAGGGACATGTCATGGTCTAAGTATTCACAGGTGTATTATGATTTCCGGATAATACAATTATAGCATGAATAAAAGACAACTATCATGAACAAAGAAATATAATAATAATCCTTTTATTATTGCCTCTAGGGCATATTTCCAACAGTCTCCCACTTGCACTAGAGTCAATAATCTAGTTACATTGTGATGAATCGAACACCCATAGAGTTCTGGTGTTGATCATGTTTTGCTCGCGGAAGAGGTTTAGTCAACGGATCTGCGACATTCAGATCCGTATGTACTTTGCAAATATCTATGTCTCCATCTTGAACATTTTCATGGATGGAGTTGAAACGACGCTTGATGTGCCTGGTCTTCTTGTGAAACCTGGGCTCCTTGGCAAGGGCAATAGCTCCAGTGTTGTCACAGAAGAGAGTGATTGGCCCTGATGCATTGGGTATGACTCCTAGGTCGGTGATGAACTCCTTCATCCATATTGCTTCATGCGCTGCCTCCGAGGCTACCATGTACTCCGCTTCACATGTAGATCCCGCCACGATGCCCTGCTTGCAACTACACCAGCTTACTGCTCCACGATTCAACATATACACATATCCGGTTTGTGACTTAGAGTCATCCAGATCTGTGTCGAAGCTAGCGTCGACGTAACCCTTTATGACGAGCTCTTCGTCACCTCCATAAACGAGAAACATGTCCTTTGTCCTTTTCAGGTACTTTAGGATATTCTTGACCGCTGTCCAGTGTTCCTTGCCGGGATTACTTTGGTACCTACCTACCAAACTTACGGCAAGGTTTACATCTGGTCTCGTACACATCATGGCATACATAATAGATCCTATGGCTGAGGCATAGGGGATGACACTCATCTCTTCTTTATCTTTTGCCGTGGTCGGGCATTGAGCCGAGCTCAATCTCACACCCTGCAATACAGGCAAGAACCCTTTCTTGGACTGATCCATTTTGAACTTCTTCAAAATCTTATCAAGGTATGTGCTTTGTGAAAGACCTATGAGGCGTCTCGATCTATCCCTATAGATTTTGATGCCTAATATGTAAGCAGCTTCTCCAAGGTCCTTCATTGAAAAACACTTATTCAAGTAGGCCTTAATGTTGTCCAAGAATTCTATATCATTTCCTATCAAAAGTATGTCATCTACATATAATATGAGAAATGCTACAGAGCTCCCACTCACTTTCTTGTAAATGCAGGCTTCTCCATAAGTTTGCATAAACCCGAACGCTTTGATCATCTCATCAAAGCGAATGTTCCAACTCCGAGATGCTTGCACCAGCCCATAAATGGATCGCTGGAGCTTGCATACTTTGTTAGCATTCTTAGGATCGACAAAACCTTTCAGCTACATCATATACAACTCTTCCTTAAGATAATCGTTAAGGAATGCCGTTTTGACGTCCATCTGCCATATCTCATAATCATAGTATGCGGCAATTGCTAACATGATTCAGACGGACTTAAGCTTTGCTACGGGAGAGAAAGTCTCATCGTAGTCAACCCCTTGAACTTGTCGATAACCCTTAGCAACAAGTCGAGCTTTATAAATGGTGACATTACCATATGCGTCCGTCTTCTTCTTAAAGATCCATTTGTTTTCTATCGCTCGCCGATCATCGGGCAAGTCAGTCAAAGTCCATACTTTGTTTTCATACATGGATCCTATCTTGGACTGCATGGCTTCTAGCCATTTGTTGGAATCTGGGCCCGCCATCGCTTCTTCATAGTTCGAAGGTTCACCGTTGTCTAACAACATGATTTCCAGGACAGGGTTGCCATACCACTCTGGTGTGGAACGTGTCCTCGTGAACCTACGAAGTTCAGTAGCAACTTGATCCGAAGTACCTTGATCATCATCATTAATTTTCTCTCCAGTCGGTGTAGGCACCACAGGAACATTTTCCTGAGCTGCACTACTTTCTGGTTCAAGAGGGAGTACTTCATCGAGTTCTACTTTCCTCCCACTTCTTTCGAGAGAAACTCTTTTTCCAGAAAGGATCCGTTCTTGGCAACAAAGATCTTGCCTTCGGATCTAAGGTAGAAGGTATACCCAATGGTTTCCTTAGGGTATCCTATGAAGACGCATTTTTCTGACTTGGGTTCGAGCTTTTCAGGTTGAAGTTTCTTGACATAAGCATCGCATCCCCAAACTTTTAGAAACGACAGCTTATGTTTCTTCCCAAACCATAATTCATACGGTGTCGTCTCAACGGATTTAGATGGTGCCCTATTTAAAGTGAATGTAGCTGTCTCTAGAGCGTATCCCCAAAATGATAGCGGTAAATCGGTAAGAGACATCATAGATCGCACCATATCCAATAGAGTGCGATTACGACGTTCGGACACACCGTTACGCTGAGGTGCTCCAGGCGGCGTGAGTTGTGAAACGATTCCACATTTACTTAAGTGCGTACCAAATTCGTGACTTAAATATTCTCCTCCACGATCCGATCATAAGAATTTTATCTTTCGGTCACGTTGATTCTCTACTTCATTATGAAATTCCTTGAACTTTTCAAAGGTCTCAGACTTGTGTTTCATCAAGTAGACATACCCATATCTACTTAAGTCATCAGTGAGAGTGAGAACATAACGATATCCTCCGCGAGCCTCAACGCTCATCGGACCACACACATCAGTATGTATGATTTCCAATAAGTTGGTTGCTCGCTCCATTGTTCCGGAGAACAAAGTCTTGGTCATTTTGCCCATGAGGCATGGTTCGCATGTGTCAAATGAATCATAATCGGGAGACTCTAAAAGTCCATCAGCATGGAGCTTCTTCATGCGCTTGACACCAATGTGACCAAGGCGACAGTGCCACAAGTATGTGGGACTATCGTTATCAACTTTACATCTTTTGGTATTCACACTGTGAATATGTGTAACATTACGTTCGAGATTCATTAAGAATAAACCATTGACCATCAGGGCATGACCATAAAACATATCTCTCATATAAATAGAACAACCATTATTCTTGGATTTAAATGAGTAGCCATCTCGTATTAAACGAGATCCAGATACAATGTTCATGCTCAAACTTGGCACTAAATAACAATTATTGAGGTTCATAACTAATCCCGTTGGTAAATGTAGAGGTAGCGTGCCGACGGCGATCACATCGACCTTGAAACCATTCCCGACGCGCATCGTCACCTCGTCCTTCGCCAGTCTCCGCTTATTCCGCAGCTCCTGGTGTGAGTTACAAATGTGAGCAACGACACCGGTATCAAATACCCAGGAGTTACTACGAGTACTGGTAAGGTACACATCAATTACATGTATATCACATATACCTTTAGTGTTGCCGGCCTTCTTGTCCGCTAAGTATTTGGGGCAGTTCCGCTTCCAGTGACCCTTCCCTTTGCAATAAAAACACTCAGTCTCAGGCTTGGGTCCATTCTTTGACTTCTTTCCGGCAACTGGCTTGCCGGGCATGGCAACATCTTTGCCGTCCTTCTTGAAGTTCTTCTTACCCTTGCCCTTCTTGAACTTGGTGTTTTTATTGACCATCAACACTTGATGTTCTTTCTTGATTTCAACCTCTGCTGACTTCAGCATTGAGAATACTTCAGGAATGGTCTTCACCATCCCTTGCATATTGTAGTTCATCACAAAGCTCTTGTAGCTCGGTGGGAGCGACTGAAGGATTCTGTCAATGACCACCTTGTCCGGGAGGTTAATGTCCAGCTGGGACAGGCGGTTGTGCAACCCAGACATTTTGAGTATGTGCTCACTGACAGAACTGTTTTCCTCCATCTTACAACTATAGAACTTGTCGGAGACTTCATATCTCTCGACCCAGGCATGAGCTTGAAAAACCATTTTCAGCTCCTCGAACATCTCATATGCTCCGTGTTGCTCAAAACGCTTTTGGACCCCCGGTTCTAAGCTGTAAAGCATGCCGCACTGAACGAGGGAGTAATCATCAGCACGTGACTGCCAAGCGTTCATAATGTCTTGGTTCTCTGGGATGGGTGCTTCACCTAGCGGTCCTTCTAGGACATATGCTTTCTTGGCTGTTATGAGGATGACCCTCAGGTTCCGGACCCAGTCCGAATAGTTGCTGCCATCATCTTTCAGCTTGGTTTTCTCTAGGAATGCGTTGAAGTTCATGTTGACATGAGCGTTGGCCATTTGATCTACAAGACATATTTTGCAAAGATTTTAGACTAAGTTCATGATAACTAAGTTCATCTAATCAAATTATTTAATGAAATCCCACTCAGATTTGACATCCCTCTAGTCATCTAAGTGTCACACGATTCGAGTCGACTAGGCCGTGTCCGATCATCATGTGAGACGGACTAGTCATCATCGGTGAACATCTCCATGTTGATCGTATCTTCCATACGACTCATGTTCGACCTTTCGGTCTCTTGTGTTCCGAGGCCATGTCTGTACATGCTAGGCTCGTCAAGTTAACCCTAAGTGTTTTGCATGTGTAAAACTTTCTTACACCCATTGTATGTGAACGTAAGGATCTATCACACGCGATCATCACGTGGTGCTTCGAAACGACGAACTTTAGCAACGGCGCACAGTTAGGGGGAACACTTTCTTGAAATTATTATAAGGGATCATCTTATTTACTACCGCCGTTCTAAGTAAACAAGATGCATAAAACATAATAAACATCACATGCAATTATATAAAGTAGTGACATGATATGGCCAATATCATATAGCTCCTTCGATCTCCATCTTCGGGGCTCCATGATCATCTTCGTCACCGGCATGACACCATGATCTCCATCATCATGATCTCCATCATCGTGCCTCCATGAAGTTCCTCGCCAACTATTACTTCTACTACTATAGCTAACGGTTTAGCAATAAAGTAAAGTAATTACATGGCGTTAAATCATTGACACGCAGGTCATACAATAATTAAGACAACTCCTATGGCTCCTGTCGGTTGTCATACTCATCGACATGCAAGTTGTGATTCCTATTACAAGAACATGATCTCATACATCACAATATATCATTCATCATTCATCATAACTTCTGGCCATATCACATCACATGACAATTGCTGCAAAAACAAGTTAGACGTCCTCTAATTGTTGTTGCATCTTTTACGTGGCTGCAATTGGGTTCTAGCAAGAACGTTTTCGTACCTACGAATAACCACAACGTGATTTTGTCAACTTCTATTTACCCTTCATAAGGACCATTTTCATCGAATACGCTCCAACTAAAGTAGGAGAGACAAACACCCGCTAGCGACCTTATGTAACTAGTGCATGTCAGTCGGTGGAACCTGTCTCACGTAAGCGTACGTGTAAGGTCGGTCCGGGCCGCTTCATCCCACAATACCGCTGAAGCAAGAAAAGACTAGTAGTGGCAAGCAAGTTGACAAGATCTACGCCCACAACAGATTTGTGTTCTACTCGTGCAATAGAGAACTACGCATAGACCTAGCTCATGATGCCACTGTTGGGGAACGTTGCATAAAATAAAAAATTTCCTACGTTCACCAAGATCAACCTATGAGTTCATCTAGAAATGAGAGAGAGATGCATCTACATACCCTTGTAGATCGCGTGCGGAAGCGTTCAAGAGAACGGGGTTGAGGTAGTCGTTCTCATCGTGATCCTATCACCAGAGATCCTAGCGCCGAACGGACGGCACCTCCGCATTCAACACACGTACGGTCAGCGTGACGTCTCCTTCGTATTGATCCAGCAAGGGGGAAGGAGAGGTTGATGAAGATCCAGCAGCACGACGGCGTGGTGGTGGATGCAGCAGGGCTCCGGCAGGGCTTCGCCAAGCAACTACGGGAGGAGGATGAGGTGTAGCAGGGGGAGGGAGGCGCCAAGACTTAGGTGCGGCTTCCCTCCCCCCTCCTTTTTATAGGCCCCCTAGGGGGGCGGCCCTGGAGATGGGAATCTCCCAAGGGGGCGGCGGCCAGGGGGGGTGGAGTGCCCCCCAAGGCAAGTGGGGTGCGCCCCCCACCCTAGGGTTTTTCAACCCTAGGCGCAGGGGGGCCCAAGGGGGGGGGGGCGCACCAGCCCACTAGGGGCTGGTTCCCCTCCCACTTCAGCCCATGGAGCCCTCCGGGATAGGTGGCCCCACCCGGTGGACCCCCGGGACCCTTCCGGTGGTCCCGGTACAATACCGGATGACCCCGAAACTTTCCCGATGGCCGAAACCACACTTCCTATATATAATTCTTCACCTCCGGACCATTCCGAAACTCCTCGTGACGTCCGAGATCTCATCCGGGACTCCGAACAACTTTCAGTTTGCTGCATACTCATATTCATACAACCCTAGCGTCACCGAACCTTAAGTGTGTAGACCCTACGGGTTCGGGAGACATGCAGACATGACCGAGACGGCTCTCCGGTCAATAACCAACAGCAGGATCTGGATACCCATGTCGGTTCCCACATACTCCTCGATGATCTCATCGGATGAACCACCATGTCGAGGATTCAAGCAACCCCGTATACTATTCCCTTTGTCAGACAGTATGTTACTTGCCCAAGATTCGATCGTCGGTATCCGAATACCTCGTTCAATCTCGTTGCCGGCAAGTCACTTTACTCGTACCGTAATGCATGATCCCGTGACCAGACACTTGGTCACTTTGAGCTCATTATGATGATGCACTACCGAGTGGGCCCAGTGATACATCTCCGTTATGCGGAGTGACAAATCCCAGTCTCGATCCGTGTCAACCCAACAGACACTTTCGGAGATACCTGTAGTGCACCTTTATAGTCACCCAGTTACGTTGTGACGTTTGGTACACCCAAAGCACTCCTACGGTATCTGGGAGTTACACGATCTCATGGTCTAAGGAAGAGATACTTGACATAGGAAAAGCTCTAGCAAAATGAACTACACGATCTTGTGCTATGCTTAGGATTGGGTCTTGTCCATCACATCATTCTCCTAATGATGTGATCCCGTTATCAACGACATCCAATGTCCATAGTCAAGAAACCATGACTATCTGTTGATCAACGAGCTAGTCAACTAGAGGCTCACTAGGGACATGTCGTGGTCTAAGTATTCACACGTGTATTACGATTTCCGGATAATACAATTATAGCATGAATAAAAGACAACTATCATGAACAAAGAAATATAATAATGATCCTTTCATTATTGTCTCTAGGGCATATTTCCAACAGATATGCCTTCCTGATTTGGCGCTCATAGTCCGAGTCAACAGGCTTGGGAGCTGGTGCTTGAGACATATGAATAAAGTGGTCAATGACATGCTCAGGCACTTTCTCCTTTGGCGTCGGTGGCGGTTTCGGTCCAAAATGGGCGTCCAATTGGGCCCTGCATTCGACTTCGTTTTCCTTTTCGGTCATGTTGTAAGGCCTCTTTGGAAGAGGTGCGAGGTTTGGACCAAATTGGTATCTCTTGCCTCCTACACTTGTACCGCTAGCCACCATAGCTGCGGCGGCTCTCTTCTGCTATTGCTTAGGCAGCGGAGCCCTCTGAGGCGGCGGAGACGGCTGACTCGGTGCCTGACTTGGAGAAGGAGGACTGGACTGACGCGTTGCCGGACTTGGAGGAGGAGTGGGCTGACGCGGTGCCGTACTTGGAGGAGGAGGAGTGGCCTGACGCGTTGGCGAACTTGAGGGAGCAGGACTCTGCTGAGGCGGTGGCTGATGACTTGGAGGTGTGAGAGTCTGCTAATGCGGTGGCGGACTTCGAGGAGGAGTCGGCTGACGCAGTGTCGGTGGCCTTGGAAAGATGATGCAATCCTTTCTTCATATAATGATAAGATGTATGGCCTCTCCCAGTGTGCGCTCATCATCACCTCCAAGAATCTCAAGCTGTAGCCCCCAATATTCTGCCACCACTTCATCAACCGCGACATGAGCATAGGCAACTGGAATCAGATTGCAATGGAAGGTTGCTTCAGGGTGATTTGTAGAAGCAATGTCGTCCGCCACCTTGATGGATATGTTCTTCATTTTGAAGTGTAGCTCACAATTAGTGTTATCCATGATGTCATCCATAGGGTATCTATCCAGTAGTAGTGCCTCATCGCCCGGTGCGGAACCCACGCTGCTTCTCGACATGGATGGGACGGTGCTATCCAACGCTGGATCTGCTAGTTGCTGCCGATGTACAGACCCCCTTTCATGGCTAAGTGAGTCGATCTGCTACTGCTGCCACTGGAATTGGAGTGCCAACTCCGCTTGCGCTGATTCTAGGCCTTTAAGGCGTTATGCTTCCTGCTTCCTCTGCTCCTCCTCCAATTTCCTCTTCTTCTCCTCCTCCATCTTCTTTTTCGCATGGCTTCTGTAGTCAGGGTTCCAGTCCTCAAACACCTCATACCACGGAACAATGCCTTTGCCTCGTGTTCTTCTCGAGTGTTCAGGATTTCCCAGGCCGCGCCTAAGCTCATCGTTCTCTCTGTTGGGCGTGAACACCCCCGTTCAAGCCTCTTCTATTGCAACAAGTATTTTGAGGTCGCCTCCTTTAAGACGTGCCTTCTGCAAAACCTGGCCTGTCTTTGGGTCCAACGCCCCCATGCGCATAGAACCAAGTCCTGCACTTGGGGTGATAGCTCAACGTAACTGGACTGACCCCTGCATCCACCATCTCTTGCTCAGCCTTATCCCACTTAGGCCGGGCCATCGCGTAGCCACCTGGCCCCAGCTTATGGTAATGCTCCTTTTTCGCGACATTGGTCGTGTTTATTCTCGACCGTTCCTTAGCTAATTCCGATTCCTTGAATTTTACAAAAAGCTGGCCAGTGATCTCTTTGCTTCTCTAGTGTTCTAGTGAATTTTGGAGTCTTCTTTCCTCCTTCGACGTACCTGGCCCATATAGTTTTCTTGTGGTTGTCGAATGCAACTGTCATATTCCTAAGAGCAGCGTCCTTGACTTTCAGCACATCTGCATCTATGAAATGATCTGGTAGGGTGAAATGTGACATGAGAGGTTCCTAAAGCAGTTTTTTGCTCTTTCGTCAACAAAAGTAAGATCTGGACGTTGCTTTGCTGGATTTTTCCATTCTTGAATGGAGATCGGGATTTGGTCCTTCACAAGAAATCCGCACTGATGAACGAACTTGCCCGCATTCTTCCTAGGCTAGCTTGGTTCGCTATTAGGTTTGATGGCATCGATGTTGTACTTTACGCCCTCCTTCAACTTTTTGGCCGGGCCTCGCACTGTCCTTCTGCCTGCAGACGATTTGCTCGATTCGGAGGGCTGAAAGAAGAAAGATCGATTCGTTAATATATATATATATATATATATATATATATATATATATATATGTATAGGGTGGGTCTATTCTAATAACACCCCTTAAGACCTTATTCTGCACCTCAAAACCTTATTCTGCTAACACCACCCCCACCACCCCACTTCCTCCCCCA
>NC_041381.1:53471363-53490259 GCF_002162155.2 Triticum dicoccoides | reverse complement strand
CGCTCCACCTTCCCCACCTTCCCCGGCCGCTACGCCACCCCGGCTCCTTGCTGCCTCACCTACTTCCCCACCACACAACCACCTCCCATCCCAGATCCATGGCCGCTGCGCCACCCCGGCCAACTACCAACCGCGCCACCACGCCCCTCCCACTCTCCACCATGGCTGGATCCCCTTCAAATCCTCCTCTTCCAAAGAAAACCACAGCCACCCCCAGATCCCCGCCGCGACTCCCCTTCTGCTGCTTCCACCTTCTTCTTCCGGCCACTCCCCAACCCACATCTGCCTCGGTCGCCTCCTAGCATGAGCCGGTGCCGGATCCAGCCCCCCTCACCCCGTGTCAACTAGCTGCTGGAAACGCCAGGTTGCAGTCCTCCCGCACCTACCCGGCGAGCTACCGCCGTGGGGAGGGCCCTTCCCAGCACACCTCCCGCTGTCCGATCCAGTGCGGCCCAGGCTTGACCGTGACGAGTCCTTCATCTAATACAAGCCCCGACGACGGATCTGCCGTGGTACGCCTCCTCTGCTCTACTTGCCGCCAGAATTAGGCTACCCCCTGCCACCTGCGGTCGGAGCTGAGAGCAAAAGGGACGGCGCAGCGGGCGTGCATGCATGCGATGGCCGGGCGAAGATGCAGTCAACACCCGTGCGATGGCGGGCGTGGAGGCCACATGAGGTTGATGTGGTGCCCGATGGCGAGCAGGATGTCGCCCTACTCCGTCCACTAGAGGGGAGCAGTGCAGTTCGGTACACCTCCTCCCCCATCACATGATCTGTGCATCTTCTCCACACCTCCTAGTTTCGATTGGAGAGTGACCAGCAGCGCTGGCAAGATGACGACGACAAAGGCAACTCTGGGACTGGCAGACGGCCAATTCGGGCAGCCGGCATACTGGGTGAGGCACTCGACGGCAGGGCAATGTGGGTGGCGACGCCATGCAGTTTGCCATGCGCCCACGGCATGCAGTGCGGGTGGCGACGTTGTGCGGTTCTTTCGTGCGCATCCCCCGACCCGCCGCTAGATTGGATCCTTTTGTTCGTTGTGGCTTCCATGGGACGCCGGCACGACATGCCTCCGATTAGAGAGAGTTGTTTGCTTGGGATCTTCATGTGGTTCAGTTGCCGAGTAGGTGCAGTGCGAAGAGCCATGGCATCAGATTTTTTTGGACTGGTGCCTTCCAGCAAGGCCACCGTCCCCTAAGCTCCTGCATCCTCACCGTGAGATCAAGGACGAGCATCAGCTAGCTGGGCGTGGAGCTCACAATTTTTCTGTGTGTATTTTTTGGTCTTTTTGCTGTTGACTTTTGCCATGCAGTCCACTGCGTGAGTGTAAGCAGCACACCCGTCAGCGCCGTGCAGTCGCTGGGCTAGGAGCTCACAATTTCTTTTGTGTATTTTTTAGTTTTTTTGCTATTGATTTTAGTCGTGCAGTCCACTGTGCGAGTGTAAGCAGCACACCCGCCGGCATCATGCAGTCTAGTGTGTGGGTGGAAGCAGCCATGTGCATGTCGTGCAGTGCGGGCGTGCAATATGCCGGTGAGGACGCCCTGGTGAACAGTAGCCGCGTTGCAGCCCACTTCGGCGACTATGCAGTTTGTGGTGTGCACGGGTTCAGATGATCCACGGATTGAGTTTTATTTTTCTCAAAAAAATGTATGACAATGGAGTTGTCATTGTGCAAAATACACAGAAAAACGTTTCATTGTTTTTGTCTAGAGGTCCGTTTCATTGTTCTCAAAGCGGTTCATTTGAATGAAAAGAATTAAAATAGTTAGAAAAAAGAAGCTAATGCAGTACAGTTGCCTCTACTCTGGAGTTCGAACGCGTTAACACAAAAAAAGGACAAAAAAGAAAATGCAGTACACTTGGCTCGTCACTACAGTCCCAAACATGTTAATGGAAAACGTTGTTCCAAAAAATGTGTTACATGAAAACGTCAACAGTAACTCGTGCGATTCACTTTTGAAAGTGTTCCGGTTCATTTTTTGTATTGTTGCGGTTCACTTGCTCGTTTTGGAAAATTTATGTACGACAAAAAAAACCATGAAGTTCACTTGCCCGCCTGCTGCAGTGCGGTTTTATGTTTGATGAAGTTCACTCATCGATTTGGGTGTCGCGAAAAACAGAGTACCCGCATTTTCGATAATTTCAAAACTGCTTTTAAACCGTGAAGAATTAGTGAGAGTGTGCTACATGAAAAAGTTGCGCCTCGTCGATATCTTTCCATCGGCGTATAATTCGAATCATTCCGACCAGCGGTTTGCAAAATTTTTGCCAAAAACGACCGATGTCACTCGTCATCCGCCGCACAATTTTCAAAATTAACTTAAAACCGTAAGGAATCTCAAAAACATTTCAACATATGAAAATTGCGCCTCGTTCGTAGCTTTCCAACGGCGTATCACACGCCTCGTTTCGATAAACGGTTCAAAAACTGGAGGGAAAACAGTATCGAAAATTTAAAAAAACTTAAAAAATAGAATTCCGCGATTTAGTAAATTTGGAACTGCTCTTAAACCGTAATGAATTAGAGAAATATTTATATATGAAGAAGATGCGCCTTTATGATATCTATCCAACGGTGTATCATTTGCTTCATTCCGACAAGCAGTATAGAAAAAAACGCGAAAAAACGCTCGCTGACACTCGTCATCCGCCGCACCATTTTCAAAACTGCTCTTAAACCGTGTGGAATCTCGAAAACTGTTCAACATGTCGAAGTTGCGCCTAATCCATATCTTTTCAACGGTATATTACACGCCTCATTCCGATAAACAGTTAAAAAATTAGAGCGAAAACAGTACCGAAAAAATAACGCGTGCAGTTTTTTTCGATGAGAAGTTCACTAGTCTCTATTGCAGTGCTCGTCGTCAAAAGGATGCAGTGCGCTTCTGTTGAGCGTGCAGTGCCGAAGTGGTGTGCAGAATAGTTATTCTGCTAATATTAGCAGAATAGACCGTCTGTATATGTATGTATGTATGTGTATATATATATATATATAATCATTTAAAACACGTGATGATCACCAGATGCGGAGAATACGGGCCGGGCATCGTTGATGTCGATAACAAATACTATATGCAAATGTAACATTTTCTCAATGATTGGATTGTGATTTCTTATATAGAAATTAAAAAATGATATCGTTGCACATGTCAAAATTTTATATGCAAATATAACATTTTTTACATTCCATATGCAA
The DNA here is from genome assembly GCF_002162155.2 of Triticum dicoccoides. Lineage (NCBI taxonomy): Eukaryota > Viridiplantae > Streptophyta > Magnoliopsida > Poales > Poaceae > Triticum > Triticum dicoccoides. The sequence continues at coordinate 53,487,057 of NC_041381.1, read as the reverse complement.
ATTCTATATGCAAACTTTGACATATGTCGACAATCAAATATCGTTGCATTAATATATCTAGCTAGCTAATTCATCTAACATTTTGACAAAAGTATAAAAACTAATTCATCTAACATGAATTAATATATTTAAAACCTTTGACATTTGACATTAATCTAATTAATTAATTAATTCATTTAAAACCTTCGCACGCAAGTCGACGGGGACGGGCCGGCGATGGGGCGGCACGCGAGTTGACGGTGACGGTGCGACAGGGACGGGCCGAAGCGGCGACGAGGATGGGGGCGGCGACGGAGACGGCGCGCGACAGGGGCGGCGACGGGGGATCCAAGAAACAGAAGAGAAGAAACTGCAATTTTCGTAAGTGTTATATATATAGGAGGGACCTTTAGTATCATTTGAAGCCACCAACCGGTACTAAAGGTCAAATTTGGCCAGTCCAAGCAGCGGGAAGCGACCCCTTTTAGTACCGGGGCGTGGCTGCAACCGGTACTAAAGACCCCACCTTTAGTACCGGTTGGAGCCACGACCCGTACTACGGGGGGTGCGCTAGCCCAGGTGTGGTGCGCAAGTTTAGTCCCACCTCCCTAGCTGAGGGGCGTCAGCACTGGTTTATAAGCCCAGTGCGGTAGCTCTCTCGAGCTCCTCTCTAAGCAGGCCCTTGTGGCCTAATGAATCTGTGATGCCCTGTTGGGCCCACTGGGCTAGCGGGCCTGCATCCTGGCCCAACTACAAGTTGGGTTTCTAGCCTTATGCAGGCCGCTGTGGCCTAGTAGGCAAGCTTTTTTTCTTTATTTTTTCTTTTTTCTTTTCTGCTTTATTTATTTTCTTTTATTTAATTCTGAGTTTGTTTTTGCTGTATCTAGAATTTTTTTGTGAATATTTTTGCTTTAGGTACAAAAAATTACAAACTTTGTGTTAGTGCCAGTAGTTTTCAAATTTGAATAGTTTAAATTTGTATTATTTAAAATTTATGTGAATCACTAGTTTGGGAATAACTTTACTTTAAAAATAGATTTTTCAGTGATTCTTTTTCTTATGTTTAATATTAGTGTATTTTATCATTATATTCAATTTGGTAATACTTAGGTTATTTGAAAAAATGGAATGCCTTTTTAACAGATCAATTTTCGTCCGAAACCCTGATACTTCGAAAGAGATTGTCCATTTTGTACATGAAGTGGATCCAGTTTTTGCCGCAACCCTCTCTACTCTTTTGCACATGCTATATGGGTGAAATGATGATACCATGCCAACTTTCAACCTTTTCAGAGTTCATTTGTAGTGCTTTTCAATTTCAGGGTCATTTAGCTCAAAAAATCAGTAAATGAGCTAAAATTTAGCAAATAAAGTCAGAAAGGTACACGTTTGTCCGAAGCATAAAAGTACACATTTCAAATGCAAAACACATAAGCACCCTGACTATTACAAAGATTCCCTACTGTCTTTGTGTGTAAAACTTTTCTTCTTCGCGTTTGTCCCTTTGCGCCGTAACCATGGACAATCTTCATCATTTTACTTGATGCTCGGGTCAATAATCACTGTGAAGGGAGCAATTTCATGAAATTTTTCATAATCTTCTGACATGTCTGTCTTGTCATCCACTCCCACGGTGTTTATTTTTCCTGAAAGAACTATCTGGCGCTTTGGCTCATCGTATGATGTATTCGCTTGCTTATCTTTTCTTTTTCTCGGCTTGGTATACATGTCCTTCACATAGAAAACATGCGCCACATCATTGGGTAGGACGAATGATTCGTCTGCATACGCAAGGTTGTTGAGATCAACAGTTGTCATTCCGTACTGCAGGCCTTCCTTTATGCCGCCTCCTGTCATATTGACCGATTTGCATCGAAACAAAGGGACCTTAAAATCACTTCCATAGTCAAGTTCCCGTATCTCCCCTATAACCATAATATGTGTTCTTTTCCTACTGGTTGCTGCATCAAAGTGGACACCACTGTTTTGGTTGTTGCTCTTTTTATCTTGGGCGACCGTATAAAATGTATTCCCATTTATCTCGTACCCTTTGAAAGTCATTATATTCGAAGATGGTAACTGGGACAACAAGTATAGGTCATCTTCAATAGCGGCGTCATGCATGGCACGTGTTTGCAACCAATCTGCAAAAGTCCTCGTTTGTTCACATGTAATCCAGTCTTCAGAGTGCTCTGGGTATTTGGAGCTTAAAATATTCTTGTGTTCCTCCATATACGAAGCCACCAAGGCGGAATTTTGTAGAACTGTGTAGTGTGCTTCAATAAGAGAATGCCCGTCCATACATATTATTTGATCCGGTAGCGTGCCATTTCCACCCAGTCCGCCCTTATGCCGCGATTCAGGAACACCAATCGGCTTAAGGTCAGGAATAAAGTCAACACAAAACTCATTGACCTCCTCATTTTCATAGCCCTTGGAGATGCTTCCTTCTGGCCTAGCACAGTTATGAACATATTTCTTTAATACTCCCATGAACCTCTCAAAGGGGAACATATTGTGTAGAAATACAAGACCCAGAATGGCAATCTCTTTGCATAGGTAAACTAGGACGTGCATCATGATATTGAAGAAGGATGGTGGGAACACCAACTCGAAACTGACAAGACATTGCACGAAATCATTCTCCAACATTGGTATGATTTCTGGATCGATTACCTTCTGAGAGATTGCATTGAGGAATGCACACAGGTTCACAATGGCTAATTGAACATTTTCTGGTAGAAGCCCCCTCAATGCAACCGGAAGCAGCTGCGTCATAATCACGTGGCAGTCATGAGACATTAGGTTCTGAAACATTTTCTCTGACATATTTATTATTCCCTTTATATTCGACGAGAAGCCAGACGGTACCTTCATACTGAGTAGTCATTCAAAGAAAATTTCCTTCTCTTCTTTTGTAAGAGCATAGCTGGCATGACCCTGACGTATGCCGTCCTTTCCATGCATACGTTGCTGGTCCTCCCGTTCGTCTGGTGTATCTTTTGTCTTCCCATACACGCCCAAGAAGCCAAGCAGGATAACACAAAGATTCTTCGTCACGCGCATGAGTGCGTCACGTCGATTGCAGAGCCTCCCTCTAGGTCTTTCCAATAGGGAAGGTCCCAAACTATAGATTTCTTCTTCCACATGGGTACGTGTCCGTCAGCGTCATTCGGAACAGATTGTCCGCCAGGACCCTTTCCAAAGATTAACTTCAAATCCTTGACCATATCATGTACATCATCACCAGTACAATGGCGAGGCTTCATCCGGTGATGTGCCTCACCTTTTAAATGCTTGCTTTTCTTTCTTACGGGATGTCTGCTCGGAAGAAATCAACGATGTCCCAGGTACGCATTCTTCTTACAATTATCCAAATATATACTGTCGGCATCATCCAAATTAACAATGCGTGCATGCACGGTATCCCTTGTTTGTCTATCCTGAAAGGTTACTGAGAGCAGACCAATCAGTGATGGTCACAAACAGCAACGCACGTAGGTCAAATTCTTCCTCTTTGTTCTCATCCCACGCACGTACACCTTTTCCATTTCACAGATGTAAGAGTTCTTCAACTAATGGTCTTAGGTACACATCAATGTCGTTGCCGGGTTGCTTAGGGCCTTGGATGAGCACTGGCATCATAATGAACTTCCGCTTCATGCACAACCAAGGAGGAAGGTTATACATACATAGAGTCACAGGCCAGGTGCAATGGTTGTTGCTCTGCTCCCCAAAAGGGTTAATGCCATCTGCGCTTAGACCAAACCATGCGTTCCTTGCGTCACCTACAAAGTCCTCCTAGTACTTTCTCTCAATTTTTGTCCATTGTGACCCGTCTGCGGGTACTCTCAACTTCCCGTCTTTCTTACGGTCTTCTCTGTGCCATCGCATCGACTTGGCATGCTCTTTGTTTTGGAACAAATGTTTTAACCATGGTATTATAGGAGCATACTGTTGGGGAACGTAGCAGAAATTCAAAATTTTCCTATGTGTCACCAAGATCTATCTATGGAGAAACCAGCAACGAGGGGAAGGAGAGTGCATCTACATACCCTTATAGATTTCTAAGCGGAAGCGTTCAAGAGAACGGGGTTGAAGGAGTCGTACTCGTCGTGATCCAAATCACCGGAGATCCTAGTGCCGAACGGACGGCACCTCCGCGTTCAACACACGTACAGCCCGGTGACGTCTCCCATGCCTTGATCCAGCAAGGAGAGAGGGAGAGGTTGAGGAAGACTCCATCCAGCAGCAGCACAACGGTGTGGTGGTGATGGAGGAGCATGGCAATCCTGCAGGGCTTCACCAAGCACTGCGGGAGAGGAGGAGTACTTGGGAGAGGGGGAGGACTACGCCAGAACTTGGGGTGCGGCTGCCCTCCCACCCCCCACAGATATATAGGGGCAAGGGAGAGGGGGGCCGGCCCCCTCAGATCCAATCTGAGGAGGGGGCGGCGGCCAAGGGGGGATGCCTTGCCCCCCAAGGCAAGGGGGGCGCCCCCTTTTAGGGTTTCCGCCAAGCCCTAGGCGCCTTGGGCCTTGGTGGGGGGGCGCACCAGCCCACATGGGGCTGGTCCCCTCCCACACATGGCCCATGCAGCCCTCTGGGGCCGGTGGCCCCACTTGGTGGACCCCCGGGACCCTCCTGGTGGTCCCGGTACATTACCGATAGCACCCGGAACTTTTCCGGTGACCAAAACAGGACTTCCCATATATAAATCTTTACCTCCGGACCATTCCGGAACTCCTCGTGACCTCCGGGATCTCATCCGGGACTCCGAACAACATTCGGTAACCACATACAAACTTCCTTTATAACCCTAGCGTCATCGAACCTTAAGTGTGTAGACCCTATGGGTTCGGGAACCATGCAGACATGACCGAGACGTTCTCCGGTCAATAACCAACAGTGGGATCTGGATACCCATGTTGGCTCCCATATGTTCCATGATGATCTCATCGGATGAACCACGATGTCAAGGACTCAATCGATCCCGTATACAATTCGCTTTGTCCAGCGGTATTATACTTGCCCGAGATTCGATCGTCGGTATACCGATACCTTGTTCAATCTCGTTACCGGCAAGTCTCTTTACTCATTCCATAACACATCATCCCGTGATCAACCCCTTGGTCACATTGTGCACATTATGATGATGTCCTACCGAGTGGGCCCAGAGATACCTCTCCGTCACACGGAGTGACAAATCCCAGTCTCGATTCGTGCCAACCCAACAGACACTTTCGGAGATACCTGTAGTGCACCTTTATAGCCACCCAGTTACGTTGTGACGTTTGGTACACCCAAAGCATTCCTACGGTATCTGGTAGTTGCACAATCTCATGGTCTAAGGAAAATATACTTGACATTAGAAAAGCTTTAGCATACGAACTACGATCTTTGTGCTAGGCTTAGGATTGGGTCTTGTCCATCACATCATTCTTCTAATGAGGTGATCCCGTTATCAACGACATCCAATGTCCATGGTCAGGAAACCGTAACCATCTGTTGATCAACGAGCTAGTCAACTAGAGGCTTACTAGGGACATGGTGTTGTCTATGTGCCCACACATGTATCTAAGTTTCCTATCAATACAATTATATCATGGGTAATAAACGATTATCATGAACAAGGAAATATAATAATAACTAATTTATTATTGCCTCTAGGGCATATTTCCAACAGTCTCCCACTTGCACTAGAGTCAATAATCTAGTTCACATAGCCATGTGATTAACACTCACAGGTCACATCGCCATGTGACCAACATCCAAAGAGTTTACTAGTGTCTAAACTAGTTCACATCATCATGTGATTAAGACTCAATGAGTTCTGGGGTTTGATCATGTTTTGCTTGTGAGAGAGGTTTTAGTCAACGGGTCTGCAACATTCAGATCCATATGTACTTTGCAAATCTCTAGGTCATATTGTAAGTGCTGCTTCCACACTCCACTTGGAGCTATTCCAAATGGTTGCTCCACTATACGTATCCGGTTTGCTACTCAGAGTCATTCGGATAGGTGTTAAAGCTTGCATCGACGTAACCCTTTACGCCGAGCTCTTTATCACCTCCTTAATCGAGAAACCTGTCCTTATTTACTCCAAGGACAATTTTTGACCGTTGTCCAATGATCCATTCCTGGATCATTCTTGTACCCCTTGACTGACTCATGACAAGGCACACTTCCGGTGCTGTACACAGCATAGCATACTGTAGAGCCTACGTCTAAAGCATAGGGGATGACCTTCGTCCTTTCTCTCTTTTCTGCCGTGGTCGAGCTTTAAGTCTTAAATTCATACCTTACATCTTAGGCAAGAACTCCTTCTTTGACTAATCCATCTTGAACACCTTCAAGATCATGTCAAGGTATATGCTCATTTGAAAGTACCATTAAGCGTTTTTGATCTATCCTTATAGATCTTGATGCTCAATGTTCAAGTAGCTTAATCCAGGTTTTCCCTTGAAAAAAACACTTTTCAAATAACCCTATATGCTTTCCGGAAACTCTACATCATTTCTGATCAACAATATGTCAACAACATATACTCATCAGAAATTCTATAGTGCTCCCACTCACTTCTTTGGAAATACAAGTTTCTCATAAACTTTGTATAAACCCAAAATCTTTGATCATCTTATCAAAGTGCATATTCCAACTCCGAGATGCTTACTCCAGTCCATGGAAGGATCGCTGGAGCTAGCATACCTTTTACCATCCTTAGGATCGACAAAACCTTTCTGATTGTATCAAATACAACCTTTCCTTACGAACTGGTAAGGAAACTCGTTTTGACATCCATCTGCCAGATTTCATAAATGCAGCTAGTGCTAACATGATTCTGACGGACTTAAGCGTCGCTACAGATGAGAAAATCTCATCGTAGTCAACTCCTTGAACTTGTGAAAAACTCTTTGCCACAAGTCGAGCTTCATAGACGGTGACGTTACCGTCCACGTCCGTCTTCTTCTTAAAGATCCATTTATCTCAATGGCTTGCCGATCATCGGGCAAGTCCACCAAAGTCCATGCTTTGTTCTAATACATGGATCCTATCTCAGATTTCATGGCTTTTAACCATTTGTCGGAATATGGGCCCACCATCGCTTCTCCATAGCTCGTAGGTTCATTGTTGTCTAGCAACATGACCTTCAAGACATGATTACTGTACCACTTTGAGGTAGTACGCATCCTTTTCACCCTACGAGGTACGATAGTGACATGATCCAAAACTTCATGATCACTATCATAAGCCTCTACTTCAATTGGTGTAGGCGCCACAGGAACAACTTCCTATGCCCTGCTACACACTGGTTTAAGTGATGGTTCAATAACCTCATCAAGTCTCCACCATCCTCCCACTCAATTCTTTCGAGAGAAACTTTTCCTCGAGAAAGGACCCGTTTCTAGAAACAATCACTTTTGCTTTCGGATCTGAATTAGGAGGTATACCCAACCATTTTGGGTATCCTATGAAGATGCATTTATCCGTTTTGGGTTCGAGCTTATCACGATGAAACTTTTTTTCACATAAGCGTCGCAACCCCAAACTTTCAAGAAACGACAACTCAGGTTTCTCCAAACCATAGTTCAAACGGTGTCGTCTCAACGGAATTACGTGGTGCCCTATAAAGTGAGTGTGGTTGTCTCTAATGCCTAACCCATGAACGATAGTGGTAATTCGATAAGAGACATCATGGTACGCACCATATCCAATAGGGTGCAACTATGATGTTCGGACACACCATCACACTATGGTGTTCCAGGCGGTATTAATTGTGAGACAATTTCCACAATGTCTTAATTGCGTGCCAAAGCTCGTAACTCAGATACTCATCTCTATGATCATATCATAGACATTTTATCCTCTTGTCACAATGATCTTCAACTTCACTCTGAAATTACTTGAACCATTCAAAAATGCAGACTTGTGTTTCATCAAGTAAATACACTCAGTATCTACTCAAATCATCCGTGAAGCAAGAACATAACGATATTCACTGCATGCCTCAGCACTCATTGGACTGCACACATCAAAATGTGTTACTTCCAACAAGTTGCTATCTTGTTCCATCTTACTGAAAACGAGGCTTTTTAGTCATCTTGCCCATGTGGTATGATTTGCATATCTCAAGTGATTCAAAATCAAGCGAGTCCAAACGATCCATCTGCATGGAGTTTCTTCATGCGTATACACCAATAGACATGGTTCGCATGTCTCAAACTTTTCAAAACGAGTGAGTCCAAAGATCCATCAACATGGAGCTTCTTCATGCGTTTTATACCAATATGACTTACATGGCAGTGCCACAAGTAAGTGGTACTATCATTACTATCTTATATCTTTTGGCATGAAAATGTGTATCACTACGATCGAGATTCAATAAACCATTCCTTTAGGTGCAAGACCATTGAAGGTATTATTCAAATAAATAGAGTAACCATTGTTCTCCTTAAATGAATAACCGTATTGCGATGGACATAATCCAATCATGTCTATGCTCAACGCAAACACCAAATGGCAATTATTCAGGTTTAATACTAATCTTGATGGTAGACGGAGCGTGCGATGTTTGATCACATCAAACTTGGAAACACTTCCAACACATATCGTCAGCTCACCTTTAGCTAGTCTCCGTTTATTCCGTAGCCTTTTATTTCGAGTTACTAACACTTAGCAACCGAACCGGTATCTAATACGCTGGTGCTACTAGGAGTACTAGTAAAGTACACATTAACTTAATGTATATCCAATATACTACTATCGACCTTGCCAGCCTTCTCATCTACCAAGTATCTAGGGTAATTCTGCTCCAGTGGCTGTTCCCTTTATTACAGAAGCACTGAGTCTCGGGTTTGGGTTCAACCTTGGGTTTCTTCACTAGAGCAGCAGCTGATTTGCCATTTCATGAAGTCTCCCTTCTTGCCCTTGCCCTTTTGAAACTAGTGGTTTCACCAACCATCAACAATTGATGCTCCTTCTTGATTTCTACTTTCGCGGTGTCAAACATCGCGAATACCTCAAGGATCATCATCTCTATCCCTGATATGTTATAGTTCATCACGAAGCTCTAGCAGCTTGGTGGCAATGACTTTGGAGAAACATCACTATCTCATCTGGAAGATCAACTCCCACTCGATTCAAGTGATTGTTGCACTCAGACAATCTGACCACAAGCTCAATGATTGAGCTTTTCTCCCTTAGTTTGCCGGCTAAGAAAATCGTCGGAGGTCTTATACCTCTTGACGTGGGCACGAGCCTGAAATCCCAATTTCAGCCCTCGAAACATCTCATATGTTCCGCGATGTTTCGAAAACGTCTTTGGTGCCTCTACTCTAAACCATTTAACTGAACTATCACGTAGTTATCAAAACGTGTATGTCCGATGTTCGCAACATCCACAGACGACGTTTGGGGTTCTGCACACTGAGCTGTGCATTAAGGACATAAGCTTTCTCCTGATCGCATAATCGCTACCGTCAACTTTCAACTATATTTTCTCTAGGAACATATCTAAACAGTGGAACTAAAGCGCGAGCTTACGACATAATTTGCAAAGATCTTTTGACTATGTTCAGGATAATTAAGTTCATCTCATGAACTCCCACTCAAATAGACATCCCTCTAGTCATCTAAGTGATTACATGATCCGAGTCAACTAGGCCGTGTCCGATCATCACGTGAGACGGACTAGTCATCATCGGTGAACATCTTCATGTTGATCGTATCTACTATACGACTCATGCTTGACCTTTCGGTCTCTTGTGTTCCGAGGCCATGTCTATACATGCTAGGCTCGTCAAGTCAACCTAAGTGATTCGCGTGTGTAAATCTGGCTTACACCCGTTGTATGTGAACGTAAGAATCTATCACACCCGATCATCACGTGGTGCTTCGAAACGACGAACTTTCGCAATGGTGCACAGTTAGGGGGAACACTTTCTTGAAATTTTAATGAGGGATCATCTTATTTACTACCGTCGTTCTAAGCAAATAAGATGTATAAACATGATAAACATCACATGCAGTCAAATAGTGACATGATATGGCCAATATCATATTGCTCCTTTTGATCTCCATCTTCGGGGCTCCATGATCATCATCGTCGCCGGCATGACACCATGATCTCCATCATCATGATCTCCATCATCGTGTCCCCATGAAGTTGTCTCGCCAACTTATTACTTCTACTACTATGGCTACCGGTTAGCAATAAAGTAAAGTAATTACATGGCGTTGTTCAATGACACGCAGGTCATACAATAAATAAAGACAACTCCTATGGCTCCTGCCGGTTGTCATACTCATCGATATGCAAGTCGTGATTCCTATTACGAGAACATGATCAATCTCATACATCACATATCATTCATCACATTCTTCTTGGCCATATCACATCACATAGCATACCCTGCAAAAATAGTTAGACGTCCTCTAATTGTTGTTTGCATGTTTTACATGGCTGCTATGGGTTTCTAGCAAGAACGTTTCTTACCTACGCAAAAACCACAACGTGATATGTCAATTGCTATTTACCCTTCATAAGGACCCTTTTCATCGAATCCGATCCGACTAAAGTGGGAGAGACTGGCACCCGCTAGCCACCTTATGCAACAAGTGCATGTCAGTCGGTGGAACCTGTCTCACGTAAGTATACGTGTAAGGTCGGTCCGGGCCGCTTCATCCCACAATGCCATCGAATCAAGATTGGACTAGTAACAGTAAGCATATTGAACAAAATCAACGCCCACAACTACTTTGTGTACTACTCGTGCAAAGAATCTACGCAATAGACCTAGCTCATGATGCCACTGTTGGGGAACGTAGTAGAAATTCAAAGTTTTCCTACGTGTCACCAAGATCTATCTATGGAGAAACCAGCAACAAGGGGAAGGAGAGTGCATCTACATACCCTTGTAGATTGCTAAGCGGAAGCGTTCAAGAGAACGGGGTTGAAGGAGTCGTACTCGCCGTGATCCAAATCACCGGAGATCCTAGTGCCGAACGGACGGCACCTCCGCGTTCAACACACGTACAGCCCGGTGACGTCTCCCATGCCTTGATCCAGCAAGGAGAGAGGGATAGGTTGAGGAAGACTCCATCCAGCAGCAGCACAACGGCGTGGTGGTGATGGAGGAGCGTGGCAATCCTGCAGGGCTTCGCCAAGCACCGCGGGAGAGGAGGAGTACTTGGGAGAGGGGGAGGGCTGCGCCAGAACTTGGGGTGCGGCTGCCCTCCCACCCCCCACATATATATAGGGGCAAGGGAGAGGGGGGCCAGCCCCCTCAGATCCAATCTGAGGAGGGGGCGGCGGCCAAGGGGGGATGCCTTTCCCCCCAAGGGAAGGGGGGCGCCCCCTTTTAGGGTTTCCCCCAAGCCCTAGGCGCCTTGGGCCTTGGTGGGGGCGCACCAGCCCACCTGGGGCTGGTCCCCTCCCACACTTGGCCCATGCAGCCCTCTGGGGCCAGTGGCCCCACTTGGTGGACCCCCGGGACCCTCCTGGTGGTCCCAGTACATTACCGATAGCACCCGAAACTTTTCCGATGACCAAAACAGAACTTCCCATATATAAATCTTTACCTCCGGACCATTCCAGAACTCCTCGTGACGTCCGGGATCTCATCCGGGACTCCGAACAACATTCGGTAACCACATACAAACTTCCTTTATAACCCTAGTGTCATCGAACCTTAAGTGTGTAGACCCTACGGGTTTGGGAACCATGCAGACATGACCGAGACGTTCTCCGGTCAATAACCAACAGCGGGATCTGGATACCCATGTTGGCTCCCACATGTTCCACGATGATCTCATTGGATGAACCACGATGTCAAGGACTCAATCGATCCCGTATACAATTCCCTTTGTCCAGCGGTATTATACTTGCCCGAGATTCGATCATCGGTATACCGATACCTTGTTCAATCTCGTTACCGGCAAGTCTCTTTACTCGTTCCGTAACACATCATCCCGTGATCAACCCCTTGGTCACATTGTGCACATTATGATGATGTCCTACCGAGTGGGCCCAGAGATACCTCTCCGTCACACGGAGTGACAAATCCCAGTCTCGATTCGTGCCAACCCAACAGACACTTTCGGAGATACCTGTAGTGCACCTTTATAGCCACCCAGTTACGTTGTGACGTTTGGTACACCCAAAGCATTCCTACGGTATCCGGGAGTTGCACAATCTCATGGTCTAAGGAAAATATACTTGACATTAGAAAAGCTTTAGCGTACGAACTACGATCTTTGTGCTAGGCTTAGGATTGGGTCTTGTCCATCACATCATTCTTCTAATGATGTGATCCCGTTATCAACGACATCCAATGTCCATGGTCAGGAAACCGTAACCATCTGTTGATCAACGAGCTAGTCAACTAGAGGCTTACTAGGGACATGGTGTTGTCTATGTGCCCACACATGTATCTGAGTTTCCTATCAATACAATTATAGCATGGGTAATAAACGATTATCATGAACAAGGAAATATAATAATAACTAATTTATTATTGCCTCTAGGGCATATTTCCAACACATACCACATCACCTTGGCAGGAATCTTCTTTCTGGGGCGCTCGCCCTCGACATCACTAGGGCCATCGCGGCTGATCTTATAGCGCAATGCACCACATACTGGGCACGCGTTAAAATCCTCGTACTCACCACGGTATAGGATGCATTCATTAGGGCATGCATGTATCTTCTGCATCTCTAATCCTAGAGGGCAGACAACCTTCTTTGCTTCGTACGTACTCTCGGGAAATTCGTCATCCTTTAGAAGCATCTTCTTTAACATTATCAGCAACTTTCCAAATCCCTTGTCAGATACACCATTCTCTACCTTCCATTGTAGCAATTCCAGTGTGGTGCCCAGCTTTTTCTCGTCATCTTTGCAATTCGGGTACAACAATTTCTTGTGATCCTCTAACATGCGCTGCAACTTCTTCTTCTCCTTTTCACTTGCGCAGTTTCTCTTTGCATCGGAAATGGCCTGACCTAGATCATCAGCGGGCTCATCTGATGCCTCTTATTCAGCTTCTTCCCGCATTGCCGACTCAACTTCTTCCCCCTATTGTTGTACCATTGTATTCAGGGAACCCATGGCAAGGATAGTTGTCGTCGTCCTCTTCTTCTTCATTGTCTTCCATCATAACCCCTCTTTCTCCATGCTTGGTCCAAACATTATAGTGGGGCATGAAACCAGTCTCAAACATGTGGACATGAATGGTTCTTGATTTAGAGTAATTCTGATCATTCTTACAGCCAGCACATGGACAAGGCATAAAACCATCCGCCTGCTTGTTTGCCTCAGCCGCAAGCAGAAAAGTATGCACGCCATTAATGAACTGGGGAGAGCATCGGTCATCGTACATCCATTGCCGGCTCATCTTCATTACACAGCATCGAAAAGACCAAATTAATACAAGTTCATACATAAAGTTCATACGTAAAGTTCATACAACACTTATTGTCTTAAAACAACATACAAATAACTCTTTAGCTAAAGCATTTAAATGCAACAAAAAATGCGATCAAGATCGCAACTAAGGTAACAATTGATCCAACAACATAATGATACCAAGCCTCACTATCGATGGCATATTTTCTAATCTTTCTAATCTTCAAGCGCATTTTCTCCATCTTGATCTTGTGATCATCGACGACATCGGCAACATGCAACTCCAATTCCATCTTCTCCCCCTCAATTCTTTTCAATTTTCTTTCAAATACTCATTTTCTTTTTCAACTAAATTTAACCTCTCGACAATAGGGTCGGTTGGAATTTCCGGTTCACATACCTCCTAGATAAAAATATCTATGTCAACTTGATGGGCATAATTTGTCATAAACATGAAATGCAACAAATAGTTATAAAAGAGAATATACCACATCTGAATCATAACCCGGACGAGGGCCGACAGGGACGGATATCAAAACCATGGCACTATGTATAACAAACAAAGCACGAGTAAGATCATTATACAAGTAACTATATATCTAAATCACGCAGACATGATTTTTTTTATATTAAAAAGATAAGAACAAGAGGCTCACCACAAGGTGGAGCCGGCGACGAGATGGTGCGGGCGATCGACGGTGGTTAGGACGGAGGCGGGAAGGCACTAAGTAAACAACACCTACACATGCAAACTAAGAGTTATTTTGACCTCAAATTGCATATAAATCAAATACTACCACATACACTTCCTCCCAAAATAAATCCCACAAATCACTATACTTATAGAGCATTTCAAGAGCTAATCTAGCAATAAGAGATGAAAGGACAAAGTTGCTAACCTTTGTGATCACTTGGATGGATGGGGTGCCTTCAAATCTTCACAAATTTTGGCAAAAATGGAGTGTGAGCTCGAGAGGAAGAGGAAGAAAACATAGGAGAGGAAAGGGGAAGAACAGAGCACTCGGGCTGGACGAAGGGGTTTATATAGGAAGACCTTTAGTACTGGTTTGTTAGACGAACCAAGACGAAAGGTGCATTTCTAGTCCTGGTTCGTGGCATGAACCGGTACTAGAGGTGCTGGTGCGGCCCCAGCCTGACAAAAGCCTGCCACCACCTCTTTAGTACCGGTTCGTGGCACGAACCGGTACTAAAGGTTCACCATGAACCGGTACTAATGCGAGCCGCCCGCCTAGCCGTTGGAACCGGCACTAATGGTCACATTAGTGCCGGTTCAAATACAAACCGGGACTAATGAGCTTCACATTAGGCCCTTTTTCTACTAGTGCTAGTAGCGTCGGATAGATATACAGAAACTTGTTGTTCGACCAATCTCTCGGAGAAAGAGAGGTCACTTCTCTCTATATATGTTCATGACGATCTTGTGTACTTAATGGTTCCTTCATTTTCTTACTAGCGAGGGTGTCGAGTTCTCTCTATACGTATAGTAGCTAGCTAGCATTGACCAAGCACGGAGATAAGAGAGGTCACTTTTCTCTCTATTAGCTAGCTAACAAAATATATGAAACCCCTAAATTAACTCTCCAAAACCCCCCACCCCACCCCTTTAAAAAAACCCAGCTGCTGCCATATGCTCACGCGTGGATGCCTTTTTGTCCATGTTGGTATTACCAACCGGGACTAAAGATCCTCCAGCCTGGGCGCCCCACAGCGGCCACATGGAGCCCTTTCTGTCCCGGTTCATAAGCGAACCGACTAAAGGTTTTGGGCTTTAGTCCCGACCCTTTAGTCCTAGTTCCAGAACCGGGGCTAATGGGCCTCTGGAACCGGGACAAATGACCCATTTTCTATTAGTGATAGGTGTAGACTTTATTTTTCCAGTAGCTGCTGAAGGAAATATGCCCTAGAGGCAATAATAAAGTTATTATTTATTTCCTTATAATCATGATAAATGTTTATTATTCATGCTAGAATTGTATTTTCCGGAAACATAATACATGTGTGAATACATAGACAAACAGAGTGTCACTAGTATGCCTCTACTTGACTAGCTCGTTAATCAAAGATGGTTATGTTTCCTAACCATGAACAATGAGTTGTTATTTGATTAACGAGGTCACATCATTAGTAGAATGATCTGATTGACATGACCCATTCCATTAGCTTAGCACCTGATCGTTTAGTATGTTGCTATTGCTTTCTTCATGACTTATACATGTTCCTACGACTATGAGATTATGCAACTCCCGTTTACCGGAGGAACACTTTGGGTACTACCAAACGTCACAACGT
>NC_041381.1:53460651-53463056 GCF_002162155.2 Triticum dicoccoides | reverse complement strand
GCCTCCCTCTTTGGCCGGCCAGCCTCCCCTCCTCTCCTCCTTTATATACGGAGGCAGGGGCACCTCTAAACACACAAGTTGACACAAGTTGATCCACGTGATCGATTCCTTAGCCGTGTGCGGTGCCCCCTGCCACCATATTCCTCGATAATACTGTAGCGGAGTTTAGGCGAAGCCCTGCTGCTGTAGTTCATCAAGATCGTCACCACGCCGTCGTGCTGACGAAACTCTTCCCCGACACTTTGCTGGATCGGAGTCCGGGGATCGTCATCGAGCTGAACGTGTGCTCGAACTCGGAGGTGCCGTAGTTTCGGTGCTTGATCGGTTGGATCGTGAAGATGTACGACTACTTCCTCTACGTCGTGTCATTGCTTCCGCAGTCGGTCTGCGTTGGGTACGTAGACAACACTCTCCTCTCGTTGCTATGCATCACATGATCCTGTGTGCGCGTAGGAAATTTTTTGAAATTACTACGAAACCCAACAGCTGCCATCATAGATAAATTACACACAGTCATACCAACTCTTGAATACATTTTGAAAACTTTTAATTTTTCAGTAAGTTCAACATATTAAAAC
Source organism: Triticum dicoccoides (assembly GCF_002162155.2). Lineage (NCBI taxonomy): Eukaryota > Viridiplantae > Streptophyta > Magnoliopsida > Poales > Poaceae > Triticum > Triticum dicoccoides. The sequence goes on along the minus strand of NC_041381.1, from coordinate 53,462,478 downwards.
TGGATAGTTGTAATATTAACTTTTTACGGACTTTCTTCAAGTTTTACCAAGTTTCATTTGCTTCCAGGGTTTAGGGTTTGGGTTTCTGGTGTTTAGGGTTTAAATTTTGGTTTCTGAAACATAGTAAAATTTTCATTCGTGCCTATCAAGTTTTAGTGGTTGAACCTTGGTGAAGTTTTTAAAACTTTTCAAAACATATTCAAGAGGTGGTCTTGTTTCAACACCCTCCTCGCAAGAAACACGAATATCCAAATGAAATATAAACTGGACTTTCGGTTCAAAAGTTACAATATATTGAAATTTGAAAGGAAAAAAGAAAATCCATGGGAGGTGTGATAGGTGGACTGAGCAAAAGCTGTACAACAACAACAACAACAACAACAACAACAACAAAGCCTTTAGTCCCAAGCAAGTTGGGGTAGGCTAGAGATGAAACCCATAAGATCTCGCAACCAACTCATGGCTCTGGCACATGGATAGCAAGCTTCCACGCACCCCTGTCCATAGCTAGCTCTTTGTCGATACTCCAATCCTTCAGGTCTCTCTTAACGGACTCCTCCCATGTCAAAATCGGTCGACCCCGCCCTCTCTTGACATTCTCCGCACGCTTTAGCCGTCCGCTATGCACTGGAGCTTCTGGAGGCCTGCGCTGAATATGCCCAAACCATCTCAAACGATGTTGGACAAGCTTCTCCTCAATTGGTGCTACCCCAACTCTATCTCGTATATCATCATTCCGGACTCGATCCTTCCTCGTGTGGCCACACATCCATCTCAACATACGCATCTCGCCACACCTAACTGTTGAACATGTCGCCTTTTAGTCGGCCACTGAGCAAAAGCTGTCACATGAAAAAAATAGCACATGATTAAGCACTAAATACGCACACAAGTGTCTGAATCTTGATGCAATCCAAGGACCCACAATCTGCTTGCCCCCACCTATGCGTGCTACAAATCGTCTTCGATGTTTGCTCCCCGTTTCCACCTTGGAGTTTGTACATGTGTTTTTGGTTCCTTTACACACAATATTTCTCCTTTTTCTCATTTACTCTCTGTCACATTATTATAAGAACTATCTCACAATTATTTGATATGCTCTATAGGACCCATTCCAGTTGGACAAAACATATGGTGTGTGGTCAATGGACCAACTTATGCTACCGTGTTATGGAATTAATTAGTTCATGCAATTGCAAGATCTTAGGCTAATAATGATTCCGCGTGTTGGATGTCATTTAGAAAAATTATGTGGATACTTTTCAAAGAAAAAAAACTAAAGTTTTTCACCACATATGGTGATATCAACTAAAAATAGAGTGTTTTCAAACTCAATCGTCAATGTTGGCTCATGAACCTTCTGGTTCTAAGGTTTCAAATACTTTTTATCCTATCGCTACCAAACTTCTTTGCCCCTGTGGGCACATTTGGAATGAATTATTTTCTTTCGAGTTATGAAAAGAATTCAACGGCACACAAGAAAATCATAGGGATGCTCATATGGATCCTAATAATATTTACCAAGAGATTATATCTCATAGACGGATGGGCATGTTTGTATAGTAGTTGTGAGGGTGTTCAATCCCTAGACTTGATATGTTGTACACATGCACATTGATTGTGACACATCGTGTACTCGTACTACTAAGTTCGTGGTGGTGCTTTTGATATTCTGTAGTACGTGTAGTGAACTCGTGTCTCTACATGTGGTAACGTGGTGTGTCTATCTTGCATTACTTATTTAAAAGACCATAATGATTTGTAGTTGTACCTTACAAGTGCCTTCTCTTCAAAACTCACATGAACGATAATAATAATGAGAGCCCC
>NC_041381.1:53458705-53460641 GCF_002162155.2 Triticum dicoccoides | reverse complement strand
CCCTCTCTCTCTCTCTTATGCGTGCGCACACACTGATGGGCATATTGGAAATGTTGAATTACTGGCCCATGTGCATACATGGCCACAAATGTCTTTTATGGTACGTCCATACAGTACAAACGAATAGGTGCCAACGCTATATAAGTAACCGGTGTCGAAGCTGGGCTATGCTTCCATGAGTAGTTTGGTTCTGGGTGCTAGCTTCATGACAAGTGCCTCTACATACGAGAAAACTATACACAGGTCACACACAAACAAACATATATACTAATAGGCGTGGTAGGTATCAGGGAACTTGAGATAACAAAATTACAGGGTCCCACTGCTATACCCCAACGTTAGTATTGTTTCTAGTGTGCACTTGTTTTTCATCGTCTGCTTTGTCTCGCGCTCTCGCCTTGTCTGTCACGTGGTCTACCCCCTCCACAGTAAACTCCAGTGCCATGTGTTCTCTGTCTGTGTGCCGTGCCCTCCAGTTTCACTCTTCCAAATCTCTTGTAATTAACTTCATGCGGCCACACTACCAAATGGAGAGGCGTATACTCCACTGCTTTGTTCCATGGTTACTGGTTATAGTTCATTTTCCTTTAGCAGGTGGAACCGCAGTGGTGCAGTACGACTGGGCAGATCTCATAGGCATCTCTGCCACGAGCCAGTGTCTTATGGTTTGCCAATTTCATTTCTTTCGATTGGGTGCGGGGAATATTTCTTAGTTCGAAGGCTTCTTGATTTTCTAGTTGAAGGCATTGTTGCAAATAATCAAACTTATCAGGTGGCTCTGGTTGGTTAATTTCATAGTAATACACATGTTTCTGTTTAATTACGTGAGTTGACTCCTGCGGCTGTGTGCACATACAGCTGGGAAAGCTACCAATTCCGAATTCCATTAGGTTCCCTTTATAAGAATGTCCATGCTGTGTTACTAGGACTTCAGGTCAGGCTTGTACGAGTTAGAGCAAGCAGGTGTGTTTGAATCTAAACGGTAACTAGGAAAGTTTGGATGCGCCATGGTAGGCTTGCATGCCATGAGTCTTTGTTAGTGTGGTGTTAGGATTACCAGTTCAAGTCGGTTAAGCAAGTATAAATCTGTAAGGATTTGGCGTGCCCTGCTTTTTAGTACTAGTGCATATCGGGTCAAATAAGACCATTCAAAGCACACGGTTTACCCAAAAACGTTTTTGAAACAACTGTCACATATGGTGGCCCAAAAGTGCAAGCTTACGAAGAGGTGGGCCCAAAAGGCTACCGCGTTAGTTGCAAGACATGAATTTGACGATTATGTTTCCCTAAAATAGATGAATTGAAAGATTATGAACTTGGGGAGCTCGTTGAGGACGGTGACTCACCTACCATCCGGCACGATGATAGGTCGTTGGTGCTCCATTTGATCAAATACAAACAAGCTAGCACATGGTGGCTGATACTCTTTAGCTCATAGGAAGTCCAGTAGTAAAACTATTTCAACCAAGTGGACGAAACGAGTTATTTTTGAATTTTCGGCTCATGAAAATGACCAACGCATAAAAAGCTCCACTCGTTTCTTTGTGCACCACGGTCAAATCCAGTTTTTCTCATATTGAGATCTAGGTAACTATAAGTAGCCCATCCCATAACCCAGATCAAGTACGAAGGCTTCTTGATTTTTTAGTTAAAGGCATTGTTGGAAATAATCAAACTTGTCAGGTGGCCCTGGTTGGTTAATTTCCTAGTAGTACACGTGTTTCTGTTTAATTACGTGAGTTGCCTCGTCTGGCTGTGTGCACATACAGCTTGGAAAGCTACCGATTCGGAATTCCATCCAGGCTTTGTTAGTAGGACTTCATGTCATGTACAAGAAGCGAGCAGGTGTGTTTGAATCTAAACGGTAACTAGAAAAGTTTGGATGTGCCGTGGTAGGCTTGCATGCCGTGAGAGTCTTTGTTAGTGTGTGTGTGTG
>NC_041381.1:53433322-53457947 GCF_002162155.2 Triticum dicoccoides | reverse complement strand
AAAATTATGTTCTTATAATTTTAGAAAATTGTTTGTACATTTCAAACAAATATCCGTGACATATAAAAAAATGTTCATGCAATGTTAAAAAAATATAACAGATAAAAAATGTGTGTGACATTAAAACAATGTTCATAATACTGCTGAGAAAAATTCAACTTTCACTTAAAATAACCATGTATGAAAAAAAATGTTTGCGCCATTTTAAAAAGTTCATAAACATATATTTTACTAATTTTTATTGAATGTTCAAACATGGGTTTAATAAGGTTCATTGCGTATTCAAGAAATGTTTCAATATGCGTTTCGCAAAATATGCGACATGTATTGGAAAAAATGTGCAACATTTATTTGGAAAATGTTTGACATGTATCTCAACAATGTTCAACCTATGTATGAAGAATGTTCAACCTATATATGAAAGATGTTTATTGTGTATTTTAAAAAATTGACAAGGTATTTCAAGATATAAAAGCTAAAACATATGTAATAAATAATTATAATAATTATAATAATACTCCCTCCGTCCGGAAATACTTGTCATCAAGATGAATAAAAGGAAATGTATCTAGATGTATTTTGGTTCTAGATACACCCCTTTTTATCCATTTTGATGACAAGTATTTCCGGACGGAGGGAGTACATAAAAAGCAAGAATAATAAAAGTAATGATAAATGAAAAACCAAGGAAATACCAACACATAGTTGCTACCATTGCACTGAAATGAACATAAAACAAACAAAAATAAGGAATGAAATTGAAGACAAAACTTATGTCGCATTTTTTTATGAAGGGCCAAAATTTATGTCGCATAACAGAAATTAGCTGTGACTAGTCGTTAACCCGTGCAGTCGCACGTGCAACATTTGTTTTCTTTTGGTATTGTTAGCTTTAGAATTGGTTTTAATTAAATATCAGAACCAAAACCCACAGTTACATTTTATTGTACAACAAATAATTAGCAATACTTGGTCAAAGAATAGTTGAAAAAAATGTTTATATTATCTTAGGTCATCACAGATTATAGGAGTTTATGTTCAATATTGCATCCAAAATCTTAAGAACTTGGTTCACATTAGTACACATTGTGAAATGATTCCTTTGATTCGTGACCATTGTTGTATCTGCAAGTACTTACTGAAGTTATACATTTGGAGAAGTTTCACAATATAAAACTCACATATCTCTTGGTTTCACTAATCACATGGTAGAAAAATCTAGCACCAGGGATAAAATGATTCGCATGCTTCAAGGATACTTCCCATTAGTGTCAGATAAGCTACAAAAGAGTTTGGTGCAAATTTTATTTTACCACCATTAATTAACATGCATGTTTGAGTTGCTTGCCTTTCCTAGGAACTTGAACAAAACCACAAAATTCTTTTGGATGACCTTCTTCGTCACGGGTTACTCAATCCACAACAACACCAACACGTTGTTGGTGTGCTTCTCCTAGCTCTCGTTGGCAGCATTCTTCAAAGCCTCATAATATTGGTCCTCATGGGTTAAAACATCACCATGTGCACCATTTGCACAGTCGCGCACTGGCGATCATGGTGGGGGAACATGTATCATGTATTGACTATATAAGAACATAAGTGTTCAGCCCCCGTGAGACCTTGAGAGCAGAAACTTGGCAAGAGAGAAATACCTTTGCAACAGCAACTTTATTGTCAGTGTAAGGGAACTGCTAAATACATATGTTAGTTGCAGTTACAAAAAGGTATGTGGACGACATGAGTCACAAAAAGGTATGTCTGAGCTAGAATTTTCAAGATATTTTGCGGCTTGGCCCCACATAACAGAGCATCAGAGAATAAATTATACATCCGACAAAGCAATTTGGGGTAATAAACAATATTTAGTACTGTAGAAATACGCAATCAGCATGCCCATAAAACATTTGGTACTCTTACCCCTGCATAATTTGTGTAGGATGACAATAAAAGTTCACCAAGAATAAGACTAATTAATAAGCAAAAAAGTAGTGATCAACTCAATTTCTGCCCTCTAGTCAGTATCAACATATTGCCAGTCATAAGAGCAAGTCAGTCTTGAGACAACACAATGATATATTATCTACAACAAACTTGTAGATTTAATAACGGAGCACCCCCACATAAAAGATGATAATTATAAAAAAAATATTTTCTTCAAAGTAATATAGAATAAGCTTGTACACAAAAGGAAATAATTGAAACATTTTACTCATGGTAATAAATTATATTAACATGATTTTGTGCGCAATCAAGCAAGGCATGCACCCCTGTCAGGTGCTCTTACAAAGTGATCTAAAGATGATCTAGGACATGTGACAGTACTTTATCTTTTGAGCCTATAGGGAAATCAGATCAACCTCAAAGCTATACAAAGAGACCATAGACATACACTAAGATGTTTGAGATAATGTGGGAATTTTTACAATTTGTGCTCCTTATGATGGACAGAGAAATATACGAATACATGCCACTTGCGTTGGAATTGGTTAACCTAGCATTATAAATCTGTAATCCTGATGCAGTAGAAAATCTAAAGCTAGCTGAGCAGGTCCGTATGATGCCTCGCTGGCTAGCTTTCTTTTACCTTGGAGTTACCGCGTGTTCAGTACAGAATTTTGATTTAGCTGCATTAGCCTAGCCACACTGGTTGGGTGATGAATGAAATAAGCAACCGGGTGGCTGAGATGCTTAGATGATGGAATGATTAGTTGCTCAATAACTATATTCGTGCATAACCATGGGAGACATCCAAAATGCCAAATCACTGTGTACTCTGTAGGTTTCTTTCCCCAAAAAATCTGACAAACATGTACACATGTTTCTTCTTTGAAAATCTGAAAACATACAAACGAATGCTTCTAGATAATTGTTTTAGAAATGTTAAATAAAAAGAAATCTAGTCGTACGAATTCACATAGAAATTTTGAAATCTCCATTGCCGTTTGGTATCAACACAATTTTTCAGCCACACGTCAAACCTTGGGGCAACATACTCTGCTGCAAGCTCAAACCAAAATTGGCTTGAGCCCTGTCATGCAAATTGCCAACAGAAAATTATGATTTCTTTAAACTATATCAGATGCTGACCAGATTGACTATATTCTAAATATTGTGGCCCTCCACAAAAGATGTGCCTGCTGGGCAGTCCACTGGGAACCCAGAGCCTGCTCCCTGTCCTGTTACGGGGTGCTCCTACCGTAATACAGTAAGATGTTCAGAACATGGCTGTGACCCATAACTGGACAATGTCCAAACTTAAGTGATGCCATTGCTGGAGGCACAGTTTCATGCAAGTTGGGGCATGAGTCAAGGACTATTGATGGTGCTAACCTGCTAGTCAATTGGACAAAAAAATGATTGAAGAATCTTCAGTTGATCGAATTGCTTCGTCTTCATGAACTAAAAAGAAAGAAAAGGAACGGGAGTTATTAATCTCCATGAAGTTTTACGGGGAAAAGCTTTAGTCATACTACGGCCATAGCACATCAAGACAGTGACGTGGGCGGCGGCAGCATTGCCTCATGACCTGTTTCCCTAGAGCTGCATACATTGTTGAGGGATTAGGAGAGAAGGTATTAATTCGTAACTGAGACGAAGACCAAGAAGACATCTCCAGGTTGAACCAACCATCCATTGGAGGCAGCAGGTGATACAATTAGATTTGTGTTTTTCCCTTCGTTTATTCTCTTTTACTATGTATTACTGGATGACGTGGAAGGAGAGGAGTCCATCTCACATCAGTCACCTTGGAAGAAGAGTTGGAGCCGCCGTCATGTAATGATTGTCCACCAAATCATTACTCAATCATTAAGTATGAAATAAGCACTTATGTCAGTCTTACACAGAAAATATATTGGCATGATCAGTCTTACGTACCTTAATACTCAAGGGACATACAGATATGATCTAACAGGTAAAAGAGATGGAGAGAGAGTATATGCTACGACAGAAAGGGAAAATGAACACATTATAACAGAAGCAACATATGTCTGTTATGATGCTTACAGCCTTACATCCGAACTAATTTTACAGTTGTCAGCTGCACCCACTGTTGCCTTGCACAATTCCACTTATAGCACACGCGCGGCTGGCCTCAAGTCTGTATATCCTGCTGAGCATTCTTGGGCTATATCTGCCTGCTCGTGCTTAGCCTGCAAAGGAACACGGGCAAATAATGTTAGCTGTGGACATGCCGCGGAGATGTCGGGCTACATCCTGAGTCAAAGCCAATGAAAGGAACCTTGAGACCCATATCCCATGCACCAATTCATTCGCAGAAAGTTGAAACTAAACAAACAGTGCCTGAAAAGTTTGCAGCCTGCATCCCCAAATAATATTTGGGCAAATTATTCTGGAGTCTGAATGATGTCCACGTAACAAAGGCCTTCATTTGTTAGTATTACATGGAAGTTTCTATTTAGATGAAAAAAGAGTAGAACACTCAAAGCGGTAATCAAGTATGAGAAATCCACGAACCTTTGAATAGATGAGAGATCAACATCAGTGATTTGACGACTTGTCGTGCAAGATCAATTATCCTATTTTCCATCAAGGAGATGTCATCAGTGTCTTACCTCTAAAGATAGTGCTGCTTACGTGAGAAATTGATCTGAACCTTGTGGTGGGGCGTTGGATGCGCTCTTCCTGATTATTTTCATGTCGCTATTGGAATCTTCGTAAGAGCATACCTTGATGGCCTGGTGGCGCTGGGGGACAAAGAGAAACGGCAAGGTGGAGGGGCACCCGGAAGGAGTGAAGTATATGCCACGCCCATGAAATCAGAATAAGCCGTCATGGAGTCATGGACGGGAGAAAGCCTTGAGGAAGGAGAAGAGCGCCTGGTAGCCTAGATTAGTTTTTGTTTTTTTTAAATTGTCTAGATTCTTTTTTGCGATGAGATATTGTGCGAGAGGTACAGAGGGGTGTGTGCGTCGGACTATCTCCTTCTTTTCTTGAGTATCACGTATCTAATGGCTAGAGAATCTGACGCTTAATAGTTTATTTCAAGTAGATTAACCTTAAAAAATTAGGAAGATCTAGTGATCTACACTGTAATAATTGGGTCTCACAAGATGAACGGCTCCTAATTATTAATTAACGTGAGAATTTCTTGGAAGTGCCTAATTAGTATAGGTATATAGAGGTATAGATAGATAGATAGATAGATAGATAGATAGATAGATAGATAGATGCACCCTTATTGGGCTGGTCCATAGTCGTACACCAGAGAAGAACGATGCACGCACTTCTTCTTTTTTTCCTAAAAAAAAAGTATCCCGGTTCCCTGGACAATGTTCAAAAAATGTTCCTGTTTTAAAAAATTGTTCACAAATTTTAAAAAATGTTCATGTTTTCATTTTTTTCAGGAGTTTCAAAAAATGTTCTGGAAGTTTGAAAAAATCTAAAATAAAAAATTCACAAATTCAAAAAAATTTCCCTCTTTCTAAATTTTGTTCACATCATGAAAACTTTTATGTTTTACAAAATTTGTTCGAAAATTCAGAAAATGTTTTTGCTTTGAAGAAAATATTCGTAATTCAAAAAATTCGGTTGTAGGTCCTCGGTTCGACCCAATACATGGACTGTTGTTTTTGGGATTTTTTGCGAATTCATATTCCAGTTTTGTTGCTGCCGAATGTGTATTTAAATGTTGCTCTGCGAATTCAACATGAGAGCATCTATGTGGGAGTGGTTTGCATGCCGGACCAATTAGTACGAGGTCGCTGGTTCGAGTCTCAGCAGTATGGGCCGGCCCAAGCTAGCCGCTCCTGTGCGAAGAGCGGGCACTTTGCCGCAGCGAGCGGCGTACAGGAGCTCCCGTATTTGTACCCAACACCACAGGCAGAGGTATAGTGGCCAGGGTGGGTCGCGGCCCATCCTGGATTTACAAATCAGCTTTTATAATAAACAAATAAAAATAAATCTTTATGCGCGTATGCACTGTGGGCCCACCCTGGCCTAGTAAGCTGGCTCCGCCACTGCCCAGCGCGCACCCCCTCCTCCTTCCTTCTAATTTGTACCCAACACCACAGGCAGAGGTATATCGCAGCTCCTTCGGCAGCCCCGGAACTTCTGCGGTGAACTGTTTCCAAACCCTGCAAGACAAAGAAAATAATAATTATTATTACTTGAGATATCAGGAAATGAACAAAAAGTTGCAGATATGGTGCGATAATAATCGATTGAACTTACTTGTTGAGCAAATTAGTCATGTCTGCATAGGTTTCGGGATCTTTTCGTCTCGAGTCTAAGATGTTTACTACTCCCCGCTCAAGCTTAATCTCCAGAAGAACATAGTGGAATCTGCGCACGCATGCATAACTCATCAATTACATTACTACAACCTCGCTCGAATAATAAGGGGAAACCGAATATGCACAAGACAGTAACACTCACTGAAAGTTGTAAGGAAAGAGTATTAAATCTTTGTTTTGATTTTTGATCAACGATTGTAGCAAGTTGGCCTCGGCCTCTTCGGCGTGCTTTGTAACCTGAATTTCATCTATGATATTTGTGTTAATGAACCCAATATTATACATTTCTTGTTTTTTGCACTCGACGATCTTCAATCTGCATAATATAATGAGGATAATTAATTATAAATACATGTAATGAAAAAGCCGAGCTATATATAGAGACTTAATGACAGAAATAGTACTTACAGACAGTAGCAAAAGACCGTTAATTTATCGAGGGCCTTTTGATTGAAGAACGTGAAGAACTCCTCAAATGGAACAGTCAACAGATCAGTTCCAACGAGGTCGTGCTCCTCTTTAATATTCAGATACAAAGCATTCGTCCTCCCAGACTCTCTGCAAGTTTTCATGTACCAATTATGGAATCTTCGCATCATAGTTGTTAGAGATTTTTCATCTTTGACGAGAGGCTTCCTGTACTCGTATCTGTGTTCGTCCACCTCCAAGAAATCAGGAAGTTGATCGTCAGGCAGGTAATCTGCAAGATTGCCATAACCGGCCACCGTCCCCGGAGCATTAGCGACGATGTCGCCGCTAGACACATTGAGCGGGGGCACGATTGGTTTGCTTGTTCGCCAAGCTGGTCAATTTTTCCGCAGCTGCTCGTTTTTTTGACCTTTGATATCTGACAGTACTTCCCGACCGCTCCGCTTGGAGATATGTCTGTTCAGTAATTCGCTCATAGTTGGTTCTCGGCGAAGACTTTGCCGGTTTCCTCAGGGCATCGAGAGTGCGCTTTGCTTTCACCGGATCTACCTTCTCCTCTAGAGGTGGATGTCTCTTTGCTTTCACCCCTTCAAAGAAGTCCTTCACGTGGGTCCGCACGATCGTTGCGTTTTCCTCCTCGGTCCTTTCGTGCGGTAACTTCTCTAGAGGCTTGAGAGGTGGACCGTATCTGTATTTCCTCCCGCCTCTGCTGGCTGTACTACTAGACGTCAGAGCAGACGGAGCGGCTGCGGCGCCTGTCTTCTTTCGTGCTTGCTTACGAGGCGGAGGAGAAGGACTATGACGCGCCGGAGCAGTCGTGGCGGCGGCGGGTCTCTTCTGCCCTTGCTGGCGAGGCGGAGAAGGAGGAGGCTGCTAGCTGCTCGGGCGCACCGGCGCAGGCGGAGAAGGAGGCGGAGTGCCACCACACGCCAGAGAAGGAGGAGGCTGCTGGCTGCTCGGGCGCGCCGGCGCAGGCGGAGAAGGAGGCGGAGTGCCGCCACGCGCCGGAGAAGGAGGCCCAATGCCCTGATCGTCACTCGCCGGAGGAGGAGGCAGTGGAGGAGGCGGAGTGCCCTGACTCACCGGAGGAGGAGGAGGAGGCGGAGGCGTCCAGTTCGGAAGGTTGATGAGCTCCTTCCGCCATAGGCATGGAGTCTTCAGAGCAGAACCCAGCCTAGTCTCCCCTTCACCGGTAGGGTAGTCAAGCTGGAGGTCCTCAAATCCCTCCGTTATTTCATCCACCATCATCCTACCATATCCTTCTGGAATCGGCCGGCAGTGAAAAGTTGCGCCGTGTTCAGTAGGATAAACAGATCCAACAGCCGCCTTGACCTTCAAATTCACCCATCGCGTCATAAGGTGGCAATTTTGAGCCTCCGTGATAGCATCCATGGGATAGCTGGCAGGAGCCGTCAAGACATGCTCCGACTGAAGCAGCTCGGTGGAAGCCACGCTGCTTCTCCGCTGAGATGGCGGGGTAGCTTCAGGGGAAGCTTCGGCAGGTTGTTTGTTGCGATCTGCTTCTCGTTCCTCTAGCCCCATTACCCTTTCGTGCAGCACCTGCAGTTGGCTCTGCTCCAGTTTCTTCCTCCTCACATGGGTTTTGTAACCCCCTGCATCCGGAAAACCAACCTTCCACGGAATGGAGCCTGGCGTGCCTCGTGTCCGTCCAGGGTGCTCAGGATTCTCGAGGGCCATTGTGAGCTCGTCCTTCTCCCTGTTTGGAACGAACGTCCCTTGCTACGCTGCATCGATATACTGCCGTAGCCTTGTGACTGGTGTTTTCAGTTGCTCGTCCGTCCAACGGCACTTCCCTGATACAGGGTCCAAGGTTCCGCCAGCCCCGAAGAACCAAGTCCGGCAACGGTCTGGCCATCTCATTGTCTCCGGTTCGATCCCTTTATCAAGCAGATCATTCTCAGTCTTGGAGCACTTAGGCCGGGCTTTGAGGTAGCCACATGACCCCGTGCAATGGTGAAACTTCTTCTTCGCATCATTTTGCTTGTTTGTCGCCGACATCTTCTTACTCTTTTCCAATGTCGTGTAGGCCACAAATGTGGGCCAGTGATCTCTGGTCTTCTCATATTTGCCGATGAATTCTGGTGTCTCTTCTTTGTCGACAAACTTTTTCAGCTCTTTTCTCCACCTCCTGAATAGGCCTGCCATCTTCTTAAGAGCACAAGACTTGATTAATTGCTCTTTAACTGGCTTCTCCGGACCCTCCTCTGGCGGTAGGGTGAAATTTGCCTTCAGCTCAGTCCAAAGATCATCTTTCTACATATCATTGACATAATACACCTGAGGGTCTTCCTCCTTAGGCTTATACTATTGGTGGACGCTGATCGGGATCTTGTCCCTAACAAGAACCCTGCACTGAGCAGTAAATGCGTTCTTTGTCCTGATGGGTTCAATCGATTCGCCGTCACGCGCGATTGTTGTGATCTCAAACTTTTCATCCGAGTTCAACTTTTTCTTCGGGCCTCGTCTCCTTACCGAAGTTGTGCTCGATCCGGAGGGCTAGAAAAAGGAAGAAAGACGAGAGTTAATTAATATATGTACATATACCAAAACAATGAATGCATCAATTAACTAGTCAGCACGGGCTTAACTAATATATATATACCTGGCCCGACTCGGTTCAGTCACCGGAGCAGTCAGCACGGTCTCCTTCTTGTACCTCCATCGGGTCAACGGAGCCATCATGAACATAGCCCTCTTCTTGTACCGGCATTAATGGGCCGGAGCCATCATGAACATAGCCCTCTTCTTCACCCAGCCCTTCCTGACCATCGGTGTCGTTGAAAAATGACGCAATGACATCACTTCCTTCTGCGATTATCTCCCCCAACATCGCTTCTGTTGCTTCGTCTCGGGAGTGCTCCATAGTTTCTGCAAATATTTACAACATGTCAATTATTATTCAAACATGGTACAAATGGATATATATTAGTGGCAAACGTAGAACTAGCTAGCTAATCACAATAAGGAATCATGTTAGTGGGCTCGACGCTGCTTCTCTAGGGTTTGGGGTGGCCTAGACAACGCTTCAAGGGTTTGGGGTGGCCTCGACGACAACGCTCTTTTAACTTGGTAAATTTGGGTGGCCTCAAAAGAGTTTGTCGGGTAGGGGCGCAGCGGGAGGGGGTAGGAGACCAACATCATTGTTTCTCTAGGGTTTGGGTGTTCTCGAGAGTTTTGGTCGAGCAAGAGGGCCGAGGGGGAGTATATATATCGACCGCCCCTCATGTCGAAGTTATCCGGGAGGGGGTATATATATCGACCGCCCCTCATGTTGAAGTTATCGGGAGGGGTATATCAACGACGACACAGGAGAAGATCAAAGAAAAAAAGAATAAAAAAAAGAGGAGAAGAAGAAAGGAATAGAGGAGAAGAAGTCTTCCCCTCTATTCCTTTCTTCTTCTCCTCTTCTTTTTCTTCTTTTTTCCTCTTCTTATTTATTTCTCCTCTTCTTCCTCTCCTCTTCTTCTCCTTTCTTCCTCTTCTTATTTTCCTTTTTCCTCTCCTTCTTTTTCTTCTTCTTCTTCCTTCTTCCTTCTTCTTCTTTTCTTCATTTTCCTTACTTTACTTTTTCCTCTACACTTACCTATAAAATCGATATCTACTAACAACCTAAATAAAAAATTAATACATATATTAAAAAACATATATAAACAAAAAAATGCTATGAACATTATATTCATACATAGATAGCCACATCCATTCATCATATAGCTACCACATACATATATACATTATATATATATGAAAAAATGCAATGAACAAAAAAATACACTTATGAAAAAAAATACTATGAACATGTACATATATATACACATACAAACACATATACACAAAAAATACAAAAAATGCTACGAAAAATGCAGGGCAGGGGCGGCGGGGCGGCGCGCGGCGCCAGCGCAGGGCAGGGGCGGCGGCGCGCGGCAGCCGCGCAGGGCAGGGGCGGCGGCGCGGCAGCCGCGCAGGACAGGGCGACGCGTGGCGGCTGCGCAGGGTAGTGGCGGCAGTGCGGCGGCCACGCAGGGGCGCGGGACGTGAGGAGCGCGGGAGCATGTGCTCACAGGGGGCGGCGGCGACGGCGAAGGCGAGCAGCCTGATGGCGTCGGTGGCGGCGGCGATGACAAGGTGGAGCAGGGGCGTCGGGCGGCGACGGCGACAAGGAGGAGCAGGGGGTGTCGGGGGAGAAGTGGGGGATTTGGTCGAAAACTGCTAAGTGCTGTATATATAGCAAGAGCATTGGTCCCGATTCGTGGCACGAACCGGGACCAATGCCCCCTTTAGTCCCGGTTGGTGCCACCAACCGGGACCAGGCCTTTGGTCCCGGTTGGTGGCACCAACTGGGACTAAAGGTGGGGTATTGGTCCCGGTTGGTGCCACGAACCGGTTCCAATGCCCCCCTTTAGTCCCGATTGGTGCCACCAACCGGAACCAAAGGCCCCTGTGCTGCCCGCGTCGCGGCCAAAGTTTAGTCCCACCTCGCTAGTTGAGAGGGCTCGAGAGTGGTTTATAAGCGCTGCTACGCCCACCCTCTCGAGCTCCTCTCAACTACAGGCTTTCGGGCCTAATCTCACACTATGCTGTTGTGGGCCTATTGGGCCTTCTGCGGGCCTGAATCCTGGCCCAGGTTGGGTTTCTAGTCGTATTCAGGCCGTGGTGGCCCAATAGGTGGCGGTTTTTTTAGTTTTCTTGTTTTGTTTTTTGCATTATTTATTTTCTTTTGTTTTTTGCTTTATTTTTTAATTCTTTTTTGCTTTTAGTTTTAGAAAAATTATAAACTTTCAGTTAGTGCCATTAGTTTTCAAATTTGAATAGTTAAAATTTGAATTCTTTGAAATTTGTGTGAATCACAAGTTTGTGATTAACTTTACTAAAAAAATGAACATAGATGCGCCTATAGAGAAAAAAGGTCCAGACGAACCGGGACCAATGGCCCACGTGGCTGCCCTCTTGAGAGTGTTCTTGGTGAGAACATAGTTGACAAGGAGCGAACCGGGATTAATGGTATTACGAGGGCCAAACCATAAGACATTAAAGCATTTCAAATGAACTCTGAAAAAGTTGAAAGTTGGCATGGTATCATAATTTCACCCACATAGCATGTGCCTGTACAAAACGGACAAGGGTATCATACTCGTCTGTTACAAAGTTGGCATGGTATCATCATAATAGTTGCGGGAGAAAGTCTTCACTTTTTCTTCGCTTGTGTCATTTGCTTATTGCACCGTAACCATGGATAATCTTCATCATTTATCAGGATGCTGGGGTCAGCCTTGACTTTGAAGGGAGGAATTTCATGAAACTTTTCATAATCTTCAGACATGTCTATCTTGCCCTCCACTCCCACGATGTCCCTTTTTCCTGAAAGAACTATGTGGCGCTTTGGCTCATTGTAGGATGTATTCGCTTCCTTATCTTTTCTTTTTCTCGGTCTGGTAGACATGTCCTTCACATAGATAACCTTGCCACATCATTGGCTAGGACGAACGGTTCGTCAGTATACCCAAGATTTTTTAGATCCACTGTTGTTATTCCGTACTGTGGGTCTACTTGTACCCCGCCTCCTGATAGATTGACCCATTTGCACTTAAACAAAGAAACCTTAAAATCATGTCCGTAGTCAAGTTCCCATATGTCCACTATGTTACCATAATACGTGTCCTTTCCCCTCTCGGTTGTTGCATCAAAGCGAAAATCACTGTTTTGGTTGGTGCTCTTTTGATCTTAGTCAATCGTGTAAAATGTATTCCCATTTATCTCATATCCTTTCCAAATCGTAACAGTCGAAGATGGTCCCCTGGACAACAAGTACAACTCATCACAAACAGTGTTGTCACCTCTGAGACGTGTTTCCAACCAACTGCTGAAAGTCCTGATGTGTTCACATATAATCCAGTTGTCCCACTGCTCCGGGTGTTTGGAGCACAGACTGTTCTTGTGTTCATCGACATACGGGGTCACCAAGGTAGAGTTCTGTAGAACTGTGTAGTGTGCTTGAGACCAAGAATATCCGTCCCTGCATATTATTGAGTCCCTTCCAAGCGTGCCTTTTCCAGTCAGTCTCCCCTCATACCGCGATTTAGGGAGACCTATCTTCTTAAGGCAAGGAATGAAGTCAACACAAAACCCGATGACATCCTCTGTTTGATGGCCCATGGAGATGCTTCCTTCTGGCCTAGCGCGGTTACGGACATATTTCTTTAGGACTCCCATGAACCTTTCAAAGGGGTACATATTGTGTAGAAATACAGGGCTCAGAATGACAATCTCGTCGACTAGATGAACTAGGACGTGCGTCATGATATTGAAGAAGGATGGTGGGAACACCAGCTCGAAACTGACAAGACATTGCACCACATCACTCCTTAGCCTTGGTATGATTTCTGGATCGATCACCTTCTGAGAGATTGCATTGAGGAATGCACATAGCTTCACAATGGCTAATTAGACATATTTATTATTCCCTTTATATTCGACGAGAAGCCAGTCGGGACCTTCATACTAAGCAGACATTCAAAGAAGATTTCCTTCTCTTCCTTGGTAAGAGCATAGCCGGCAGGACCTTCATACTGCTTTGGAGGCATGCCGTCTTTTTCGTGCAAACGTTGCAGGTCCTCCCGTGCCTCAGTTGTATCTTTTGTCTTTCCATACACGCCCAAGAAGCCTAGCAGGTTCACACAAAGGTTCTTCGTCACGTGCATCACGTCACTTGAAGAGCGGACCTCTAGGTCTTTCCAGTAGGGTGGGTCCCAAAATATAGATTTCTTCTTCCACATGGGTGCGTGTCCCCTAGCGTCATTCGGAACATCTAGTGCGCTGGGACCCTTTCCAAAGATTACATGTAAATCATTAACCATAGCAAGTACGTGATTACCGGTACGCATGGCGGGCTTCTTCTGGTGATTTTCCTCGCCTTTGAAATGCTTGCCTTTCTTTCAACATTGATGGTTGGTCGGATGAAATCGATGATGGCCCAGGTACACATTCTTCCTGCAGCTTCCCAGGTATATACTTTTGGTGTCAAGTAAACAGTGCGTGCATGCGTGGTATCCCTTGTTTGTCTGCCCTGAAAGGTTACTGAGAGCGGGCCAATCGTTGATGGTCACGAATAGCAACACATTTAGGTCAAATTCCTCCTGTTTGTGCTCATCCCACGTACGTACACTGTTTCCATTCCACAGCTGTAAAAGTTCTTCAACTAATGGCCTTAGGTACACATCAATATCGTTGCCGGGTTGCTTAGGGCCTTGGATGAGAACTGGCATCATAATGAACTTCCGCTTCATGCACATTCAAGGAGGAAGGTTATACATACATAGAGTCACAGGCCAGGTGCTGTGGTTGCTGCTCTGCTCCCCGAAAGGATTAATGCCATCCGCGCTTAAAGCAAACCATACATTCCTTGGGTCACGTGCAAACTCAGCCCAGTACTCTCTCTCAAATTTTCTCCACTGCAACCCGTCAGCGGGTGCTCTCAACTTCCCATCTTTCTTACGGTCCTCATTGGGCCATCGCATCAACTTGGCATGCTCTCCGTTTCTGAACAGACATTTCAACCGGGGTATTATAGGAGCATACCACATCACCTTCGCAGGAACCCTCTTCCCGGGGGGCTCGCCGTCAACATCACCAGGGTCATCTCGTCTAATCCTATACCGTAATGCACCGCATACCGGGCATGCGTTCAGATCCTTGTACGCACCGCGGTAGAGGATGCAGTCATTAGGGCGTGCATGTATCTTCTGCACCTCCAATCCTAGAGGGCATACGACCTTCTTTGCTGTATATGTACTGTCGGGCAATTCGTTATCCTTTGGAAGCTTCTTCTTCAATATTTTCAGTAGCTTCTCAAATCCTTTGTCTGGCACAACATTCTCTGCCTTCCACTGCAGAAATTCTAGTACGGTACCGAGCTTTGTGTTGCCATCTTCACAATTGGGGTACAACCCTTTTTTGTGATCCTCTAACATGCGATCGAACTTCAGCTCCTCCTTTTGACTTTCGCATTGCGTCCTTGCATCGACAATGACCCGACGAAGATCATCATCATCGGGCACATCGTCTGGTTCCTCTTGATCTTCAGCAGCTTCGCCCGTTGCAGCATCATCGTGCACATCGTATGGTTCCTCTTGATGTTTAGTAGCATCACCGTATTCAGGTGGCACATAGTTGTCATCGTACTCTTCTTCTTCGCGGTCTTCCATCATAACCCCTATTTCTCCGTGCCTCGTCCAAACATTATAGTGTGGCATGAAACCCTTGTAAAGCAGGTGGGTGTGAAGGATTTTCCAGTCAAAGTAAGACTTTGTATTCCCACATATAGGGCATGGACAACACATAAAACCATTCTGCTTGTTTGCCTCAGCCACTTCGAGAAAATCATGCATGCCCTTAATGTACTCGAAGGTGTGTCTGTTACCATACATCCATTGCCTGTTCATCTGCGTGCATTATATATAATTAAGTGTGTCAAAAATCATTACAGAACATCATGAATAGATAATTAAGTGACCAAATTAATAGAAGTTCATCATCACAATAAAACCAAAGTACATACATAGTTCTCATCTACATTAATAGAAGTTCATCATCACATTAACTAAATTAATTAAAACATACATTGAAACTATGTAAAACATTTCAATGCGAAAACAAATGCGATCATAATCACAACCAAGGTAACAACTGATCCAACGGCATAATGATACCAAGCCTCGGTATGAATGGCATATTTTCTAATCTTTCTAATCTTCAAGCGCATTGCATCCATCTTGATCTTGTGATCATCGACGACATCCGCAACATGCAACTCCAATATCATCTTCTCCTCCTCAATTTATCTTATTTTTTCCTTCAAGAAATTGTTTTCTTCTTCAACTAAATTTAACCTCTCGACAATAGGGTCGGTTGGAATTTCCGGTTCAACAACCTCCTAGATAAATAAAATCTATGGCACGTTGGTCGGCATAATTTTCATAAACAATAAATGAACCAATAGTTATGAAAAGATAATATATACCACATCCGAATCATAGACATGACGAGGGCCAATGGGGGCGGATACCAAAACCATCGCACTATATAAGATGCAATAATAAAAGTAAGAAAATAATACAAGTATCTATCTAAACATACAAGTAAGAATATTTTTCCTTTCAGAAAGAAGATAAGAACAAGAGGCTCACCACGGTGGTGCCGGCGATGAGATCGGCACGGGTGATCGACGGCGGTGAAGACGGGGACGGGGCGTGACGGACCGCTAAACCTAGACAAATATTGAGGAAAATGGAGCTTGGAGGTCGAGCTTGGAGAGGAGAAAGCTTAAGTAGTGTGGCTCGGGAATTCCATCGAACACCTTGTGTGCATAGGAGGTGAGCTAGAGCACCACCAAGCCCTCTCCCCCTCGGCTGCCAGAAAAAACAGAGCAGTGTGCTCTGTTCTTACGCGAGGGGGTATATATAGGCACCTCATTGGTCCCGGTTGGTGGCATGAACCGGGACTAAAGGGCAACCTTTGGTCCCGGTTCATGCCACCAACCGGGACCAATAGTGGTGGGCCAGGAGCGAGGCCCATTGGTCCCGGTTCGTCCCACCAACCGGGACCAAAAGGTCCAAACGAACCGGGACCAATGGCCCACGTGGCCCGGCCGGCCCCCGGGGCTCACGAACCGGGTCCAATGCCACCATTGGTCTCGGTTCTGGACTGAACCGGGACTAATGGGCTGACCCGGCCTGGACCATTGCCCCCTTTTCTACTAGTGGACGTTGCACCCTCCTTTTTTCTCCAAGCCAGAAGTCGATGTTACTTCCTCACATGTAGTATCGTGCCTAGCCTCTAATCTAGCAACAAGTGCACTTGTCTCATCTACAACCTCAAGGCTAGCTAAAAGTGCACGAACATGTACTAGATTTCGCTTTATCAATATATCGATGTACTCTTCTTCCCAATACCAAAACTTGCATCCATTCTACACAATAAAACTTAAAGTTAGCACAACTTATCTAATCCGAGAGCACAAACCGAAGCTAAAAAGACCACGTACCCCATCATTTAATCACTTGATGAACACCCATCCGGGATGCTCCGGTGTTGTAGACACGCGGTGCACGACCATCCTTGGGCAATGGTCTCACTTGATGAGGGGCAACAGTGCGCCGATGATCTTTTGGGCAAGCACCGAGCCCGGCCGGCCGCCATTCGCGTATCTGTCGGCGGACCATCGACGGTGCCGATCCGAGCGGCTAGAGGATGAGCCACCGCCTGCATGTGGCCTTGCGGCCCTGCCAGGGCCTTCCGGCGAGGTGTCCGACCAGTCCATGGCGCGGCCCGGCCTCCCACATCCGGGCGAGCTCAAGACCGACCGGATCCGCCCCAAATCCGGTCGGCGGGTGCGAAAACAAGGCGGCCGTGGTTGGGTAGCTCGGCGGCGACGAGGGGAAGGGGCTGGGCAAGCGCGCGTCCGTGTTGCGCGGCCGCAATTGCAGCGGCGGCGGCGGCGGGCGTCGAGGGGAGGAGTGTGGAAGAGTGGAGAAGAATGGAGTGGGATGCAGCCGGAGGGAGGGAGGGGGGCGGATAGAAAAAGGCCCGTTCTGTGCCACCGACGGGCGGGCCAGGGGAGGACACGCGCAGACAGCCGGCGCATCCGCGTGGTGTCTGTTTCACCCCAAAAGCGGCGCAAACCTGGGCCGCGGATGGGTCGAAAGCGGACACAAAACGGACAAATGTTCGTTTGCTCCCGCACGCTGGGCCGCCCAGTTTGTCCGTTTTACCCCAAACGGACGGGGCTGGACAGGATAGAGTCGCGGTGGAGTTGGCCTTAGGGGCGGGGTACACGCGCCCAGGAATGCGAGTCGCGCAGTCACATGGCATTAGTCGAGGCTGGTACATCGGTCAATGCACTAAATCCCGGTTCCAATTTTAATTTCGACGGTTCTTCAAGGTGGCCGCCGTATCATGTTGTACATTTTCTAATAGGCGGGGTGACGGTTCCTCGCAAACAAAATCCCGGTTCCAATTTTAATTTTACTGGTTCTTCAAGGTGGCAACTATGTCGTGTCATACATTTTGTAGTAGAGGGGTGTCAGTTCCTCGCAAAGAATATCTCGGTTCCAATTTTAATTTCGACGGTTCTTGAAGGTGGCCCACATGTCGTGTCGTACATTCCCGAGTAGGCGGGGCGACGGTTCCTCGAAAAAAATGCCGGTTCCAATTTTAAATTCGACGGTTCTGCAAGGTGGCAATTGTGTCGTGTCATACATTTTGTAGTAGAGGGCGTCGGTTCCTTGTAAAGAATATCTTGGTTCCAATTGTAATTTCGACGGTTCTTGAAGGTGGCCCACATGCTGTGTTGTACATTCTTGAGTAGACGGGGCGACGGTTCCTCGCAAAGGAATTCCAGTTCCAAATTTTATTTTGACGGTTCTTCAAGGTGGAACTGCGTCATGTCGTACATTTTCTTGTAGGCAGGGCGTCGATTCATCGCAAGGTAAATGTATAGGTTAACTAATTCTCATTTATTTCTAGATATAGAAATATTTATGTCCTCTTTTGAAACAGTTCGAATCCGTTTGATCTTTTATAGAGAAACGTCAGGTGTTGTGTACGCTCAAAGTGCCACAGGGCAAACTACTAAACATGTGATCCTCGCATGCGCGCGTCAGCTTGTCTACGTTGAGATTATTTTCCGTTTTAGCTAGAAAGTTCCACCAAGCTGCATGCAGCGGGCACATGCCTCCTTGTCCCCATCCCAACCCTCACACACAATAGATGGACCACTGCATGCTGCCCTGCACAGGCGCAGGCTTTGTCTGCCAAACAAACCACACAAATTCCTCAAAAATCCTTTCTAGTTTCACCCCCACATGGACAGCACGAATCACGGGGCATTGACTTTTGGCTGTGATAGCTATTTCTACAGCAAGCTATGATAGACACAATTTGCTGTACTGGGTAATGGAGTTCTACTTTGGGATCTATGACCTGGTCAAGCAAAAATCCCGCTATACCTTCTTGAATTGCTCGTACGCGGTCCGTTGGTAGAAGCTTATACCGCATCTCCTTGAACTTTAAAAAAGGAGATCAATATGCCTGTATTAGTTGTGTGTATATATATTAGATATTGATAATGATGTAAGAATTGTAAATAGTGTTCTGGCAAACGCACCCATAGCTGTCTATCAGATCTGCTTCTTTCGGACGTCATCATGCGAATGTTCTCGCAAACATAGTATGCACATAAATCATTCCCCCGCGCCTGCGTGAGGGCCTTTACAAGAATAGAATTCAATCAGATAATAATTAATCAAGCATGATAATTAATGGTATTGAAACTAGAATTAAAGAGATGGTAGCTAGCTAGTACTACTTAATTAATTACATTGGGTTGATACCAAAACAACTTTTGTTTCCATTGGCCTGGAACCGTTTTGATTCCCAAGCCCTGCCCGCTGGCAAAGAAAAGGAATAAAGGAGTTATTAATTAGTTGATATCAGGGAATGACAAACTAAAAAGGCCGACATATAGTTTGATAATGATTGAAATTACCTGTTGACCATCCCCTTCACGATTTCGTACTGAGTAACTGGTTTAAGTAGTGAGTCCAGTACTTCAACTTTTCCTTCGTCAACTTGAATGATTAACAAGATCCAGTGAAAACTACATGCGCACATATTTGCATGTATAAATTAAGCGGGCATGTGCATCACACTCACACTAGTAGAAAACAGGGCTAACGTTCGGGCCTGGCCAGCCCATTAGTCCCGGTTCTTCAAGAACCGGGACCCATGGGGGGTATTAGACCCGGTTCGTGAGCCCAGGGGGCCGGCCGGGGCTCATGGGCATTGGTCCCGGTTTGTTTGGAACAATTTGTCCCGGTTCAGGCCACGAACCGGGACCAATGGTGCTCGCTCCTGGCCCACAACCATTGGTCCCGGTTTGTGGCTTGAACCGGAACAGAAGGGGGAGCTTTAGTCCCGGTTCATGCCACGAACCGGGACAAATAACTTGCCTATATATACCGCCACGGCAGAGCACTCAACAGTGCTCTGTTTTTTCAATCCAGCGAGGAGAGGGCATTTGGGTGCTCTAGTTCACCTCCTATGCACATGAGGTGTTCGATGAAATGCCCGAGCCAGACTAGTTAAGCTTTCTCCTCTCGAAGCTCGACCTTGAAGCTCCATTTTTTTTCGAGATTTGTCTAGATTTAGGGGTCCGTCACGCCCCGTCCCTGTTTTCACCGCCGTTGATCGCCCGTGCCAATCTCGTCGGCGGCACCACCGTGGTGAGCCTCTTGTTCTTATCTTCTTTCTGATACTTGTCTGATTTTCTTACTTTAGATAGATATTTGTCTGATTTTCTTAATTTTGACACACATAATTATATCGAATGCACGCAGATGAACCGACAATGGATGTATGGTGACAGACACACCTCCGAGTACATTAAGGGCGTGCATATTTTTCTCGAAGTGGCTGAGGCAAATAAGAAGAATGGTTTTATGTGTTATCCATGCACTAAATGTGGGAATACGAAGTCTTACTCTGACCGGAAAATCCTTCACACCCACCTGCTTTACAAGGGTTTCATGCCACACAATAATGTTTGGACGAGGCACGGAGAAATAGGGGTTATGTTGGAAGACGGCGAAGAAGAAAAGGACGATGACAACTATGTGCCCCTTAAATACGGTGATGTTGCAATGGGGGGAGCTGCTGAAGATCAAGACGAACAAGATGATGTGCCCGATGATGCTGCAACGGGGGAAGCTGCTGAAGATCAAGAGGAACCAGACGATGTG
Source organism: Triticum dicoccoides (assembly GCF_002162155.2). Classification (NCBI taxonomy): domain Eukaryota; kingdom Viridiplantae; phylum Streptophyta; class Magnoliopsida; order Poales; family Poaceae; genus Triticum; species Triticum dicoccoides. Next base: position 53,437,453 of record NC_041381.1, on the reverse strand, counting down.
CCCGATGATGATCTCCGCCGGGTCATTATCGATGCAAGGACGCAATGCGAAAGTCAAAAGGAGAAGCTGAAGTTCGATCGCATGTTAGAGGATCACAAAAAAAAGTTGTACCCCAATTGTGAAGATGGTAACACAAAGCTGGGTACCGTACTAGAATTGCTATAGTGGAAGGCAGAGAATGCTGTGCATGACAAAGGATTTGAGAAGCTACTGAAAATATTGAAGAAGAAGCTTCCAAAGGATAATGAATTGCCCGACAGTACGTACGCAGCAAAGAAGGTCGTATGCCCTCTAGGATTGGAGGTGCAGAAGATACATGCATGCCCTAATGATTGCATGCTCTACCGCGGTGCGTATGAGGATTTGAACGCATGCCCGGTATGCGGTGCATTGCGGTATAAGATCAGACGAGATGACCCTGGTGATGTTGATGGCGAGCCCCGCAGGAAGAGAGTTCATGCGAAGGTGATGTGGTATGCTCCTATAATACCACGGTTGAAACGACTGTTCAGAAACAAAGAGCATGCCAAGTTGATGCGATGGCACAGTGAGGACCGTAAGAAAGACGGAAGTTGAGAGCACCCGCTGACGGGTCGCAGTGGAGAAAAATCGAGAGAGAGTACTGGGCTGAGTTTGCACGTGACCCAAGGAACGTATGGTTTGGTTTAAGCGCGGATGGCATTAATCCTTTCGGGGAGCAGAGCAGCAATCACAGCACCTGGCCCGTGACTCTATGTATATATAACCTTCCTCCTTGGATGTGCATGAAGCGGAAGTTCATTATGATACCAGTTCTCATCCAAGGCCCTAAGCAACCCGGCAACGACTTTGATGTGTACCTAAGGCCATTAGTTGAAGAACTTTTACAGCTGTGGAATGGAAACGGTGTACGTGCGTGGGATGGGCACAAACAGGAGGAATTTAACCTGCACGCGTTGCTGTTTGTAACCATCAACGATTGGCCCGCTCTCAGTAACCTTTCAGGATAGACAAACAAGGGATACCACGCATGCACGCACTGTTTAGCTGACACCGAAAGTATATACCTGGGAAGCTGCAGGAAGCATGTGTACTTGGGCCATCATCGATTTCTTCTGACCAACCATCAATGTCGAAAGAAAGGCAAGCATTTCAAAGGCGAGGCAGATCACCGGAAGAAGCCCGCCACGCGTACCGGTGATCACGTACTTGCTATGGTGAATGATTTACACGTAATCTTTGGAAAGGGTCCCGGCGGACTAGCTGTTCTGAGTGACGCTGGGGGACACGCACCCATGTGGAAGAAGAAATCTATATTTTGGGACCTACCCTACTAGTAAGACCTAGAGGTCCGCTCTTCGATCGATGTGATGCACGTTACGAAGAACCTTTGCGTGAACCTGCTAGGCTTCTTGGGCATGTATGGGAAGACAAAAGATACAGCTGAGGCACGGGAGGACCTGCAACGTTTGCACGAAAAATACGGCATGCTTCCAAAGCAGTATGAATGTCCTGCCAGCTACGCTCTTACCAAAGAAGAGAAGGAAATCTTCTTTGAATGCATGCTTAGTATGAAGGTCACGACTGGCTTCTCATCGAATATAAAGGGAATAATAAATATGGCAGAGAAAAAGTTTCAGAACCTAAAGTCTCATGACTGCCACGTGATTATGACGCAACTACTTCCGGTTGCATTGAGGGGGCTTCTACCGGAAAATGTCCGATTAGCCATTGTGAAGCTATGTGCATTCCTCAATGCAATCTCTCAGAAGGTGATCGATCCAGAAATCATACCAAGGCTAAGGAGTGATGTGGTGCAATGTCTTGTCAGTTTCGAGCTGGTGTTCCCACCATCCTTCTTCAATATCATGACGCACGTCCTAGTTCATGTAGTTGACGAGATTTTCATTCTGGGCCCCATATTTCTACACAATATGTACCCCTTTGAGAGGTTCATGGGAGTCCTAAAGAAATATGTCCGTAACCGCGCTAGGCCAGAAGGAAGCATCTCCATGGACCATCAAACAGAGGATGTCATTGGTTTTGTGTTGACTTCATTCCTGACCTTAAGAAGATAGGTCTCCCTAAATCGCGGTATGAGGGGAGACTGACTGGAAAAGACACGCTTGGAGGGGAGACAATAATATGCAGGGACGGATTTCTTGGTCTCAAGCACACTGCATAGTTCTATAGAACTCTACCTTGCTGACCCCTTATGTCGATGAACACAAGAACAGTCTGCGCTCCAAACACCCGGAGCAGTGTGACGACTGGATTACATGTGAACACATCAGGACTTTCAGCAGTTGGTTGGAAACACGTCTCAGAGATGAAAACACTGTTTGTGATGAGCTATACTCGTTGTCCAGGGGACTATCTCCGACTGTTACGATTTGGAAAGGATACAAGATAAATGGGAATACATTTTACACGATCGCCCAAGATCAAAAGAGCACCAACCAAAATAGCGGTGTCCGCTGATGCAGCCACCGAGAGGGGAAAGGACACATATTATGGTTACATAGTGGACATATGGGAACTTGACTATGGAGTAGATTTTAAGGTCCCTTTGTTTAAATGCAAATGGGTTAATCTGTCAGGGGGCGGGGTACAGGTAGACCCACAGTACGGAATGACAACACTGGATCTGAACAATCTTGAGTACACTGACAAATTGTTCGTCCTAGCCAATGATGTGGCACAGGTTATCTATGTGAAGGACATGTCTACCAAACTAAGAAAAAGAAAAAAAAATAAGGAAGCGAATACATCATACAATGAGCCAAAGCGCCACATAGTTCTTTCAGGAAAAAGGGACATCGTGGGAGTGGAGGGCAAGACAGACATGTCCAAAGATTATGAAAAGTTTCATGAAATTCCTCCCTTCAAAGTCAAGGCTGACCCAAGCATCCTGATAAATGAGGAAGATTATCCATGGTTAGGCGCAATAAGGAAAGGACACAAGAGAAGAAAAAGTGAAGACTTTGTCCACAACTATTATGATGGTACCATGCCAACTTTCAACCTTTTCGTAGTTCATTTGAAATGCCTGTTATAACAGACAAGTTTCCGTATGAAATCCTGATACTTCGAAAGAGATTGTCCGTTTTGTACATGAAGTGCATCCAGTTTTTTCCATAAGCCTCTCAACTTTCTTGTACATGCTATGTGGATGAAATGATGATACCATGCCAACTTCTAACCTTTTCAGAGTTCATTTGAAATGCTTTTCAATTTCAAGGTCTTATAGCTAAAAAAACCAGTAAATGCTTTTATAAAACTCTAATAGCAAAAGGAATCAACTAAAAAGCTTTTATAAACCTCTAGTATTTTTTAAACTAAAATTATACAAAATGTATGCAACTAAAATTATCAAAGTATTTTCTGTTCAAAACATGAAAAACAGAAATAATTATCATAAAGAATTTTTTGTTAGAAACTTTAGTAGCAAAAAGAATTGTCATAAAGATTTTTTTGATAGAAACTAAAATAACAAAATCTGTTTTTCAATATAATGATAAAACGCAGTAATATTAAATAGCAGGAAAAAGAATCACCCCAAATATATTTTTAGTTGCATAAAGATTATAATTATTCAAATTTGGAAACTAATGGAGTAACAGAAATATTATAATTATTCTGAGCTAAAATAAAAAAATAAAAAAAAGCAAAAATCAAAAGAAAATAAATAATACAAAGCAAAAAAAAGTGCCACCTAAAGGGCTAACACGGCCTGAATACGACTAGAAACCCAAGAATGGGCCAGGATTCAGGTCCGCAATAGGCCCAATAGGCCCACATGCACATATAATGCGTTTAGGCTCGTAAGCCTGCATTTGAGAGGAGCTCGAGAGGGCAGCGGGACTGGGGCTTATAAACCACTCTCGAGCTCCCTCAGCTAGCGAGGTGGGACTAAACTTTCGTGTCGTGACACGGGCAGCACATGGCCTTTAGTCCCGGTTGGTGGCACCAACCGGGACTAATTAAAGGGGTGCATTGGTACCGGTTCGTGGCACCAACCGGTACCAATGCCCCCCCCCCTTTAGTCCCGGTTGGTGCCTCCAACCGGGACCAAAGGCCTCTGCTTCCCGCCCTTTGGGCTGCTGTAAAGAGGCCTTTGTTCCCGGTTGGTGGCACCAACTGGGACTAAAG
>NC_041381.1:53416570-53432954 GCF_002162155.2 Triticum dicoccoides | reverse complement strand
GTTTGTTCTTCCCTGCCGCCAGGCTGCCCGTCTGTCTCCGCCTCGCCGTCGCCGTCGTCGCCCCGCGTCGCCCCGACGCCGTCGCCGCCCCACGTCCCGCGCCCCGTGCCCCGTGACGCCGGCGGCCCCTACCCGTCGCCGCCCCGCCCCGTCCTGCACCGCACCTCACCGTCGACCGCCGGCCCCTGCCCCTCATGCACCGTCGCCGTCGCCGTCGCCATCCCCTACCCGTGGCCCTCGCCACGCCCCTCACGCCGTCGCCATCCCGTGAGCAATTTTTTTGCTAATTTAATTTGATGTTAGTAGTAGTTAATTTAGATGTGTAGTATAATTTAGATGTGTAGTTAATTGATTTAGATTTTGTTAGATATTTTTAGATTTTTTTGTTAGATATAATTCATAGATTTTTCTTGTTAGATGTGTAGTAATTTAGATGTGTAGTTCATAGATTTTTCTGTTAGATTTTTTTTCATATTGTGTAATTAACTTGTTCATATTGTGTTAGATTTTTTTCTATTAATAGATTTTTTTGGTGATATTATTGTTGAATATGCATGTTTGTATGTTCATATGTATGCAAAGATCGAATATGTCAAATTTTTATGATTTTTTTCTGTTCATAGAATTTTTATGAGTTTTCTGTTCCAATTTTGTTCATAGAATTTTAATGATTTTTTTGTTCATAATATTTTCTTTGTCAATTTATGTATATGTTCATATTGTGTATGTATAGGAAAATTGTGCATGATCATAGTCATTTATGAATATGTTCATATTTAGAATAGAGGAAAAAGGAAAAAAATAAGAAGAGAAAGTGTTTAATATAATTAGTTAGAAAAATAATAGAACTATAGTTAAACTAGTTTATATTTAGTAAGTACTACTTTATTTTATTTATAGTAAGTGCTTCATATATAGTTGAACTAGATAGTTGATTTAATAAACTACTTTATTTTACTATATATAGAAGTAGTTTATTTTTAGTAAGTACTACTTTATTTATTGATAGCAAGTGCTTAGTAGTTGAACTAGTTGATTTAATTAATAAAACTACTTTATTTAACTATATATAGAAGTAGTTCCCGCATCGACGTCGACAATGCCTATCCTGCATCCTCATCGTTGTCGACTCGGCGGTGGAGGCCTGCTTGATCAGGGCCATGTTCGGGACTGGGCTCCGCCGGACTGGTATTGGGAGGTGCTACCTTCCCGGGGACGTAGGTTGGTGAGAAGGCAGCCCGTTGTTGACCCGATCCTTGTTTGGTGGCGGTCGCGTGGGCCAGTGACGGTGCCGAGGCTTCCGAACACCGCGGAGGTGGTACTTCACCGTGTCAGCGAGGAGGAGGAGCACGTCCGTTGCTACATGGTTGCATTGGAGGGCAGGTTCGACAATACCTGGCAGGTTCTTCAGGGATCTCACTGGAGCTATGATCCTGTGATGGTTCCTTATCTTTGGGTGTCCACCGCCCGCGACGATACCCGGCAGGCGCTATGGTTCTAGCTGTATTAGCGATGCTACATGTATGATAGTATTCGAGGAGTATTAGTGATAATATTCAACGATGTACGGACACAAGAGATGATGTATTTTTGGTTATAACTGAATGCATGCTAATTTGAATACTACTTTATTTTACGATTTGTTTTTGCTTACTGAATGCTCATATTGGAAAAGTACTCCTACTTTGAATGCTAAAATTGAAGAGCACTCTATGCAGAAATCTAGGAGCCCCCTCCATCATCCACGCCGTCGCGGGGGTAGCTTCTCCTTCATTCCCGTGTGCTAGACAATTTGGTGTAATAATGCACTCGGGAATGAAAGGAGGAGCTACCATCACCGATAGTCAACCCGTGATTAATAATAATGATTTAATTTAGGTTTTTAGTACATATATTTAATTATACAAGTTTAATATTTGAATTATGAACATAGGCCGGAAATGTCGTACTCGAACGACGAAAACCGCCCGGGGGAGTGCGACTGGTGCCATGACGACCGAGGTATGTGCGTCAGGTTCCTTGAGCTGGACGAAGATTGGCGCTTCAGCATTAAGCTCGAGGAGACCTTCGATGTTCATACGGTACGCAACAACGATAATAGTTTTTTTCGTAATTAAGCACGACTTCAACTATTTTAACGTGTATTTTTCATCTTTTCCAATTCTACTAGCTTATCCCATGCTATGCAAGACGCTATGTCTTGGAGAGGATGGGTTTTGAAGACCATGAAAGTATGGAAACCAAAACAATTCACCTAAGGACCCATCATGGTGTGGATTTTGAAGTAAAGATGTACAATGCTGAGAGTGTAACCCATTTTGGTTGCAAAAATTGGGAAGCATTTTGCAAGATGTATGGTTTTGATGAGGGTATGCTTGTCACCATGGATCTTTGTGATCCTACAATCGAGCAAGACAATATGGACATTTGGGTCCTTGTGGATACACCTCCAATTCTTCCCCCATGTGAGCTTAACATAGTTATTAAGTAATTTATATTTTTTATTTCAAAATAGTTGACAGCTTATTTCCATTGACAGCTTATTTTCATTCTTCAAAGAATGTGCGGAAGATGGTAGACAAAACCCACTACACCAATGGCTCCGAGTTAACTTATAAGGAGAAAAATCATCTGATCACATTTTGTACTAATATTGAGATTTTACAATGTCTACAATCGAACTCCTCAACATTATGGTCAATACCTGCCACTAGTGCACATGTTGAACTATGGTAACTACCATGGAGATACCCTGGTAAGATTTTTTACTATTACGACATCCATGCATCTTTTTGCATACTTCTAAAACTAGTACATCATTGCTAACTATGAAGTTATTACTATGTTTTTCAACAGATAATCCCGAATGATTGTGTGCCTCATCTGATGTATACGCACGGTCGCCTTGATGTTTTGAACATACAACTAGGTCGTCCTACGAATCTCAACTGTCCATACCGGATTTCTAAAATAAGTGGAGACATGACAATCAAAGAATGGAAAAAATGTATGGACAGTCGTAAGGAGCTTCTTGGAAGCAAAAGGAAGCGAAGCGCAAGAATTGGAGACAGGATGATCTCCATTCTTCATAATGGAGAGTCAGGGTCTATATTGTTTTATGCTATGTTATCTTAAGTTTGTTTAGGTCCTACCTGATACTGATGATGTGCTAAGAACAATTATGTAGGGTTGGGTTCGATGACTATAAGTATGATGATCATATGACTTGTTATTAATAACGAGTAGAAGTTGTATGACGACGCATGATTAGTAGGACTTGTTATTATATATGATGATGTATGATGCGAGCATGAAGAGTTATTATATATCAGCGGGTGAAATGAACATAGCAGTAGCGTTGGTAAACCAAGCACGAAGATAAGAGAGGACACTTCTCTCTATTAGCTAGCTAATAACAACCTAAATTAACCCTCAAAACCCCTAAACAAGCCAGTTTCAAAATAAAAACCTCAGCTGCAGCCAGTTTCTGACGCGTGGATGCCTTTTGGTCCCGGTTTATGTCACCAACCGGGACCAAAGGCCCCCCCTGCCTGGGCTGCCCGCAACGGCCACGTGGATGCCCATCTGTCCTGGTTCGTGTAAGAACCGGGACTAAAGGGGGGAGGCATTAGTAACGACCTATTAGTCCCGGTTCAAGAACCAAGCACGAACTGGGACAAATGCCCAGTTTTCTACTAGTGTCATCAACTACCCTAAACCCTATACACTTATTAACATCTAGCTAGTAAGCAAAAACAGAATTTGTAGTACAAGACAGTGTGACTCACCCGAAGTTGGAAGGAAGTAGTGTATCTGGATTGGTATTTAGGTGCTTCAAGAACTCTAGCAAGCTGTTCTCTGTGTCATTTCTTGTCCATTCTAGTGTTCATGTCTCTTGATTAATGGTATTTGGGTCAATTGACCCAATGCCATAGCGTCCATCTTTTCTCATTTCATAGATCTTCATTATGCATAATACCATAGAAAATAATATAGTGAGGATAATTACAGGTAATGATGAACGAGCACTACAGCTAGCTTGAGACTTAAATTACTGAAAGAAATCACTTATAGGCAATTGCAACTGATGATAGATTTGTCGAGTGCGTCTTGATTGAATAACTGAAACAGTTCTATAAACTCAACATACAAAGCATTCTCATGGTAGTAATGCTTTGGCTTGACTCTCATCATGAGGGACTCTCGATTGGTAGTCTGGGCAATTTTCATGTACCATTCATGCAATTCATACATTCTCGTTGAGAGCTTGTTGACCTCCTCAGGCTTGACCAAAGGTTTCCTGCGAACTGATACATCTCCAACGTATCTATAATTTATGAAGCATTCATGCTATTTTATTATCTGTTTCAAATGATTATGGGCTTTATTATACACTTTTATATTACTTTTGGGACTGATCTATTAACCGGAGGCCCATCCCATATTGCTGTTTTATTGCCTGTTTCAGTATTTCGAAGAAAAGGAATATCGAACGGGGTCCAAACGGAATGAAACCTTTGGCAATGTGATTTTTTGGAAGAATATCACCCAGGAGACTTGGAGTTCACGTCAGAAGACCCTCGAGGAGGCCAGGAGATAGGAGGGCGCCCCCCTACTGGGTGCGCCCCCTGTCTCGTGGGCCCCTCGAGCATCCCCGACCGACTTCTTTCGCCTAGATAAGCCTACGTACCCTAAAAACATCGAATATCAAGATAGATCGGGAGTTCCGCCGCCGCAAGCCTCTGTAGCCACCAGAAACCTCTCAGGAGCCCTTCCCGGCACCCTGCTGGAGGGGGGATCCTTCACCGGTGGACATCTTCATCATCCCGGCGCTATCCATGACGAGGAGGGAGTAGTTCACCCTCGAGGCTGAGGGTATGTACCAGTAGCTATGTGTTTGATCTCTCTCTCTCTCTCTCTCTCTCTCTCTCTCTCTCTCTCTCTCTCTCGTGTTCTCTCTCGTGTTCCCTCTACGGCACGATCTTGATGTATCCCCAGCTTTGCTATTATAGTTGGATCTTATGATGTTTCTCCCCCTCTACTCTCTTGTGATGAATTGAGTTTTCCCTTTGAAGTTATCTTGTCGGATTGAGTCTTTTATGAGAACACTTGATGTATGTCTTGTCGTGCTTATTTGTGGTGACAATGGGATATCATGTGCCACTTGATGTATGTTTTGGTGACCAACTTGCGGGTTCCGCCCATGAACCTATGCATAGGGGTTGGCACACGTTCTTGACTCTCCGGTAGAAACTTTGGGGCACGCTTTGAAGTACTTTGTGTTGGTTGAATAGATGAATCTGAGATTGTGTGATGCTTATCGTATAATCATGCCCACGGATACTTGTGGTGACAATGGAGTATCTAGGTGACATTAGGGTTTTGGTTGATTTGTGTCTTAAGGTGTTATTCTAGTACGAACTCTTGAATAGATTGATCCGAAAGAATAACTTTGAGGTGGTTTCGTACCCTACCATAATCTCTTCGTTTGTTCTCCGCTATTAGTGGCTTTGGAGTGACTCTTTGTTGCATGTTGAGGGATTTTTATATGATCTATCTATGTTATTGTTATTGAGAGAACTTGCCCTAGTGAAAGTATGAACCTTAGGCCTTGTTTCCTATCATTGCAATACCGTTTATGCTCACTTTTATCGCTTGCTACCTTGCTGTTTTTATAATTTCAGATTACAAATACCTTTATCTACCATCAATATTGCACTTGTATCACCATCTCTTCGCCGAACTAGTGCACCTATACAATTTACCATTGTATTGGGTGTGTTGGGGACACAAGAGACTCTTTGCTATTTGGTTGCGGGGTTGTTTGAGAGAGACCATCTTCATCCTACGCCTCCTACGGATTGACAAACCTTAGGTCATCCACTTGAGGGAAATTTGCTACTGTCCTACAAACCTGTGCACTTGCAGGCCCAACAATGTCTACAAGAAGAAGGTTGTGTAGTAGACATCAAGCTCTTTTCTGGCGCCGTTGCCGGGGAGGCTGGTAAACGGCAATCACACCCCGTGAACTAAGCTCTTTTTTGGTGCGGTGAGTGCTTGAAGGTATATCTTTAGATCTTGCAACCGAATCTTTTTGTTTCTTGTTTTATCACTAGTTTAGTCTATAAAAGAAAACTAAAAAATGGAATTGAGTTTGTCTCATACGTTTCATCTTTTTGTTTCGTGAAAATGATGATAAGGAAAATTGTGCTCAAGTGCTAGAAGAAGAAGTCTATAAAATGTTTTGCATGAAATCTTTGAATGATGAGCACGATTGCAATGTTGTTAGTATGAATTCTTTGAATACCCATGATGCTAATGATATGCAAAGCCACAAGCTTGGGGAAGCTATGTTTGATGAATATGATATTTTTTGTCCCCCAAGTTTTGATGAGAATATTTATTATGATGAAAGCATGCCTCCTATTTTTGATGATTGTGTTGATGAAAGTGTGTTTGGAAGAGTGTCAAATTTAGGTAGTATTGATCCCACTATTTTGGAGGATGTTGAATCTTATTGTGATGAATATGAAAGTGGATTTGGAAGAGTGTCAACTTTATTTAGTGATGATTCCACTATTTCAGAAGAGGTTCCAATTGATTATGTGAACAAAGTTGCTATTTATGATGATTATTGTGATGACTTGTATGCTATAAAGAATAAAAATAACCATGAAACTTGTCATCATGATTTTAGTTTTCAATTGGATTATGCTTCACATGATAGTTATTTTGTTGAGTTTGCTCACACCATTCCGAATGAGAAGAATTTTCCTTATGTGGAGAGTAGTAAATTTTCTATGCTTGTAGATCATGAAAGGAATGTTTTAGGTGCTGGTTATATTGTTGAATTCATTCATGATGCTACTGAAAATTATTATGAGAGAGGAACATATGCTTGTAGGAATTGCAATAATGTCAAGTTTCCTCTCTATGTGTTGAAATTTTTGAAGTTATGCTTGTTTTCCCTTCCTACGCTAGTTGATTATTGTTCCCATAAGTTGTTTGCTCACAAAATCCCTAGGCATAGGAAGTGGGTTAGAATTAAATGTGCTAGTCATATTCTTCATGATGCTCTCTTTATATTTCAATTCTTATCTTTTATGTGAGCATCATTGAAATCATCATGCCTAGCTAGAATGGCACTAAAGAAAAGCGCTTGTTGGGAGACAACCCAATATTTACCCTTACTGTTTTTGTGTGTCCTAATGATTATGCTACTGTAGTAATCATGTTTTATAGCTTTTGTTTCAATAAAGTGGCAAGTAGAGCCTTTGGGAAGGCTTGGGTGAAGTCTATATGATCTTTCTGTAAAAAACAGAAACTTTGCGCTCACGAGATTAGCTGCCATTTTTTTACAGAAGAGTGATTTTAGGTTGATTCTTTCTGCAGATGATTAATAGAAAAATTGCTGAGGTCCACCAGTTTATTTCAGAATTTTTGGTGTTCCAGAAGTATACGTTTGATACAGATTACTACAGACTATTCTGTTTTTGACCGATTCTGTTTTCATTGTGTTGTTTTCTTATTTTGATGAATCTATGAGTAGTATCGGAGGGTATGAACCATAGAGAAGTTGGAATATAGTAGGTTTAACACAAATATAAATAAAGAATTAGTTCATTACAGTACCTTAAAGTGGTGGTTTGTTTTCTTGTACTAACGGAGCTTACGAGTTTTGTTTTGAGTTTTGTGTTGTGAAGTTTTCAAGTTTTGGGTAAAGATTCGATGGACTATGAAATAAGGAGTGGTAAGAGCCTAAGATTGGGGATGCCCAAGGCACCCCAAGGTAATATCCAAGGACAATCAAGAGCCTAAGCTTGGGGATGCCCCGGAAGGCATCCCCTCTTTCGTCTTCGTTCATCGGTAACTTTACTTGGAGCTATATTTTTATTCGCCACATGATATGTGTTTTGCTTGGAGCATCATTTTCTTTTGTTAGTATTTGCTTGATGTTATTTAGAATAATTTTTTGCATCTATATTTTCAATAAAAATGTCAAGGATAGCCTTTATCATGCTTATTTTGCTAGTATACATGTTCCTGTTTGAAAACAGAAAGTTTACCGCTGTTGCAAAAATTCCCTAGAAAAGTCAGAGAGTGATATAATGTTGAATCTTTTTGCATATTTAGATATGATAAGTATTTTACAGCATAGTATTTTTATTATAATTCTTGGAGTTAGGGAAGTATGATGAATCTTGCATTCTTTACAGAATATACTATTTTGACAGATTGATGTTATGTTTGCATTGTTTGCATATGTTTGCTTGTTTAATGATTTTATTTTAGGATAGAAGTATTAAATATGCAGAGACATTTAGTATGTAATGTTTAATAATAATGTTATTAATATGTTACAGTAGAAAATGATAAGGTTTTGCATTGGTTTATACTAACCTATCTCACGAGTTCTTGTTGAGTTTGGTGTGGATGAAGCTTTTGATAAAAAGAGAAACCGTGATATGAAAGGAATTAAGGAGACACAAAAGTTCAAGCTTGGGGATGCCCAACGCACCCCAAGATAATATTTCAAGAAGTCTCAAGCATCTAAGCTTGGGGATGCCCTGGTAGGCATCCCACCTTTCTTCTTTAACAACTATCGGTTAGTATCGGTTGAGCCTAAGTTTTTGCTTCTTCACATGAGTTGTGTTATCCTTGCAATGTCATTTTATTTTGCTTTGCTTTCTGTTTGAATACAATACCAAGATCTGAAATTCTTTTAATGGGAGAGAGTCTTCATATAGTTACATAATTATTTTGCTACTCATTGATCTTCACTTATATCTTTTTGGAGTAGTTTTTCATTTACTCGTGTGCTTCACTTATATCCTATGAGTAAATGGTTGAATGAGTTGAATGCCATAAATCTAAAATTATATATGTTTCATTTGCTTATCCCATGGGGAGTAATGAATTCACATCTAAGAAGTAGAAATAGTAAGTTTATTGAAGGATAGCTAGCATTGTATTGGTCATTTGAACAATTCATGAAAGAATATTGATGGAAGAGAGATTTCACATATAAATTTATTATCATAGACATCTTTTATAATTGTGAGCACTCATTAAGTATGACATGCTAAAGAGTTGATGTTGGACAAGGAAGACAATGTAATGGGTTATGTTTTCTCACATCTCAGTTAAAGTATATTGTCATAGATCATTCAAACATGTTGAGCTTGCCTTTCTCCCCTTGCTGGCCTAAATATTTGTACTAAGCGGGAATACTGCTTGTGCATCCAATATCCTTAAACCCAGTTTTTGCCATGAGTGTCCACCATACTTACCTATATGCGGTATTTACCTGTCGTTCCAAGTAAATTTGCATGTGCCAAACTCTAAACCTTCAAATTATAATCTGTTTTGTATGCTCGAATTGCTCATGTAGCAACTAGGGGCTGTCAGTGTCCTCCATGCTAGGTGGGTTATTCTCAAGAGGAGTGGACTCCGCTCCTCATTCACGAGAAACTGGCGGTAACCGGGATGCCCAGTCCCATGATCAAAAAGATCAAATTCAAATAAAAAATAATTGCAAACAAAACTCCCCCAGGTTTGATGTTAGTTGGAGGCACCCATTGTTTCGGGCAAGCAATGGATTGATGATTGTTGGTGGAGGGGGAGTAAAAACTTTTACCATTCTATTTGGGAACTGCCTATAATGTATGTAGTATGGAAGATATTGTGAACTCTTGGTTGTTATGTTGACAATGAGATCATACCTCTCAAAATTATTGATCTCTATTTCAAAATCGAGCTCTGGCACCTCTGCAAATCCCTGCTTCCCTCTGCATAGGGCCTATCTTTTACTTTATGTCTTTTACTTTATGCAAGAGTCAAGGTGATCTTCACCTTTCCCTTTTTCATTTTATCCTTTGGCAAGCACTTTGTGTTAGGGTGATCCTGATATATATATATCCAATTGGATGTACGTTAGCATGAACTATTATTGTTGACATCACCCAAAGGTGAATACGTTTGGAGGCAACATTATAAGCCCCAATCTTTCTCTGTGTCTGATTAAAACTTCATAACCACAAGTATTGCGTGAGTGTTAGCAATTGTAGAAGACTATATGATAGTTGAGTATGTGAAGTTTGCTAAATTAAAGCTCTGACATAGACCCTTCCTGAAAGTAAGATGATTTGCAATTGTTTGATGACTAAGAATGAAGTTTGCTAGTTTTCAAGAAAGTTTATGGTCTATGCTTTAACATGTGAATTGCTTGTTACTAGTTCGTGAAAAGTTTTATGAGATGAACTACTGTTATGATATATAATGATGCTAGTAAAGGTGATTGAAATTATCATTGATCAAACTTGTGCACCTCTAGCATTCACACTTCATAAATTCTTTCTTTATCATTTACCTACTCGAGGACGAGCAGGAATTAAGCTTGAGGATGCTGATACGTCTCCAACATATCTATAATTTATGAAGCATTCATGCTATTTTATTATCTGTTTTGAATGATTATGGGCTTTATTATACACTTATATTACTTTTGGGACTAACCTATTAACCGGAGGCCCTACCCATATTGCTGTTTTATTGCCTGTTTCAGTATTTCGAAGAAAATGAATATCAAACGGAGTCCAAACGGAATGAAACCTTCGGCAACGTGATTTTTTTGGAAGAATATCACCTAGGAGACTTGGAGTTCACGTCAGAAGACCCTCGAGGAGGCTAGAAGATAGGAGGGCGCCCCCCTACTGGGCGCGCCCCCCTATCTCGTGGGCCCCTCGAGCATCCCCTGACCGACTTCTTTCGCCTATATAAGCCTACGTACCCTACAAACACCGAATATCAAGATAGATCGGGAGTTCTGCCGCCGCAAGCCTCTGTAGCCAACAGAAACCTCTCGGGAGCCCTTCCCGGCACCCTGCCGGAGGGGGGATCCTTCACCGGTGGCCATCTTCATCATCCCGGCGCTATCCATGACGAGGAGGGAGTAGTTCACCCTCGAGGCTGAGGGTATGTACCAGTAGCTATATGTTTAATCTCTCTCTCTCTCTCTCTCTCATGTTCTCTCTCGTGTTCCCTCTATGGCACGATCTTGATGTATCCCGAGCTTTGCTATTATAGTTGGATCTTATGATGTTTCTCCCCCTCTACTCTCTTGTGATGAATTGAGTTTTCCCTTTGAAGTTATCTTGTCGGATTGAGTCTTTTATGAGAACACTTGATGTATGTCTTGACGTGCTTATTTGTGGTGACAATGGGATATCATGTGCCATTTGATGTATGTTTTGGTGACCAACTTGCGGGTTCCGCCCATGAACCTATGCATAGGGGTTGGCACACGTTCTTGACTCTCCGGTAGAAACTTTGGGGCACTCTTTGAAGTACTTTGTGTTGGTTGAATAGATGAATCTGAGATTGTGTGATGCTTATCGTATAATCATGCCCACGGATACTTGTGGTGACAATGGAGTATCTAGGTGACATTAGGGTTTTGGTTGATTTGTGTCTTAAGGTGTTATTCTAGTACGAACTCTTGAATAGATTGATCCGAAAGAATAACTTTGAGGTGGTTTCGTACCCTACCATAATCTCTTCGTTTGTTCTCTGCTATTAGTGGCTTTGGAGTGACTCTTTGTTGCATGTTGAGGGATTGTTATATGATCTATCTATGTTATTATTGTTGAGAGAACTTGCACTAGTGAAAGTATGAACCTTAGGCCTTGTTTCCTATCATTGCAATACCGTTTACGCTCACTTTTATCGCTTGCTACCTTGCTGTTTTTATAATTTCAGATTACAAATACCTTAATCTACCATCCATATTTCACTTGTATCACCATCTCTTCGCCGAACTAGTGCACCTATACAATTTACCATTGTATTGGGTGTGTTGGGGACACAAGAGACTCTTTGCTATTTGGTTGCAGGGTTGTTTGAGAGAGACCATCTTCATCCTACTCCTCCTACGGATTGATAAACCTTAGGGCATCCACGTGAGGGAAATTTGCTACTGTCCTACAAACCTATGCACTTGCAGGACCAACAACGTCTACAAGAAGAAGGTTGTGTAGTAGACATCACGGACATATTTCCATTTTAGTTCCTACTCTATAAAAGTTTCCATGGGCTCGCGCTCTAGGAGTTGTTCTACGTTGCATCTGATCTCTGCAGCCTGCCTTCTATGATCGTTGGTTATTACCAGATGATCGGCCGCGCCGGTACTCATGTGTGTTGGTACAATGAGTGGGGGGATCGATTGCACCGCCTGTTCTCCCAGCTGGGGAACAATTTTCTCGGTTTTTTGGCAGCTCCTTGGCTCGAGCTCGAGCTCTACTCCTTCCTTTTTTGTGCTTGATATTGTTGGGGAACATTGCATAAAATAAAAAATTTCCTACGTTACCAAGATCAATCTATGAGTTCATCTAGCAACGAGAGAGAGAGATGCATCTACATACCCTTGTAGATCGCATGCGGAAGCGTTCAAGAGAACGGGGTTGAGGTAGTCGTTCTCGTCATGATCCTATCACCGAAGATCCTAGCGCCGAATGGACAGCACCTCCGCGTTCAACACACGTACGGTCAGCGTGACGTCTCCTCCATCTTGATCCAGCAAGGGGGAAGGAGAGGTTGATGAAGATCCAGCAGCACGGCGGCGTGGTGGTGGATGCAGCAGGGCTCCGGCAGGGCTTCGCCAAGAAACTACGGGAGGAGGATGAGGTGTAGCAGGGGGAGGGAGGCGCCAAGACTTAGGTGCGGCTGCCCTCCCTCCCCCCTCCTTTATATAGGCCCCCTGGGGGGGCGGCCCTGGAGATGGGAATCTCCCAAGGGGGCGGCCGCCAGGAGGGGTGGAGTGCCCCCCAAGGCAAGTGGGGTGCGCCCCCCACCCTAGGGTTTTTCAACCCTAGGCGCAGGGGGTGCCCAAGGGGGGGGGGGCGCACCAGCCCACTAGGTGCTGGTCCCCCTCCCACTTCAGCCCACGGGGCCCTCCGGGATAGAAGGCCCCACCCGGTGGACCCCCGGGACCCTTCTGGTGGTCCCGGTACAATACCGGATGACCCCGAAACTTTCCCGATGGCCGAAACCACACTTCCTATATATAATTCTTCACCTCTGGACCATTCCGAAACTCCTCGTGACGTCCGGGATCTCATCCGGGACTCCGAACAACTTTCGGTTTGCTGCATGCTCATATTCATACAACCCTAGCGTCACCGAACCTTAAGTGTGTAGACCCTATGGGTTCGGGAGACATGCAGACATGACCGAGACGGCTCTCCGGTCAATAACCAACAGCAGGATCTGGATACCCATGTCGGCTCCCACATACTCCTCGATGATCTCATCGGATGAACCACGATGTCAAGGATTCAAGCAACCCCGTATACTATTCCCTTTGTCAGACGGTATGTTACTTGCCCGAGATTCGATCGGCGGTATCCCAATACCTCATTCAATCTCGTTGCCGGCAAGTCACTTTACTCGTACCGTAATGCATGATCCCGTGACTATACACTTGGTCACTTTGAGCTCATTATGATGATGCACTACCGAGTGGGCCCAGTGATACCTCTCCGTTATGCGGAGTGACAAATCCCAGTCTTGATCCGTGTCAACCCAACAGACACTTTCGGAGATACCTGTAGTGCACCTTTATAGTCACCCAGTTATGTTGTGACGTTTGGTACACCCAAAGCACTCCTACGGTATCCGGGAGTTACACGATCTCATGGTCTAAGGAAGAGATACTTGACATAGGAAAAGCTCTAGCAAAACGAACTACACGATCTTGTGCTATGCTTAGGATTGGGTCTTGTCCATCACATCATTCTCCTAATGATGTGACCCCGTTATCAACGACATCCAATGTCCATAGTCAAGAAACCATGACTATCTGTTGATCAACGAGCTAGTCAACTAGAGGCTCACTAGGGACATGTCGTGGTCTAAGTATTCACACGTGTATTACGATTTCCGGATCATACAATTATAGCATGAATAGAAGACAACTATCATGAACAAAGAAATATAATAATAATCCTTTCATTATTGCCTCTAAGGCATATTTCCAACAGATATGCCTTCCTGATTTGGCGCTCATAGTCCGAGTCAACAGGCTTGGGAGCTGGTGCTTGAGACATATGAATAAAGTGGTCAATGACATGCTCAGGCACTTTCTCCTTTGGTGTCGGTGGCGGTTTCGGTCCAAAATGGGCGTCCAATTGGGCCCTGCATTCGACTTCGTTTTCCTTTTCGGTCATGTTGTAAGGCCTCTTCGAAAGAGGTGCGAGGTTTGGACCAAATTGGTATCTCTTGCCTCCTACACTTGTACCGCTAGCCACCATAGCTGCGGCGGCTCTCTTCCGCTATTGCTTAGGCAGCGGAGCCCTCTAAGGCGGCGGAGACGGCTGACTCGGTGCCTGACTTGGAGAAGGAGGACTGGACTGACGCGTTGCCGGACTTGGAGGAGGAGTGGGCTGATGCGGTGCCGTACTTGGAGGAGGAGGAGTGGCCTGACGCGTTGGCGGACTTGAGGGAGCAGGACTCTGCTGAGGCGGTGGCTGATGACTTGGAGGAGCGAGAGTCTGCTGACGCGGTGGCGGACTTCGAGGAGGAGTCGGCTGACGCGGTGTCGGTGGCCTTGGAAAGATGATGCAATCCTTTCTCCATATAATGATAAGATGTATGGCCTCTCCCTGTGTGCGCTCGTCATCACCTCCAAGAATGTCAAGCTGTAGCCCCCAATATTCTGCCACCACTTCATCAACCGCGACATGAGCATAGGCAACTGGAATCAGATTGCAATGGAAGGTTGCTTCAGGGTGATTTGTAGAAGCAATGCCGTCCGCCACCTTGATGGATATGTTCTTCATTTTGAAGTGTAGCTCACAATTAGTGTTATCCACGATGTCATCCATAGGGTATCTATCCAGTAGTAGTGCCTCATCGCCCGGTGCGGAACCCACGCTGCTTCTCGACATGGATGGGACGGTGCTATCCAACGCTAGATCTGCTAGTTGCTACCGCTGTACAGACCCCCTTTCATGGCTAAGTGAGTCGATCTGCTACTGCTGCCACTGGAATTGGAGTGCCAACTCCGCTTGCGCTGATTCTAGGCCTTTAAGGCGTTCTGCTTCCTGCTTCCTCTGCTCCTCCTCCAATTTCCTCTTCTTCTCCTCCTCCATCTTCTTTTTCGCATGGCTTCTGTAGTCAGGGTTCCAGTCCTCAAACACCTCATACCACGGAACAACGCCTTTGCCTCGTGTTCTTCTCGAGTGTTCAGGATTTCCCAGGCCGCGCCTAAGCTCACCGTTCTCTCTGTTGGGCGTGAACACCCCCGTTCGAGCCTCTCCTATTGCAACAAGTATTTTGAGGTCGCCTCCTTTAAGACTTGCCTTCTGCAAAACCTGGCCTGTCTTTGGGTCCAACGCCCCCATGCGCATAGAACCAAGTCCTGCACTTGGGGTGATAGCTCAACGTAAATGGACTGACCCCTGCATCCACCATCTCTTGCTCAGCCTTATCCCACTTAGGCCGGGCCATCGCGTAGCCACCTGGCCCCAGCTTATGGTAATGCTCCTTTTTCGCGACATTGGTCGTGTTTATTCTCGACCGTTCCTTAGCTAATTCCGATTCCTTGAATTTCACAAAAAGCTGGCCAGTGATCTCTTTGCTTCTCTAGTGTTCTAGTGAATTTTGGAGTCTTCTTTCCTCCTTCGACGTACCTGGCCCATATAGTTTTCTTGTGGTTGTCGAATCCAACCGTCATATTCCTAAGAGCAGCGTCCTTGACTTTCTGCACATCTGCATCTGTGAAATGATCTGGTAGGGTGAAATGTGACATGAGAGGTTCCTAAAGCAGTTTTTTGCTCTTTCGTCAACAAAAGTAAGATCTGGACGTTGCTTTGCTGGATTTTTCCATTCTTGAATGGAGATCGGGATTTGGTCCTTCACAAGAAATCCGCACTGACGAACGAACTTGCCCGCATTCTTCCTAGGCTAGCTTGGTTCGCTATTAGGTTTGATGGCATCGATGTTGTACTTTACGCCCTCCTTCAACTTTTTGGCCGGGCCTCGCACTGTCCTTCTGCCTGCAGACGATTTGCTCGATTCGGAGGGCTGAAAGAAGAAAGATCGATTCGTTAATATATATATATATATATATATATATGTATAGGGTGGGTCTATTCTAATAACACCCCTTAAGACCTTATTCTGCACCTCAAAACCTTATTCTGCTAACACCACCCCCACCACCCCACTTCCTCCCCCACGCTCGTGCCCAACCTCCTCACCCTGCCGCCCCACCCTCCCCACCTTCTTCCGGCGAGCGCCCAACACACCCGAGCCCCCGCCCCACCCACCCACCTTCTCTGGCGTGGCGCCCCACCCGAGCTGCCGCCCCACCCTCCCCACCTTCTCC
>NC_041381.1:53412562-53416065 GCF_002162155.2 Triticum dicoccoides | reverse complement strand
TACGCCACCCCGGCTCCTTGCTGCCCCACCTACTTCCCCACCACACAACCACCTCCCGTCCCAGATCCATGGCCGTTGCGCCACCCCGGCCAACTACCAACCGCGCCACCGCGCCCCTCCCACTCTCCACCATGGCTGGATCCCCTCCAAATCATCCCCTTCCAAAGAAAACCACAGCCACCCCCAGATCCCCGCCGCGACTCCCCTTTTGCTGCTTCCACCTTCTTCTTCCGGCCACTCCCCAGCCCACATCTGCCTTGGTCGCCTCCTAGCATGAGCCGGTGCCAGATCCAGCCCCCCTCACCCCGTGTCAACTAGCTGCTGGAAACGCCAGGTTGCAGTCCTCCCGCACCTACCCGGCGAGCTACCGCCGTGGGAAGGGCCCTTCCCAGCACACCTCCCGTCGTCCGATCCAGTGCGGCCCAGGCTTGATCGTGACGAGTCCTTCCTCTAATACAAGCCCCAACGACGGATCTGTCGTGGTACGCCTCCTCTGCTCTACTTGCCGCCGGAATCAGGCTGCCCCCTGCCACCTGCGGTCGGAGCTGAGAGCAAAAGGGACGGCGCAGCGGGCGTGCATGCACGTGATGGCCAGGCGAAGATGCAGTCAACACCCGTGCGATGGCGGGCGTGGAGGCCACATGAGGTTGATGTGGTGCCCGATGGCGAGCAGGATGTCGCCCTACTCCGTCCACTAGAGGGGAGCAGTGCAGTTCAGTACACCTCCTCCCCCATCACATGCTCTGTGCATCTTCTCCACACCTCCTAGTTTCGATTGGAGAGTGACTAGCAGCGCTGGCAGGATGACGACGACAAAGTCAACTCTGGGACTGGCAGACGGCCAATTCGGGCAGCCGGCATACTGGGTGAGGCACTCGACGGCAGGGCAATGTGGGCGGCGACGCCATGCAGTTTGCCATGCGCCCACGGCATGCACGGTTCTTTCGTGCGCATCCCCGACCCGCCGCTAGATTGGATCCTTTTGTTCGTTGTGGCTTCCGTGGGACGCCGGCACGACATGCCTCCGATTAGAGAGAGTTGTTTGCTTGGGATCTTCATGTGGTTCGGTTGCCGGGTAGGTGCAGTGCGAAGAGCCATGGCATCAGATTTTTTTGGACTGCTGCCTTCCAGCAAGGCCACCGTCCCCTAAGCTCCTGCGTCTTCACCATGAGATCAAGGACGAGCATCATCTAGCTGGGCGTGGAGCTCACAATTTTTGTGTGTGTATTTTTTGGTCTTTTTGTTGTTGACTTTTGCCGTGCAGTCCACTGCGTGAGTGTAAGTAGCACACCCATCGGCGCCGTGCAGTCCCTGGGCTAGGAGCTCACAATTTCTTTTGTGTATTTTTTTGTTTTTTTGCTGTTGATTTTAGTCGTGCAGTCCACTGCGCGAGTGTAAGCAGCACACCCGCCGGCATCATGCAGTCTAGTGTGTGGGTGGAAGCAGCCATGTGCATGTCGTGCGGTGCGGGCGTGCAATATGCCGGTGAGGACGCCCTGGTGAACAGTAGCCGCGTTGCAGCCCACTTCGGCGACTATGCAGTTTGTGGTGTGCACGGGTTCAGATGATCCACGGATTGAGTTTTATTTTTCTCAAAAAAATGTATGACAATGGAGTTGTCATTGTGCAAAATACACAGAAAAACGTTTCGTTTTGTCTAGAGGTCCGTTTCATTGTTCTCAAAGCGGTTCATTTGAATGAAAAGAATTAAAATAGTTAGAAAAAAGAAACTAATGCAGTACAGTTTCCTCTACTCTGGAGTTCGGACGCGTTAACACAAAAAAGGACAAAAAAGAAAATGCAGTGCACTTGGCTCGTCACTACAGTCCCAAACATGTTAATGGAAAACGTTGTCCCAAAAAAATGTGTTACATGAAAACGTCAAGAGTAAGTCATGCGATTCACTTTTGAAAGTGTTCCGGTTCATTTTTTGTATTGCTGCGGTTCACTTGCTCGTTTTGGAAAATTTATGTACGACAAAAAAACCCACGAAGTTCACTTGCCCGCCTGCTGCAGTGCGGTTAGCAGTGCGGTTTTCTGTTTGATGAAGTTCACTCATCGATTTGGGTGTCACGAAAAACAGAGTACCCGCATTTTCGATAATTTCAAAACTGCTTTTAAACCGTGAAGAATTAGTGAGAGTGTGCTACATGAAAAAGTTGCGCCTCGTCGATATCTTTCCATCGGCGTATAATTCGAATCATTCCGACCAGCGGTTTGCAAATTTTTTGCCAAAAACGACCGATGTCACTCGTCATCCGCCGCACAATTTTCAAAATTAACTTAAAACCGTAAGGAATCTCAAAAACATTTCAACATATGAAAATTGCGCCTCGTTCGTAGCTTTCCAACGGCGTATCACACGCCTCGTTTCGATAAACGGTTCAAAAACTGGAGGGAAAACAGTACCGAAAATTTAAAAAAACTTAAAAAACAGAATTCCGCGATTTAGTAAATTTGAAACTGCTCTTAAACCGTAATGAATTAGAGAAATATTTATATATGAAAAAGATGCGCCTCTATGATATCTATCCAACGGTGTATCATTTGCTTCATTCCGACAAGCAGTATAGAAAAAAATGCGAAAAAACGCTCGCTGACACTCGTCATCCGACGCATCATTTTCAAAACTGCTCTTAAACCGTGTGGAATCTCGAAAACTGTTCAACATGTCGAAGTTGTGCCTAATCCATATCTTTTCAACGGTATATTACACGCCTCATTCCGATAAACAGTTAAAAAATTAGAGCGAAAATAGTACCGAAAAAATAACGCGCGCAGTTTTTTTTCGATGAGAAGTTCACTAATCTCTATTGCAGTGCTCGTCGTCAAAAGGATGCAGTGCGCTTCTGTTGAGCGTGCAGTGCCGAAGTGGTGTGCAGAATAGTTATTCTGCTAATATTAGCAGAATAGACTGTCCGTATATGTATGTATGTATGTATATATATATATATATATATATATATATATATATATATATATATATATATAATCATTTAAAACACGTGATGATCACCAGATGCAGAGAATACGGGCCGGGCATCGTTGATGTCGATAACAAATACTATATGCAAATGTAACATTTTCTCAATGATTGGATTGTGATTTCTTATATAGAAATTAAAAAATGATATTGTTGCATACGGCAAAATTTTATATGCAAATTCTATATGCAAATATAACATTTTTTACATTCCATATGCAAATTCTATATGCAAACTTTGACATATGTCGACAATCAACTATCGTTGCATTAATATATCTAGCTAGCTAATTCATCTAACATTTTGACAAAAGTATAAAAACTAATTCATCTAACATGAATTAATATATTTAAAACCTTTGACATTTGACATTAATCTAATTAATTAATTAATTCATCTAAAACCTTTGTATAAAAAACTAAAAAAAAAGAAAAACAGAAAAAACTAAAAACTAAAAACATAACATCTAAGTGTGTATGTGTGTACATGTACATGTGTGTGTGTGCGGCTTGGGAAGGC
>NC_041381.1:53395457-53411972 GCF_002162155.2 Triticum dicoccoides | reverse complement strand
GGGGACGGGCCGGCGATGGGGCGGCGCGCGAGTCGACGGTGACGGCGCGACAGGGACGGGCCGAAGCGGCGACGGGGATGGGGGCGGCGACGGAGACGGCGCGCGACAGGGGCGGCGACGGGGGATCCAAGAAACAGAAGAGAAGAAACTGCAATTTTTGTAAGTGTTATATATATAGGAGGGACCTTTAGTATCATTTGGAGCCACCAACCGGTACTAAAGGTCAAATTTGGCCAGTCCAAGCGGCGGGAAGCGACCCCTTTTAGTACCGGGGCGTGGCTGCAACCGGTACTAAAGATCCCACCTTTAGTACCGGTTGGAGCCACGACCCCGTACTACGGGGGGTGCGCTAGCCCAGGTGCGGTGCGCAAGTTTAGTCCCACCTCCCTAGCCGAGGGGCGTTAGCACTGGTTTATAAGCCCCAGTGCGGTAGCTCTCTCGAGCTCCTCTCTAAGCAGGCCCTTGTGGCCTAATGAATCTGTGATGCCCTGTTGGGCCCACTGGGCTAGCGGGCCTGCATCCTGGCTCAACTACAAGTTGGGTTTCTAGCCCTATGCAGGCCGCTGTGGCCTGGTAGGCAGGCTTTTTTCTTTATTTTTTCTTTTTTCTTTTCTGCTTTATTTATTTTCTTTTATTTAATTCAGATTTTGTTTTTGCTGTATCTAGAATTTCTTTGTGAATATTTTTGCTTTAGGTACAAAAAATTACAAACTTTGTGTTAGTGCCAGTAGTTTTCAAATTTGAATAGTTTAAATTTGTATTATTTAAAATTTATGTGAATCACTAGTTTGGGAATAACTTTACTTTAAAAATAGATTTTTCAGTGATTCTTTTTCTTATGTTTAATATTAGTGTATTTTATCATTATATTCAATTTGGTAATACTTAGGTTATTTGAAAAAATGGAATGCCTTTTTAACAGATCAATTTTCGTCCGAAACCCTGATACTTCGAAAGAGATTGTCCATTTTGTACATGAAGTGGATCCAGTTTTTGCCGCAACCCTCTCTACTCTTTTGCACATGCTATATGGGTGAAATGATGATACCATGCCAACTTTCAACCTTTTCAGAGTTCATTTGTAGTGCTTTTCAATTTCAGGGTCATTTAGCTCAAAAAATCAGTAAATGAGCTAAAATTTAGCAAATAAAGTCAGAAAGGTACACGTTTGTCCGAAGCATAAAAGTACACATTTCAAATGCAAAACACATAAGCACCCTGACTATTACAAAGATTCCCTACTGTCTTTGTGTGTGAAACTTTTCTTCTTCGCGTTTGTCCCTTTGCGCCGTAACCATGGACAATCTTCATCATTTTACTTGATGCTCGGGTCAATAATCACTGTGAAGGGAGCAATTTCATGAAATTTTTCATAATCTTCTGACATGTCTGTCTTGTCATCCACTCCCACGGTGTTTATTTTTCCTGAAAGAACTATCTGGCGCTTTGGCTCATCGTATGATGTATTCGCTTGCTTATCTTTTCTTTTTCTCGGCTTGGTATACATGTCCTTCACATAGAAAACCTGCGCCACATCATTGGGTAGGACGAATGATTCGTCTGCATACGCAAGGTTGTTGAGATCCACAGTTGTCATTCCGTACTGCAGGCCTTCCTTTATGCCGCCTCCTGTCATATTGACCGATTTGCACCGAAACAAAGGGACCTTAAAATCACTTCCATAGTCAAGTTCCCGTATCTCCCCTATAACCATAATATGTGTTCTTTTCCTACTGGTTGCTGCATCAAAGTGGACACCACTGTTTTGGTTGTTGCTCTTTTTATCTTGGGCGACCATATAAAATGTATTCCCATTTATCTCGTTCCCTTTGAAAGTCATTATATTCGAAGATGGTAACTGGGACAACAAGTATAGGTCATCTTCAATAGCGGCGTCATGCATGGCACGTGTTTGCAACCAATCTGCAAAAGTCCTCGTTTGTTCACATGTAATCCAGTCTTCATAGTGCTCCGGGTATTTGGAGCTTAAAATATTCTTGTGTTCCTCCATATACGGAGCCACCAAGGCGGAATTTTGTAGAACTGTGTAGTGTGCTTCAATAAGAGAATGCCCGTCCATACATATTATTTGATCCGGTAGTGTGCCATTTCCACCCAGTCCGCCCTTATGCCGCGATTCAGGAACACCAATCGGCTTAAGGTCAGGAATAAAGTCAACACAAAACTCATTGACCTCCTCATTTTCATAGCCCTTGGAGATGCTTCCTTTTGGCCTAGCACAGTTATGAACATATTTCTTTAATACTCCCATGAACCTCTCAAAGGGGAACATATTGTGTAGAAATACAAGACCCAGAATGGCAATCTCTTCGCATAGGTAAACTAGGACGTGCATCATGATATTGAAGAAGGATGGTGGGAACACCAACTCGAAACTGACAAGACATTGCACCAAATCATTCTCCAACATTGGTATGATTTCTGGATCGATTACCTTCTGAGAGATTGCATTGAGGAATGCACACAGGTTCACAATGGCTAATTGAACATTTTCCGGTAGAAGCCCCCTCAATGCAACCGGAAGCAGCTGCGTCATAATCACGTGGCAGTCATGAGACATTAGGTTCTAAAACATTTTCTCTGACATATTTATTATTCCCTTTATATTCGACGAGAAGCCAGACGGTACCTTCATACTGAGTAGTCATTCAAAGAAAATTTCCTTCTCTTCTTTTGTAAGAGCATAGCTGGCATGACCCTGATGTATGCCGTCCTTTCCATGCATACGTTGCTGGTCCTCCCGTTCGTCTGGTGTATCTTTTGTCTTCCCATACACGCCCAAGAAGCCAAGCAGGATAACACAAAGATTCTTCGTCACGCGCATGAGTGCGTCACGTCGATTGCAGAGCGTCCCTCTAGGTCTTTCCAATAGGGAAGGTCCCAAACTATAGATTTCTTCTTCCACATGGGTACGTGTCCGTCAGCGTCATTCGGAACAGATTGTCCGCCAGGACCCTTTCCAAAGATTAACTTCAAATCCTTGACCATATCATGTACATCATCACCAGTACAATGGCAAGGCTTCATCCAGTGATGTGCCTCACCTTTTAAATGCTTGCTTTTCTTTCTTACGGGATGTCTGCTCAGAAGAAATCGATGATGTCCCAGGTACGCATTCTTCTTACAATTATCCAAATATATACTATCGGCATCATCCAAATTAACAGTGCGTGCATGCACGGTATCCCTTGTTTGTCTATCCTGAAAGGTTACTGAGAGCAGACCAATCATTGATGGTCACAAACAGCAACGCACGTAGGTCAAATTCTTCCTCTTTGTTCTCATCCCACGCACGTACACCTTTTCCAATTCACAGATGTAAGAGTTCTTCAACTAATGGTCTTAGGTACACATCAATGTCGTTGCCGGGTTGCTTAGGGCCTTGGATGAGCACTGGCATCATAATGAACTTCCGCTTCATGCACAACCAAGGAGGAAGGTTATACATACATAGAGTCACAGGCCAGGTGCTATGGTTGTTGCTCTGCTCCCCAAAAGGGTTAATGCCATCTGCGCTTAGACCAAACCATGCGTTCCTTGCGTCACCTACAAAGTCCTCCTAGTACTTTCTCTCAATTTTTGTCCATTGTGACCCGTCTGCGGGTACTCTCAACTTCCCGTCTTTCTTACGGTCTTCTCTGTGCCATCGCATCGACTTGGCATGCTCTTTGTTTTGGAACAAATGTTTTAACTATGGTATTATAGGAGCATACTGTTGGGGAACGTAGCAGAAATTCAAAATTTTCCTACGTGTCACCATGATCTATCTATGGAGAAACCAGCAACGAGGGGAAGGAGAGTGCATCTACATACCCTTATAGATTGCTAAGCGGAAGCGTTCAAGAGAACGGGGTTGAAGGAGTCGTACTCGTCGTGATCCAAATCACCGAAGATCCTAGTGCCGAACGGACGTCACCTCCGCGTTCAACACACGTACAGCCCGGTGACGTCTCCCATGCCTTGATCCAGCAAGGAGAGAGGGAGAGGTTGAGGAAGACTCCATCTAGCAGCAGCACAACGGCGTGGTGGTGATGGAGGAGCATGGCAATCCTGCAGGGCTTCGCCAAGCACCGCGGGAGAGGAGTACTTGGGAGAGGGGGGGGGCTATGCCAAAACTTGGGGTGCGGCTGCCCTCCCACCCCCCACATATATATAGGGGCAAGGGAGAGGGGGGCCGGCCCCCTCAGATCCAATCTGAGGAGGGGGCGGCAGCCAAAGGGGGATGCCTTGCCCCCAAGGCAAGGGGGGCGCCCCCTTTTAGGGTTTCCCCCAAGCCCTAGGCGCCTTGGGCCTTGGTGGGGGGGGCGCACCAGCCCACTTGGGGCTGGTCCCCTCCCACACTTGGCCCATGCAGCCCTCTGGGGCCGGTGGCCTCACTTGGTGGACCCTCGGGACCCTCCTGGTGGTCCCGGTACATTACCGATAGCACCCGGAACTTTTCCGGTGACCAAAACAGGACTTCCCATATATAAATCTTTACCTCCGGACCATTCCGGAACTCCTCGTGACATCCGGGATCTCATCCGGGACTCCGAACAACATTCAGTAACCACATACAAACTTCCTTTATAACCCTAACATCATCGAACCTTAAGTGTGTAGACCCTACGGGTTCGGGAACCATGCAGACATGACCGAGACGTTCTCCGGTCAATAACCAACAGCGGGATCTGGATACCCATGTTGGCTCCCACATGTTCCATGATGATCTCATCGGATGAACCACGATGTCAAGGACTCAATCGATCCCGTATACAATTCCCTTTGTCCAGCGGTATTATACTTGCCCGAGATTCGATCGTCGGTATACCGATACCTTGTTCAATCTCGTTACCGGCAAGTCTCTTTACTCATTCCGTAACACATCATCCCGTGATCAACCCCTTGGTCACATTGTGCACATTATGATGATGTCCTACCGAGTGGGCCCAGAGATACCTCTCCGTCACACGGAGTGACAAATCCCAGTCTCGATTCGTGCCAACCCAACAGACACTTTCGGAGATACCTGTAGTGCACCTTTATAGCCACCCAGTTACGTTGTGACGTTTGGTACACCCAAAGCATTCCTACGGTATCTGGGAGTTTCACAATCTCATGGTCTAAGGAAAATATACTTGACATTAGAAAAGCTTTAGCATACGAACTACGATCTTTGTGCTAGGCTTAGGATTGGGTCTTGTCCATCACATCATTCTTCTAATGATGTGATCCCGTTATCAACGGCATCCAATGTCCATGGTCAGGAAAACGGAACCATCTGTTGATCAACGAGCTAGTCAACTAGAGGCTTACTAGGGACACGGTGTTGTCTATGTGCCCACACATGTATCTGAGTTTCCTATCAATACAATTATAGCATGGGTAATAAACGATTATCATGAACAAGGAAATATAATAATAACTAATTTATTATTGCCTCTAGGGCATATTTCCAACAGTCTCCCACTTGCACTAGAGTCAATAATCTAGTTCACATAGCCATGTGATTAACACTCACAGGTCACATCGCCATGTGACCAACATCCAAAGAGTTTACTAGTGTCTAAACTAGTTCACAGCATCATGTGATTAAGACTCAATGAGTTCTGGGGTTTGATCATGTTTTGCTTGTGAGAGAGGTTTTAGTCAACGGGTCTGCAACATTCAGATCCGTATGTACTTTGCAAATCTCTAGGTCATATTGTAAGTGCTGCTTCCACACTCCACTTGGAGCTATTCCAAATGGTTGCTCCACTATACATATCCGGTTTGCTACTCAGAGTCATTCGGATAGGTGTTAAAGCTTGCATCGACGTAACCCTTTACGCCGAGCTCTTTATCACCTCCTTAATCGAGAAACCTGTCCTTATTTACTCCAAGGACAATTTTTGACCGTTGTCCAATGATCCATTCCTGGATCATTCTTGTACCCCTTGACTGACTCATGACAAGGCACACTTCCGGTGCTGTACACAGCATAGCATACTGTAGAGCCTACGTCTAAAGCATAGGGGACAACCTTCGTCCTTTCTCTCTTTTCTGCTGTGGTCGAGCTTTAAGTCTTAAATTCATACCTTACATCTTAGGCAAGAACTCCTTCTTTGACTAATCCATCTTGAATACCTTCAAGATCATGTCAAGGTATATGCTCATTTGAAAGTACCATTAAGCGTTTTTGATCTATCCTTATAGATCTTGATGCTCAATGTTCAAGTAGCTTAATCCAGGTTTTCCCTTAAAAAAACACTTTTCAAATAACCCTATATGCTTTCCAGAAACTCTACATCATTTATGATCAACAATATGTCAACAACATATACTAATCAGAAATTCTATAGTGCTCCCACTCACTTCTTTGGAAATACAAGTTTCTCATAAACTTTGTATAAACCCAAAATCTTTGATCATCTTATCAAAGTGCATATTCCAACTCCGAGATGCTTACTCCAGTCCATGGAAGGATCGCTGGAGCTAGCATACCTTTTAGCATCCTTAGGATCGACAAAACCTTTCTGATTGTATCAAATACAACCTTTCCTTACGAACTGGTAAGGAAACTCGTTTTGACATCCATCTACCAGATTTCATAAATGCAGCTAATGCTAACATGATTCCGACGGACTTAAGCGTCGCTACAGATGAGAAAATCTCATCGTAGTCAACTCCTTGAACTTGTGAAAAACTCTTCGCCACGAGTCGAGCTTCATAGACGGTGACGTTACCGTCCACGTCCGTCTTCTTCTTAAAGATCCATTTATCTCAATGGCTTGCCGATCATCGGGCAAGTCCACCAAAGTCCATGCTTTGTTCTGATACATGGATCCTATCTCAGATTTCATGGCTTTTAACCATTTGTCGGAATATGGGCCCACCATCGCTTCTCCATAGCTCGTAGGTTCATTGTTGTCTAGCAACATGACCTTCAAGACATGATTACTGTACCACTCTGAGGTAGTACGCATCCTTTTCACCCTACGAGGTACGGTAGTGACATGATCCAAAACTTCATGATCACTATCATAAGCCTCTACTTCAATTGGTGTAGGCGCCACAGGAACAACTTCCTATGCCCTGCTACACACTGGTTTAAGTGATGGTTCAATAACCTCATCAAGTCTCCACCATCCTCCCACTCAATTCTTTCGAGAGAAACTTTTCCTCGAGAAAGGACCCATTTCTAGAAACAATCACTTTTGCTTCCGGATCTGAATTAGGAGGTATACCCAACCATTTTGGGTATCCTATGAAGATGCATTTATCCGTTTTGGGTTCGAGCTTATCACGATGAAACTTTTTTTTCACATAAGCGTCGCAACCCCAAACTTTAAAGAAACGACAACTTAGGTTTCTCCAAACCATAGTTCAAACGGTGTCATCTCAACGGAATTACGTGGTGCCCTATAAAGTGAGTGTGGTTGTCTCTAATGCCTAACCCATGAACGATAGTGGTAATTCGATAAGAGACATCATGGTACGCACCATATCCAATAGGGTGCAACTATGATGTTCGGACACACCATCACACTATGGTGTTCCAGGCGGTATTAATTGTGAGACAATTTCCACAATGTCTTAATTGCGTGCCAAAGCTCGTAACTCAGATACTCATCTCTATGATCATATCATAGACATTTTATCCTCTTGTCACAATGATCTTCAACTTCACTCTGAAATTACTTGAACCATTCAAAAATGCAGACTTGTGTTTCATCAAGTAAATACACTCAGTATCTACTCAAATCATCCGTGAAGTAAGAACATAACGATATTCACTGCATGCCTCAGCACTCATTGGACTGCACACATCAAAATGTGTTACTTCCAACAAGTTGCTATCTTGTTCCATCTTACTGAAAACGAGGCTTTTTAGTCATCTTGCCCATGTGGTATGATTTGCATATCTCAAGTGATTCAAAATCAAGCGAGTCCAAACGATCCATCTGCATGGAGTTTCTTCATGCGTATACACCAATAGACATGGTTCGCATGTCTCAAAATTTTCAAAACGAGTGAGTCCAAAGATCCATCAACATGGAGCTTCTTCATGCGTTTTATACCAATATGACTTACATGGCAGTGCCACAAGTAAGTGGTACTATCATTACTATCTTATATCTTTTGGCATGAAAATGTGTATCACTACGATCGAGATTCAATAAACCATTCCTTTAGGTGCAAGACCATTGACGGTATTATTCAAATAAATAGAGTAACCATTGTTCTCCTTAAATGAATAACCGTATTGCGATAGACATAATCCAATCATGTCTATGCTCAATGCAAACACCAAATGACAATTATTCAGGTTTAATACTAATCTTGATGGTAGACGGAGCGTGCAATGTTTGATCACATCAAACTTGGAAACACTTCCAACACATATCGCCAGCTCACCTTTAGCTAGTCTCCGTTTATTCCGTAGCCTTTTATTTCGAGTTACTAACACTTAGCAACCGAACCGGTATCTAATACGCTGGTGCTACTAGGAGTACTAGTAAAGTACACATTAACTTAATGTATATCCAATATACTACTATCGACCTTGCCAACCTTCTCATCTACCAAGTATCTAGGGTAATTCTGCTCCAGTGGTTGTTCCCTTTATTACAGAAGCACTGAGTCTCGGGTTTGGGTTCAACCTTGGGTTTCTTCACTAGAGCAGCAGCTGATTTGCCATTTCATGAAGTCTCCCTTCTTGCCCTTGCCCTTTTGAAACTAGTGGTTTCACCAACCATCAACAATTGATGCTCCTTCTTGATTTCTACTTTCGCGGTGTCAAACATCGCGAATACCTCAAGGATCATCATATCTATCCCTGATATGTTATAGTTCATCATGAAGCTCTAGCAGCTTGGTGGCAATGACTTTGGAGAAACATCACTATCTCATCTAGAAGATCAACTCCCATTCGATTCAAGTGATTATTGCACTCAGACAATCTGAGCACAAGCTCAATGATTGAGCTTTTCTCCCTGAGTTTGCCGGCTAAGAAAATCGTCGGAGGTCTTATACCTCTTGACGTGGGCACGAGCCTGAAATCCCAATTTCAGCCCTCGAAACATCTCATATGTTCCGCGATGTTTCGAAAATGTCTTTGGTGCCTCTACTCTAAACCATTTAACTGAACTATCACGTAGTTATCAAAACGTGTATGTCCGATGTTCGCAACATCCACAGACGACGTTTGGGGTTCTGCACACTGAGCTGTGCATTAAGGACATAAGCTTTCTCCTGATCGCATAATCGCTACTGTCAACTTTCAACTATATTTTCTCTAGGAACATATCTAAACAGTGGAATTAAAGCGCGAGCTTACGACATAATTTGCAAAGATCTTTTGACTATGTTCAGGATAATTAAGTTCATCTCATGAACTCCCACTCAAATAGACATCCCTCTAGTCATCTAAGTGATTACATGATCCGAGTCAACTAGGCCGTGTCCGATCGTCACGTGAGACGGACTAGTCATCATCGGTGAACATCTTCATGTTGATCGTATCTACTATACGACTCATGCTTGACCTTTCGGTCTCTTGTGTTCCGAGGCCATGTCTGTACATGCTAGGCTCTCAAGTCAACCTAAGTGTTTCGCGTGTGTAAATCTGGCTTACACCCGTTGTATGTGAACGTAAGAATCTATCACACCCGATCATCACGTGGTGCTTCGAAACGACGAACTTTCGCAACGATGCACAGTTAGGGGGAACACTTTCTTGAAATTTTAATGAGGGATAATCTTATTTACTACCGTCGTTCTAAGCAAATAAGATGTATAAACATGATAAACATCACATGCAATCAAATAGTGACATGATATGGCCAATATCATATTGCTCCTTTTGATCTCCATCTTCGGGGCTCCATGATCATCATCGTCACCGGCATGACACCATGATCTCCATCATCATGATCTCCATCATCGTGTCTCCATGAAGTTGTCTCGCCAACTTATTACTTCTACTACTATGGCTACCGGTTAGCAATAAAGTAAAGTAATTACATGGTGTTGTTCAATGACACGCAGGTCATACAATAAATAAAGACAACTCCTATGGCTCCTGCCGGTTGTCATACTCATCGATATGCAAGTCGTGATTCCTATTACAAGAACATGATCAATCTCATACATCACATATCATTCATCACATTCTTCTTGGCCATATCACATCACATAGCATACCCTGCAAAAACAAGTTAGACGTCCTCTAATTGTTGTTTGCATGTTTTACGTGGCTGCTATGGGTTTCTAGCAAGAACGTTTCTTACCTACGCAAAAACCACAACGTGATATGTCAATTGCTATTTACCCTTCATAAGGACCCTTTTCATCGAATCCGATCGGACTAAAGTGGGAGAGACTGGCACCCGCTAGCCACCTTATGCAACAAGTGCATGTCAGTCGGTGGAACCTGTCTCACGTAAGTGTACATGTAAGGTCGGTCCGGGCCGCTTCATCCCATAATGCCACCGAATCAAGATTGGACTAGTAATAGTAAGCATATTGAACAAAATCAACGCCCACAACTACTTTGTGTACTACTCGTGCAAAGAATCTACGCAATAGACCTAGCTCATGATGCCACTGTTGGGGAACGTAGTAGAAATTCAAAATTTTCCTACGTGTCACCAAGATCTATCTATGGAGAAACCAGCAACAAGGGGAAGGAGAGTGCATCTACATACCCTTGTAGATTGCTAAGTGGAAGCGTTCAAGAGAACGGGGTTGAAGGAGTCGTACTCGTCGTGATCCAAATCACCGGAGATCCTAGTGCCGAACGGACGGCACCTCCGCGGTCAACACACGTACAGCCCGGTGATGTCTCCCATGCCTTGATCCACCAAGGAGAGAGGGATAGGTTGAGGAAGACTCCATCCAGCAGTAGCACAACGGCATGGTGGTGATGGAGGAGCGTGGCAATCCTACAAGGCTTCGCCAAGCACCGCGGGAGAGGAGGAGTACTTGGGAGAGGGGGAGGGCTGCGCCAGAACTTGGGGTGCGGCTGCCCTCCCACCCCCCACATATATATAGGGGCAAGGGAGAGGGGGGCCGGCCCCCTCAGATCCAATCTGAGGAGGGGGCGGCGGCCAAGGGGGGATGCCTTTCCCCCCAAGGCAAGGGGGGCGCCCCCTTTTAGGGTTTCCCCCAAGCCCTAAGAGCCTTGGGCCTTGGTGGGGGGCGCACCAGCCCACCTGGGGATGGTCCCCTCCCACACTTGGCCCATGCAGCCCTCTGGGGCCGGTGGCCCCACTTGGTGGACCCCCGGGACCCTCCTGGTGGTCCCGGTACATTACCGATAGCACCCGGAACTTTTCCGGTGACCAAAACAGGACTTCCCATATATAAATCTTTACCTCCGGACCATTCCAGAACTCCTCGTGATGTCCGGGATCTCATCCGGGACTCCGAACAACATTCGGTAACCACATACAAACTTCCTTTATAACCCTAGTGTCATCAAACCTTAAGTGTGTAGACCCTACGGGTTCGGTAACCATGCAGACATGACCGAGATGTTCTTCGGTCAATAACCAACAGCGGGATCTGGATACCCATGTTGGCTCCCACATGTTCCACGATGATCTCATCGGATGAACCACGATGTCAAGGACTTAATCGATCCCGTATACAATTCCCTTTGTCCAGCGGTATTATACTTGCCCGAGATTCGATCATCGGTATACCGATACCTTGTTCAATCTCGTTACCGGCAAGTCTCTTTACTCGTTCCGTAACACATCATCCCGTGATCAACCCCTTGGTCACATTGTGCACATTATGATGATGTCCTACCGAGTGGGCCCAGAGATACCTCTCCGTCACACGGAGTGACAAATCCCAGTCTCGATTCGTGCCAACCCAACAGACACTTTCGGAGATACCTGTAGTGCACCTTTATAGCCACCCAGTTACGTTGTGATGTTTGGTACACCCAAAGCATTCCTACGGTATCCGGGAGTTGCACAATCTCATGGTCTAAGGAAAATATACTTGACATTAGAAAAGCTTTAGCATACGAACTACGATCTTTGTGCTAGGCTTAGGATTGGGTCTTGTCCATCACATCATTCTTCTAATGATGTGATCCCGTTATCAACGACATCCAATGTCCATGGTCAGGAAACCGTAACCATCTGTTGATCAACGAGCTAGTCAACTAGAGGCTTACTAGGGACATGGTGTTGTCTATGTGCCCACACATGTATCTGAGTTTCCTATCAATACAATTATAGCATGGGTAATAAACGATTATCATGAACAAGGAAACATAATAATAACTAATTTATTATTGCCTCTAGGGCATATTTCCAACACATACCACATCACCTTGGCAGGAATCTTCTTTCTGGGGCGCTCGCCCTCGACATCACTAGGGCCATCGCGGCTGATCTTATAGCGCAATGCACCACATACTGGGCACGCGTTAAAATCTTCGTACTCACCGCGGTATAGGATGCAGTCATTAGGGCATGCATGTATCTTCTGCATCTCTAATCCTAGAGGGCAGACAACCTTCTTTGTTTCATACGTACTCTCGGGAAATTCGTCGTCCTTTAGAAGCATCTTCTTTAACATTATCAGCAACTTTCCAAATCCCTTGTCAGATACACCATTCTCTACCTTCCATTGCAGCAATTCCAGTGTGGTGCCCAGCTTTTTCTCGTCATCTTTGCAATTCGGGTACAACAATTTCTTGTGATCCTCTAACATGCGCTGCAACTTCTTCTTCTCCTTTTCACTTGCGCAGTTTCTCTTTGCATCGGCAATGGCCTGACCTAGATCATCAGCGGGCTCATCTGATGCCTCTTATTCAGCTTCTTCCCGCATTGCCGACTCAACTTCTTCCCCCTATTGTTGTACCATTGTATTCAGGGAACCCAT
The DNA here is from genome assembly GCF_002162155.2 of Triticum dicoccoides. Taxonomy (NCBI): domain Eukaryota; kingdom Viridiplantae; phylum Streptophyta; class Magnoliopsida; order Poales; family Poaceae; genus Triticum; species Triticum dicoccoides. Next base: position 53,399,087 of record NC_041381.1, on the reverse strand, counting down.
GGCAAGGATAGTTGTCGTCGTCCTCTTCTTCTTCATTGTCTTTCATCATAACCCCTCTTTCTCCATGCTTGGTCCAAACATTATAGTGGGGCATGAAACCAGTCTCAAACATGTGGACATGAATGGTTCTTGATTTAGAGTAATTCTGATCATTCTTACAGCCAGCACATGGACAAGGCATAAAACCATCCGCCTGCTTGTTTGCCTCAGCCGCAAGCAGAAAAGTATGCACGCCATTAATGAACTGGGGAGAGCATCGGTCATCGTACATCCATTGCCGGCTCATCTTCATTACACAGCATCGAAAAGACCAAATTAATACAAGTTCATACATAAAGTTCATACGTAAAGTTCATACAACACTTATTGTCTTAAAACAACATACAAATAACTCTCTAGCTAAAGCATTTAAATGCAACAAAAAATGCGATCAAGATCGTAACTAAGGTAACAATTGATCCAATAACATAATGATACCAAGCCTCACTATCGATGGCATATTTTCTAATCTTTCTAATCTTCAAGCGCATTTTCTTCATCTTGATCTTGTGATCATCGACGACATCGGCAACATGCAACTCCAATTCCATCTTCTCCCCCTCAATTCTTTTCAATTTTCTTTCAAATACTCATTTTCTTTTTCAACTAAATTTAACCTCTCGACAATAGGGTCGGTTGGAATTTCCGGTTCACATACCTCCTAGATAAAAATATCTATGTCAACTTGATGGGCATAATTTGTCATAAACATGAAATGCAACAAATAGTTATAAAAGAGAATATACCACATCTGAATCATAACCCGGACGAGGGCCGACGGGGACGGATATCAAAACCATGGAACTATGTATAACAAACAACGCACGGGTAAGATCATTATACAAGTAACTATATATCTAAATCATGCAGACATGATTTTTTTATATTAAAAAGATAAGAACAAGAGGCTCACCACAAGGTGGAGCCGGCGACGAGACGGTGCGGGCGATCGACGGTGGTTAGGACGGAGGCGGGAAGGCACTAAGTAAACAACACCTACACATGCAAACTAAGAGTTATTTTGACCTCAAATTGCATATAAATCAAATACTACCACATACACTTCCTCCCAAAATAAATCCCACAAATCACTATACTTATAGAGCATTTCAAGAGCTAATCTAGCAATAAGAGATGAAAGGACAAAGTTGCTAACCTTTGTGATCACTTGGATGGATGGGGTGCCATCAAATATTCACAAATTTTGGCAAAAATGGAGTGTGAGCTCGAGAGGAAGAGGAAGAAAACATAGGAGAGGAAAGGGGAAGAACAAAGCACTCGGGCTGGACGAAGGGGTTTATATAGGAAGACCTTTAGTACTGGTTTGTTAGACGAACCAAGACGAAAGGTGCATTTCTAGTCCCGGTTCGTGGCATGAACCGGTACTAGAGGTGCTGGTGCGGCCCCAGCCTGACAAAAGCCTGCCACCACCTCTTTAGTACCGGTTCGTGGCACGAACCGGTACTAAAGGTTCACCATGAACCGGTACTAATGCGAGCCGCCCGCCTAGCCGTTGGAACCGGCACTAATGGTCACATTAGTGCCGGTTCAAATACAAACCGGGACTAATGAGCTTCACATTAGGCCCTTTTTCTACTAGTGCTAGTAGCGTCGGATAGATATACAGAAACTTGTTGTTCGACCAATCTCTCGGAGAAAGAGAGGTCACTTCTCTCTATATATGTTCATGACGATCTTGTGTACTTAATGGTTCCTTCATTTTCTTACTAGCGAGGGTGTCGAGTTCTCTCTATACGTATAGTAGCTAGCTAGCATCGACCAAGCACAGAGATAAGAGAGGTCACTTTTCTCTCTATTAGCTAGCTAACAAAATATATGAAACCCCTAAATTAACTCTCCAAAACCCCCCACCCCACCCCTTTAAAAAAACCCAGCTGCTGCCATATGCTCACGCGTGGATGCCTTTTTGTCCCTATTGGTATTACCAACCGGGACTAAAGATCCTCTAGCCTGGGCGCCCCACAGCGGCCACATGGAGCCCTTTCTGTCCCGGTTCATAAGCGAACCGACTAAAGGTTTTGGGCTTTAGTCCCGACCCTTTAGTCCTAGTTCCAGAACCGGGGCTAATGGGCCTCTGGAACCGGGACAAATGACCCATTTTCTATTAGTGATAGGTGTAGACTTTATTTTTCCAGTAGCGGCCATCATAGATAAATTACACACAGTCATACCAACTCTTGAATACATTTTGAAAACTTTTAATTTTTCAGTAAGTTCAACATATTAAAACTGGATAGTTGTAATATTAACTTTTTACGGACTTTCTTCAAGTTTTACCAAGTTTCATTTGCTTCCAAGGTTTAGGGTTTGGGTTTCTGGTGTTTAGGGTTTAAATTTTGGTTTCTGAAACATAGTAAAATTTTCATTCGTGCCTATCAAGTTTTAGTGGTTGAACCTTGGTGAAGTTTTTAAAACTTTTCAAAACATATTCAAGAGGTGGTCTTGTTTCAACACCCTCCTCGCAAGAAACACGAATATCCAAATGAAATATAAACTGGACTTTCGGTTCAAAAGTTACAATATATTGAAATTTGAAAGGAAAAAAGAAAAGCCATGGGAGGTGTGATAGGTGGAGTGAGCAAAAGCTGTCACATGAAAAAAATAGCACATGATTAAGCACTAAATACGCACACAAGTGTCTGAATCTTGATGCAATCCAAGGACCCACAATCTGCTTGCCCCCACCTATGCGTGCTACAAATCGTCTTCGATGTTTGCTCCCCGTTTCCACCTTGGAGTTTGTACATGTGTTTTTGGTTCCTTTACACACAATATTTCTCCTTTTTCTCATTTACTCTCTGTCACATTATTATAAGAACTATCTCACAATTATTTGATATGCTCTATAGGACCCATTCCAGTTGGACAAAACATATGGTGTGTGGTCAATGGACCAACTTATGCTACCGTGTTATGGAATTAATTAGTTCATGCAATTGCAAGATCTTAGGCTAATAATGATTCCGCGTGTTGGATGTCATTTAGAAAAATTATGTGGATACTTTTCAAAGAAAAAAAACTAAAGTTTTTCACCACATATGGTGATATCAACTAAAAATAGAGTGTTTTCAAACTCAATCGTCAATGTTGGCTCATGAACCTTCTGGTTCTAAGGTTTCAAATACTTTTTATCCTATCGCTACCAAACTTCTTTGCCCCTGTGGGCACATTTGGAATGAATTATTTTCTTTCGAGTTATGAAAAGAATTCAACGGCACACAAGAAAATCATAGGGATGCTCATATGGATCCTAATAATATTTACCAAGAGATTATATCTCATAGACGGATGGGCATGTTTGTATAGTAGTTGTGAGGGTGTTCAATCCCTAGACTTGATATGTTGTACACATGCACATTGATTGTGACACATCGTGTACTCGTACTACTAAGTTCGTGGTGGTGCTTTTGATATTCTGTAGTACGTGTAGTGAACTCGTGTCTCTACATGTGGTAACGTGGTGTGTCTATCTTGCATTACTTATTTAAAAGACCATAATGATTTGTAGTTGTACCTTACAAGTGCCTTCTCTTCAAAACTCACATGAACGATAATAATAATGAGAGCCCC
>NC_041381.1:53393031-53395447 GCF_002162155.2 Triticum dicoccoides | reverse complement strand
CCCTCTCTCTCTCTCTTATGCGTGCGCACACACTGATGGGCATATTGGAAATGTTGAATTACTGGCCCATGTGCATACATGGCCACAAATGTCTTTTATGGTACGTCCATACAGTACAAACGAATAGGTGCCAACGCTATATAAGTAACCGGTGTCGAAGCTGGGCTATGCTTCCATGAGTAGTTTGGTTCTGGGTGCTAGCTTCATGACAAGTGCCTCTACATACGAGAAAACTATACACAGGTCACACACAAACAAACATATATACTAATAGGCGTGGTAGGTATCAGGGAACTTGAGATAACAAAATTACAGGGTCCCACTGCTATACCCCAACGTTAGTATTGTTTCTAGTGTGCACTTGTTTTTCATCGTCTGCTTTGTCTCGCGCTCTCGCCTTGTCTGTCACGTGGTCTACCCCCTCCACAGTAAACTCCAGTGCCATGTGTTCTCTGTCTGTGTGCCGTGCCCTCCAGTTTCACTCTTCCAAATCTCTTGTAATTAACTTCATGCGGCCACACTACCAAATGGAGAGGCGTATACTCCACTGCTTTGTTCCATGGTTACTGGTTATAGTTCATTTTCCTTTAGCAGGTGGAACCGCAGTGGTGCAGTACGACTGGGCAGATCTCATAGGCATCTCTGCCACGAGCCAGTGTCTTATGGTTTGCCAATTTCATTTCTTTCGATTGGGTGCGGGGAATATTTCTTAGTTCGAAGGCTTCTTGATTTTCTAGTTGAAGGCATTGTTGCAAATAATCAAACTTATCAGGTGGCTCTGGTTGGTTAATTTCATAGTAATACACATGTTTCTGTTTAATTACGTGAGTTGACTCCTGCGGCTGTGTGCACATACAGCTGGGAAAGCTACCAATTCCGAATTCCATTAGGTTCCCTTTATAAGAATGTCCATGCTGTGTTACTAGGACTTCAGGTCAGGCTTGTACGAGTTAGAGCAAGCAGGTGTGTTTGAATCTAAACGGTAACTAGGAAAGTTTGGATGCGCCATGGTAGGCTTGCATGCCATGAGTCTTTGTTAGTGTGGTGTTAGGATTACCAGTTCAAGTCGGTTAAGCAAGTATAAATCTGTAAGGATTTGGCGTGCCCTGCTTTTTAGTACTAGTGCATATCGGGTCAAATAAGACCATTCAAAGCACACGGTTTACCCAAAAACGTTTTTGAAACAACTGTCACATATGGTGGCCCAAAAGTGCAAGCTTACGAAGAGGTGGGCCCAAAAGGCTACCGCGTTAGTTGCAAGACATGAATTTGACGATTATGTTTCCCTAAAATAGATGAATTGAAAGATTATGAACTTGGGGAGCTCGTTGAGGACGGTGACTCACCTACCATCCGGCACGATGATAGGTCGTTGGTGCTCCATTTGATCAAATACAAACAAGCTAGCACATGGTGGCTGATACTCTTTAGCTCATAGGAAGTCCAGTAGTAAAACTATTTCAACCAAGTGGACGAAACGAGTTATTTTTGAATTTTCGGCTCATGAAAATGACCAACGCATAAAAAGCTCCACTCGTTTCTTTGTGCACCACGGTCAAATCCAGTTTTTCTCATATTGAGATCTAGGTAACTATAAGTAGCCCATCCCATAACCCAGATCAAGTACGAAGGCTTCTTGATTTTTTAGTTAAAGGCATTGTTGGAAATAATCAAACTTGTCAGGTGGCCCTGGTTGGTTAATTTCCTAGTAGTACACGTGTTTCTGTTTAATTACGTGAGTTGCCTCGTCTGGCTGTGTGCACATACAGCTTGGAAAGCTACCGATTCGGAATTCCATCCAGGCTTTGTTAGTAGGACTTCATGTCATGTACAAGAAGCGAGCAGGTGTGTTTGAATCTAAACGGTAACTAGAAAAGTTTGGATGTGCCGTGGTAGGCTTGCATGCCGTGAGAGTCTTTGTTAGTGTGTGTGTGTGCCGTGAGAGTCTTTGTTAGTGTGTGTGTGTGTGTGCGCGCGCGCGCCGTGAGAGTCTGTGTGTGTGTGTGTGTGTGTGACGTGAGAGTCTTTGTGCGTGCGTGCGTGCGTGTTCCGTTAAAACATATTGTTGGGTTTAGTCCCACATCGGTTGTGGGAGGAGGCAGATTTTATAAGGGCGGGGGTGTCCCCTCTTAACAGGATAGTCTTTTGGGGGTGAGAGCCAAGGCCTCTCATAAGTCGGCGTTACTCTCTCTCACGTTGGGCCTGGTTGACGCATGTGGGTCGGAAACGCTGATGTTAGTGGACCTAGGATTGCGTAACAATTGGTATCAGAGCCCAAGTGCCTGGAATAAATCTTGGTGAACTCACGGGTGGTCGGTCATGGTTGGTGGGTTGAACGCTGCTGTTAGCGGGCCCATGGTGGCTGATGTGTGAGGGGGAGATTGTTGGGTTTAGTCCCATATCGATTGTGGGAGAA
>NC_041381.1:53390526-53393021 GCF_002162155.2 Triticum dicoccoides | reverse complement strand
CCCTCTCTCTCTCTCTTATGCGTGCGCACACACTGATGGGCATATTGGAAATGTTGAATTACTGGCCCATGTGCATACATGGCCACAAATGTCTTTTATGGTACGTCCATACAGTACAAACGAATAGGTGCCAACGCTATATAAGTAACCGGTGTCGAAGCTGGGCTATGCTTCCATGAGTAGTTTGGTTCTGGGTGCTAGCTTCATGACAAGTGCCTCTACATACGAGAAAACTATACACAGGTCACACACAAACAAACATATATACTAATAGGCGTGGTAGGTATCAGGGAACTTGAGATAACAAAATTACAGGGTCCCACTGCTATACCCCAACGTTAGTATTGTTTCTAGTGTGCACTTGTTTTTCATCGTCTGCTTTGTCTCGCGCTCTCGCCTTGTCTGTCACGTGGTCTACCCCCTCCACAGTAAACTCCAGTGCCATGTGTTCTCTGTCTGTGTGCCGTGCCCTCCAGTTTCACTCTTCCAAATCTCTTGTAATTAACTTCATGCGGCCACACTACCAAATGGAGAGGCGTATACTCCACTGCTTTGTTCCATGGTTACTGGTTATAGTTCATTTTCCTTTAGCAGGTGGAACCGCAGTGGTGCAGTACGACTGGGCAGATCTCATAGGCATCTCTGCCACGAGCCAGTGTCTTATGGTTTGCCAATTTCATTTCTTTCGATTGGGTGCGGGGAATATTTCTTAGTTCGAAGGCTTCTTGATTTTCTAGTTGAAGGCATTGTTGCAAATAATCAAACTTATCAGGTGGCTCTGGTTGGTTAATTTCATAGTAATACACATGTTTCTGTTTAATTACGTGAGTTGACTCCTGCGGCTGTGTGCACATACAGCTGGGAAAGCTACCAATTCCGAATTCCATTAGGTTCCCTTTATAAGAATGTCCATGCTGTGTTACTAGGACTTCAGGTCAGGCTTGTACGAGTTAGAGCAAGCAGGTGTGTTTGAATCTAAACGGTAACTAGGAAAGTTTGGATGCGCCATGGTAGGCTTGCATGCCATGAGTCTTTGTTAGTGTGGTGTTAGGATTACCAGTTCAAGTCGGTTAAGCAAGTATAAATCTGTAAGGATTTGGCGTGCCCTGCTTTTTAGTACTAGTGCATATCGGGTCAAATAAGACCATTCAAAGCACACGGTTTACCCAAAAACGTTTTTGAAACAACTGTCACATATGGTGGCCCAAAAGTGCAAGCTTACGAAGAGGTGGGCCCAAAAGGCTACCGCGTTAGTTGCAAGACATGAATTTGACGATTATGTTTCCCTAAAATAGATGAATTGAAAGATTATGAACTTGGGGAGCTCGTTGAGGACGGTGACTCACCTACCATCCGGCACGATGATAGGTCGTTGGTGCTCCATTTGATCAAATACAAACAAGCTAGCACATGGTGGCTGATACTCTTTAGCTCATAGGAAGTCCAGTAGTAAAACTATTTCAACCAAGTGGACGAAACGAGTTATTTTTGAATTTTCGGCTCATGAAAATGACCAACGCATAAAAAGCTCCACTCGTTTCTTTGTGCACCACGGTCAAATCCAGTTTTTCTCATATTGAGATCTAGGTAACTATAAGTAGCCCATCCCATAACCCAGATCAAGTACGAAGGCTTCTTGATTTTTTAGTTAAAGGCATTGTTGGAAATAATCAAACTTGTCAGGTGGCCCTGGTTGGTTAATTTCCTAGTAGTACACGTGTTTCTGTTTAATTACGTGAGTTGCCTCGTCTGGCTGTGTGCACATACAGCTTGGAAAGCTACCGATTCGGAATTCCATCCAGGCTTTGTTAGTAGGACTTCATGTCATGTACAAGAAGCGAGCAGGTGTGTTTGAATCTAAACGGTAACTAGAAAAGTTTGGATGTGCCGTGGTAGGCTTGCATGCCGTGAGAGTCTTTGTTAGTGTGTGTGTGTGTGCCGTGAGAGTCTTTGTTAGTGTGTGTGTGTGTGCGCGCGCGCGCCGTGAGAGTCTGTGTGTGTGTGTGTGTGTGTGTGTGTGTGTGTGTGACGTGAGAGTCTTTGTACGTGCGTGCGTGCGTGTTCCGTTAAAACATATTGTTGGGTTTAGTCCCACATCGGTTGTGGGAGGAGGCAGATTTTATAAGGGCGGGGGTGTCCCCTCTTAACAGGATAGTCTTTTGGGGGTGAGAGCCAAGGCCTCTCATAAGTCGGCGTTACTCTCTCTCACGTTGGGCCTGGTTGACGCATGTGGGTCGGAAACGCTGATGTTAGTGGACCTAGGATTGCGTAACAATTGGTATCAGAGTCCAAGTGCCTGGAATAAATCTTGGTGAACTCACTGGTGGTCGGTCATGGTTGGTGGGTTGAACGCTGCTGTTAGCGGGCCCATGGTGGCTGATGTGTGAGGGGGAGATTGTTGGGTTTAGTCCCATATCGATTGTGGGAGAAGGCAGAACACGATTTATAAAGGGTGGGGTGTCCCCTCCTAACATGCAAGTCTTTTTTGTGTGTGT
>NC_041381.1:53373842-53390425 GCF_002162155.2 Triticum dicoccoides | reverse complement strand
GGAGGGGGCGAAGGCCTCTCATAAGTCAGTGTTACTCTCTGGTTGGGTCTGGTTGATGCATGTGGGTCGGAAACGCTGGTGTTAGCGGACCCGGGATTGCGTAACAACATACATGGAAACGTATTTTGAGTGGAATACAAACCTGTTTGAAAATGCTCTAAAATATATTTTAGAAAAAAATAGGATTCATTAATTTTGTAAAAAAAGAAGTTCTACATGTGGTAGAAAAGGGTCACCACGTATTATAAAAATGTCAGGAGAGTGTTAAAATTATGTTCTTATAATTTTAGAAAATTGTTTGTACATTTCAAACAAATATCCGTGACATATAAAAAAATGTTCATGCAATGTTAAAAAAATATAACAGATAAAAAATGTGTGTGACATTAAAACAATGTTCATAATACTGCTGAGAAAAATTCAACTTTCACTTAAAATAACCATGTATGAAAAAAAAACGTTTGCGCCATTTTAAAAAGTTCATAAACATATATTTTACTAATTTTTATTGAATGTTCAAACATGGGTTCAATAAGGTTCATTGCGTATTCAAGAAATGTTTCAATGTGCGTTTCGCAAAATATGCGACATGTATTGGAAAAAATGTGCAACATTTATTTGGAAAATGTTTGACATGTATCTCAACAATGTTCAACCTATGTATGAAAAATGTTCAACCTATATATGAAAGATGTTTATTGTGTATTTAAAAAAATTGACAAGGTATTTCAAGATATAAAAGCTAAAACATATGTAATAAATAATTATAATAATTATGATAATACTCCCTCCGTCCGGAAATACTTGTCATCAAGATGAATAAAAGGAAATGTATCTAGATGTATTTTGGTTCTAGATACACCCCTTTTTATCCATTTTGATGACAAGTATTTCCGAACGGAGGGAGTACATAAAAAGCAAGAATAATAAAAGTAATGATAAATGAAAAACCAAGGAAATACCAACACATAGTTGCTACCATTGCACTGAAATGAACATAAAACAAAAAAAAATAAGGAATGAAATTGAAGACAAAACTTATGTCGCATTTTTTTATGAAGGGCCAAAATTTATGTCGCATAACAGAAATTAGCTGTGACTAGTCCTCAACCCGTGCAGTCGCACGTGCAACATTTGTTTTCTTTTGGTATTGTTAGCTTTAGAATTGGTTTTAATTAAATATCAGAACCAAAACCCACAGTTACATTTTATTGTACAACAAATAATTAGCAATACTTGGTCAAAGAATAGTTGAAAAAAATGTTTATATTATCTTAGGTCATCACAGATTATAGGAGTTTATGTTCAATATTGCATCCAAAATCTTAAGAACTTGGTTCACATTAGTACACATTGTGAAATGATTCCTTTGATTCGGTGACCATTGTTGTATCTGCAAGTACTTACTGAAGTTATACATTTGGAGAAGTTTCACAATATAAAACTCACATATCTCTTGGTTTCACTAATCACATGGTAGAAAAATCTAGCACCAGGGATAAAATGATTCGCATGCTTCAAGGATACTTCCCATTAGTGTCAGATAAGCTACAAAAGAGTTTAGTGCAAATTTTATTTTACCACCATTAATTAACATGCATGTTTGAGTTGCTTGCCTTTCCTAGGAACTTGAACAAAACCACAAAATTCTTTTGGATGACCTTCTTCGTCACGGGTTACTCAATCCACAACAACACCAACACGTTGTTGGTGTGCTTCTCCTAGCTCTCGTTGGCAGCATTCTTCAAAGCCTCATAATATTGGTCCTCATGGGTTAAAACATCACCATGTGCACCATTTGCACAGTCGCGCACTGGCGATCATGGTGGGGGAACATGTATCATGTATTGACTATATAAGAACATAAGTGTTCAGCCCCCGTGAGACCTTGAGAGCAGAAACTTGGCAAGAGAGAAATACCTTTGCAACAGCAACTTTATTGTCAGTGTAAGGGAACTGCTAAATACATATGTTAGTTGCAGTTACAAAAAGGTATGTGGACGACATGAGTCACAAAAAGGTATGTCTGAGCTAGAATTTTCAAGATATTTTGCGGCTTGGCCCCACATAACAGAGCATCAGAGAATAAATTATACATCCGACAAAGCAATTTGGGGTAATAAACAATATTTAGTACTGTAGAAATACGCAATCAGCATGCCCATAAAACATTTGGTACTCTTACCCCTGCATAATTTGTGTAGGATGACAATAAAAATTCACCAAGAATAAGACTAATTAATTAAGCAAAAAAGTAGTGATCAACTCAATTTCTGCCCTCTAGTCAGTATCAACATATTGCCAGTCATAAGAGCAAGTCAGTCTTGAGACAACACAATGATATATTATCTACAACAAACTTGTAGATTTAATAACGGAGCACCCCCACATAAAAGATGATAATTATAAAAAAAATATTTTCTTCAAAGTAATATAGAATAAGCTTGTACACAAAAGGAAATAATTGAAACATTTTACTCATGGTAATAAATTATATTAACATGATTTTGTGCGCAATCAAGCAAGGCATGCACCCCTGTCAGGTGCTCTTACAAAGTGATCTAAAGATGATCTAGGACATGTGACAGTACTTTATCTTTTGAGCCTATAGGGAAATCAGATCAACCTCAAAGCTATACAAAGAGACCATAGACATACACTAAGATGTTTGAGATAATGTGGGAATTTTTACAATTTGTGCTCCTTATGATGGACAGAGAAATATACGAATACATGCCACTTGCGTTGGAATTGGTTAACCTAGCATTATAAATCTGTAATCCTGATGCAATAGAAAATCTAAAGCTAGCTGAGCAGGTCCGTCTGATGCCTCGCTGGCTAGCTTTCTTTTACCTTGGAGTTACCGCATGTTCAGTACAGAATTTTGATTTAGCTGCATTAGCCTAGCCACACTGGTTGGGTGATGAATGAAATAAGCAACCGGGTGGCTGAGATGCTTAGATGATGGAATGATTAGTTGCTCAATAACTATATTCGTGCATAACCATGGGAGACATCCAAAATGCCAAATCACTGTGTACTCTGTAGGTTTCTTTCCCCAAAAAATCTGACAAACATGTACACATGTTTCTTCTTTGAAAATCTGAAAACATACAAATGAATGCTTCTAGATAATTGTTTTAGAAATGTTAAATAAAAAGAAATCTAGTCGTACGAATTCACATAGAAATTTTGAAATCTCCATTGCCGTTTGGTATCAACACAATTTTTCAGCCACACGTCAAACCTTGGGGCAACATACTCTGCTGCAAGCTCAAACCAAAATTGGCTTGAACCCTGTCATGCAAATTGCCAACAGAAAATTATGATTTCTTTAAACTATATCAGATGCTGACCAGATTGACTATACTCTAAATATTGTGGCCCTCCACAAAAGATGTGCCTGCTGGGCAGTCCACTGGGAACCCAGAGCCTGCTCCCTGTCCTGTTACGGGGTGCTCCTGCCGTAATACAGTAAGATGTTCAGAACATGGCTGTGACCCATAACTGGACAATGTCCAAACTTAAGTGATGCCATTGCTGGAGGCACAGTTTCATGCAAGTTGGGGCATGAGTCAAGGACTATTGATGGTGCTAACCTGCTAGTCAATTGGACAAAAAAATGATTGAAGAATCTTCAGTTGATCCAATTGCTTCGTCTTCATGAACTAAAAAGAAAGAAAAGGAACGGGAGTTATTAATCTCCATGAAGTTTTACGGGGAAAAGCTTTAGTCATACTACGGCCATAGCACATCAAGACAGTGACGTGGGCGGCGGCAGCATTGCCTCATGACCTGTTTCCGTAGAGCTGCATACATTGTTGAGGGATTAGGAGAGAAGGTATTAATTCGTAACTGAGACGAAGACCAAGAAGACATCTCCAGGTTGAACCAACCATCCATTGGAGGCAGCAGGTGATACAATTAGATTTGTGTTTTTCCCTTCGTTTATTCTCTTTTACTATGTATTACTGGATGACGTGGAAGGAGAGGAGTCCATCTCACATCAGTCACCTTGGAAGAAGAGTTGGAGCCGCCGTCATGTAATGGTTGTCCACCAAATCATTACTCAATCATTAGCTATGAAATAAGCACTTATGTCAGTCTTAGACAGAAAATATATTGGCATGATCAGTCTTACGTACCTTAATACTCAAGGGACATACAGATATGATCTAACAGGTAAAAGAGATGGAGAGAGAGTATATGCTACGACAGAAAGGGAAAATGAACACATTATAACAGAAGCAACATATGTCTGTTATGATGCTTACAGCCTTACATCCGAACTAATTTTACAGTTGTCAGCTGCACCCACTGTTGCCTTGCACAATTCCACTTATAGCACACGCGCGGCTGGCCTCAAGTCTGTATATCCTGCTGAGCATTCTTGGGCTATATCTGCCTGCTCGTGCTTAGCCTGCAAAGGAACACGGGCAAATAATGTTAGCTGTGGACATGCCGCGGAGATGTCGGGCTACATCCTGAGTCAAAGCCAATGAAAGGAACCTTGAGACCCATATCCCATGCACCAATTCATTCGCAGAAAGTTGAAACTAAACAAACAGTGCCTGAAAAGTTTGCAGCCTGCATCCCCAAATAATATTTGGGCAAATTATTCTGGAGTCTGAATGATGTCCACGTAACAAAGGCCTTCATTTGTTAGTATTACATGGAAGTTGCTATTTAGATGAAAAAAGAGTAGAACACTCAAAGCGGTAATCAAGTATGAGAAATCCACGAACCTTTGAATAGATGAGAGATCAACATCAGTGATTTGACGACTTGTCGTGCAAGATCAATTATCCTATTTTCCATCAAGGAGATGTCATCAGTGTCTTACCTCTAAAGATAGTGCTGCTTACGTGAGAAATTGATCTGAACCTTGTGGTGGGGCGTTGGATGCGCTCTTCCTGATTATTTTCATGTCGCTATTGGAATCTTCGTAAGAGCATACCTTGATGGCCTGGTGGCGCTGGGGGACAAAGAGAAACAGCAAGGTGGAGGGGTACCCGGAAGGAGTGAAGTATATGCCACGCCCATGAAATCAGAATAAGCCGTCATGGAGTCATGGACGGGAGAAAGCCTTGAGGAAGGAGAAGAGCGCCTGGTAGCCTAGATTAGTTTTTGTTTTTTTAAATTGTCTAGATTCTTTTTTGCGATGAGATATTGTGCGAGAGGTACAGAGGGGTGTGTGCGTCGGACTATCTCCTTCTTTTCTTGAGTATCACGTATCTAATGGCTAGAGAATCTGACGCTTAATAGTTTATTTCAAGTAGATTAACCTTAAAAAATTAGGAAGATCTAGTGATCTACACTGTAATAATTGGGTCTCACAAGATGAACGGCTCCTAATTATTAATTAACGTGAGAATTTCTTGAAAGTGCCTAATTAGTATAGGTATATAGAGGTATAGATAGATAGATAGATAGATAGATAGATGCACCCTTATTGGGCTGGTCCATAGTCGTACACCAGAGAAGAACGATGCACGCACTTCTTCTTTTTTTCCTAAAAAAAAAGTATCCCGGTTCCCTGGACAATGTTCAAAAAATGTTCCTGTTTTAAAAAATTGTTCACAAATTTTAAAAAATGTTCATGTTTTCATTTTTTTCAGGAGTTTCAAAAAATGTTCTGGAAGTTTGAAAAAATCTAAAATAAAAAATTCACAAATTCAAAAAAATTTCCCTCTTTCTAAATTTTGTTCACATCATGAAAACTTTTATGTTTTACAAAATTTGTTCGAAAATTCAGAAAATGTTTTTGTTTTGAAGAAAATATTCGTAATTGAAAAAATTCGGTTGTAGGTCCTCGGTTCGACCCAATACATGGACTGTTGTTTTTGGGATTTTTTGCAAATTCATATTCCAGTTTTGTTGCTGCCGAATGTGTATTTAAATGTTGCTCTGCGAATTCAACGTGAGAGCATCTATGTGGGAGTGGTTTGCATGCCGGACCAATTAGTACGAGGTCGCTGGTTCGAGTCTCAGCAGTATGGGCCGGCCCAAGCTAGCCGCTCCTGTGCGAAGAGCGGGCACTTTGCCGCAGCGAGCGGCGTACAGGAGCTCCCGTATTTGTACCCAACACCACAGGCAGAGGTATAGTGGCCAGGGTGGGTCGCGGCCCATCCTGGATTTACAAATCAGCTTTTATAATAAACAAATAAAAATAAATCTTTATGCGCGTATGCACTGTGGGCCCACCCTGGCCTAGTAAGCTGGCTCCGCCACTGCCCAGCGCGCACCCCCTCCTCCTTCCTTCTAATTTCTAGTTGGGCCTCACCAGTCTTGGGAACCTTCTAGAAGGATAATTTCAAAACACATCAAGTTCTGAGACCGGCCATAGTGGGAGTAACTTAGAGATTTACAGCCGGATATGTTAAATATAGCATCTCAAACGCCCGCGGACGCGTCCGGATGTGTCCGCAAGTAGTGACGTGGCACCCTCAAATTTCACTTCTTGCATTCGGACATCTCTTACTAGATCCTCAAATCCATACAAAGGCTTGAAAACTATAAAAATATATGTACTACATCGATCACCTAGCTACTCCTCGTTGGAGATGTCGATGATCTCTGTGCCCGGCTCCGGCAGCATGGGCGGCAGCTGCAGCTCCGGCTCCTTCGGCTGCTCCGCTCCGGCCCCCTCTGCCTCTATCTCCGCGTCGAGTTCGGCGAAGAGCGCGTCGGACTCCGCCTGCTCCCGCTGGAGGAACGCCAGGTTGGCCTCCACATAGGCCTCATCCAGGATAGACTCCAGGATGGCATGCTGCTTCACCATCTCGTTGGACTTGGCGATGGCGAACTCCACCTCCGCCTGCTCCATGTTGAAGCCCACCAGCTGCTGCTCGGGCAGCTCCGCTTCCTGCTGCTCCGCCTCCTCCACCTCCATCGAAACCATCTCCTCCACCTCCTCTTCCCTCGGCTACTTATCCTCCTCCGGCTCCGGCGAGTCCGGAGGCAGTCCAACAACGATGTGGGCAGCGCGCGCAACTTCCCTCGCCCGGATCTCCTGCTGTATCTCGTAGCGGCGCTCCGGCGTCAGCATGGCGTAGTAGGTGATCTTGCTCCGGACCATGCGGAGAGCCAGGGCATGGGCGGAGAGTTTGACCGTGGGCAGAGCGCCGAAGCGGGAGAGGGAGGAGGTGGATGGGCTCGGATTGGCAGCGCAGAGAGGGGGAGGTGGATGGGTTAGGGTTGCGGGACGCCGGCAGGCTTAAATAGCCGGATTTGGTATTGGGCGGCGAGCCGGACCGGTGACATGTGGCGTTCACACCGCGGTGACGGACACGGCGTCCGTTGGACCGCCATGTTTCCGGGCATTTCCGCGTGGGACCCCGCTGTCATACCGATGTGGCGGGTGTGCCCGGACGGCCCCATATCCGCCCCATATTTGGGCTGGATACGAGGGGTGCCAGTCAGTCCGAGCGTTTTAGGCCCATTTGAGGGGCCTGTTTGGGTCGAAAAGTCGTGTCCAGTTAGTGACTAGGCGGGCCACCCGGGCGTTTGAGGCCAGTTTGGAGCGCCCGGCTATAGATGCTCTTACCTAGTAACATAACGCATCACAAGACAAGTTTGCTTATGTGCGATGTAGTTAATGACAAGAGAGGTGTTTGTAGCAATATATGTGACCATAACATACGCATCCCAAGACAAAATGAGTTCACATCTAAATAAATAAATGTTTGCATGAGACTACACATATATTACTACCCATCATAAAGATAGTGATATAGATTAGTAACATATACATGTTCTCCCTCGTACCCCCTCGTCGCTCGCCCCTCGAGGGCAGGGGGGAGGGGCAACCCTAGCTCTCCAGCCGCCGCGACCCACATCCATCTTCCCCCTCCACCGCCGCTGGGGGACAGCGCCGGGCAGAGCCTGTGCGTTCGGCGGTGGCGGTGGAGGGCTGCTCCTCCTTCCCGGACTGTTAGGCGGCGGGGGCGCCAGATCTGCAAAGGTGCGGCCTCTTGCTTGATTCACGGCTATGTGGTGGCTCCTGCTGGAGACGTTTGTGGTGGTGCGGGGTGAGATGGCCAGAGGATGGAGGTGGGTCTGGGCGTGGCCTTTGGCGGCGGCAGCGTTCGGCCCGGATATGGTCTTGGCGGAGGCGGCGGCGACTCCAGCCTGGGTCCGAACATGGTGGTGGCGACATCCCTTCCGCCGAGGATGACGGGCCAGATGGAGGGTCCTTGTGGCGGCGTCGGTTGCGGTGGATCTTGGGATCCCGCACTTGGTGACGTCACAGTACAAGCGTGGTGGCTGAAGCTTCCTCCGATGTTGACGGTGCTTGATGCGGGATCGTGGCGGCGGTTGCTGTTGTATGGGCGACGACAACGGCTGGCGCGATGGTGGGTGCCCCCTGTAGCGCACGTCGGGGCGGCGACCCCTCTTCATCAACAGCGTCGGACTCCGGGATCATGTGGGCGATTCGAAGTCTAGATCTCGAGGTGGTGACGGCCTTCTAATGCTGGCGGCGGTACGGGACGTTCCATCAACAGATCAGGTTCGATGCGGCTCGGTAGGTGACACATGTGCCTCTTTCGGAGTTCTCGATCGGTGCCTGTCGCCGGCAGGTGCAGCCACCGATGGATGTGCTATCGGCGGATGCTACGCACAACGTCTTATATATGGAGATGTCAAGTCATGCCCGGTGGCTCTGGCGGAGATATCATCTTTAGCTTGTTGCTGTCGGATCGAAGGTGGTGCGACCGTAGCAGGAGGCAGGCGGTATGTGGCGTCTTTGTCTTTCGTTGTCTCCTCCAGAGGTATCCGGCTATTGAGATGTCGGTAGACGGATAAGGGTGGATGGTACAGAGGGCTTCAATGACGAGTTTATGCACTCCGGTGGAAACACAAGATCTCTGATCAGACTATGTCATCACGCATCTGTGTCGTGTCCTTGTTGAAGGTGGTCGATTGAAGCTTGGCTTTGGAGATGATAATCCGGAGTTCAACCATGTGGTGGACTCGCCATCATCGGCGTACGTGCGGCGATCCCTTCTTGAAGGCATAACATAGGAGTTGTGTATTTTCGTTTATGTCGTGTCTTGTATCATAGGGATAAGTGGCTATCTGGAGGAGGTATTGTCGCGAGGTATACGGCCTCAGGGTTTATTTTCTGCATTATTTCCGGGTCGATGTGTTCGGCTGCTGGATTTTGCATTATTAATTATATATGACTGCACGCATCGTCCTGATACAGAGGCTGGGGTTATCCTCCTTTTAAAAAGAACATATTATTAGTCTAAATTACTTCACACTATGACCAACATGAGTGATGGTCCAGCGGCAAATGCTGGGTACCATCCAAGTAAAACGGCTGGCCGACATCTTCCCTTGAGTAGTGCCATTTGCCACAAATTTCCAGTCAATTTTCTCTAATTCATTTGTATTTTTATGCAAGCTTGCTACTGGAGCGGTCATGCCGGTTAAGATTTTTCGGAGAAGAAAGACTCCGCACCAAAACAAATTTCAAAAGATTGATCCCCGCAAAAAGAAGAAATAAGTGGCTTATGAAAACAGTGTGCTAATTGATCCGTGGATATATGGTCGGGGAAACTCGTTATTTTATGGCTTATACATGCATGATGATTGGAGGTGGCAAGTTTTGCCACCGGCATACACGTATGGGGAAGTGCGAGGAACGCTCTTTATATACTCCCTCCGTTCCAAAATAGATGACTCAATTTTGTACTAGCTTTAATACAAAGTTGAGTCATCTATTTTGGAACGGAGGCCTGTGTATGCATACATGACCCCCACCCATAAGTATGGGTTGTACTAAGCAGATTTTCAGCGGAAGCACTAGTACAATATCGGAAATTCAGAGTGGCATGTGTACATGCACAGCCACCTCTAGAGATCTCTTGTAATTAAGTGGCGCGCGCTCACGGTATGGACGAATGCCCCCATACGTTCAACTCTATATAAGTGACTGGCCGTAGCTCGTCTGTGCATTGATCAGTAACAATGCATGAGAAGTGGCTTTACGTACAGGTCACAAGCAAACAAAATTGATGGGCACGGTAGGCATCAGGGAAGTGGGAATATCCATAGCCAAGAAACATTGTGTTCGCCTAACATTATCGTTCTTCTGAGTACGTGCAGTTGCTGCTTGGAACATGTGCCACCTAGCAAGTTGAGGCTTTCGGAGTACATTCCAAATACTCACCATCACGTGGTGACTTCACATAAGTAAATGAATTATTTTGTTGTTCACCTTTCAGTAGTAAATAAATTGTTTTCACTCGATTGATCCAACAACAGTATTGGTTTCTAAAGTGTTTGTTAACGGATCTCCAGTTCAGCTGATCTCTATGTGCTAACTCAGGCTACTGCTAACTATGATATGTGTGACATTTGAAAGATGCTACTGTAAGAACTGACTTATCACACCTGCAAAAAGAAGAAATAACTGGCTTAAGAAAACGGTTGTGCCATTTCTAGACCACCGCGATAACTATTCAATAGCAATCTGGTCTATGTCAGGATTCATGTAATTACTATTCAAAACAATTCTGCAAGATTTTAATCAAACGTCTCTCTGTATCGACTTACTATTTCGTACTCAAATTACCTTACAGAAAGTTAGAGCCATGTATTTAGGAACGGAGGGAGTACTGATAGACCCACTTGGATCGTGTAGGCTAGATCTTTCCGGTACACCTACCTTCTGCTGGTGCAGTCGAACTCGATCCAGCGCCGGCCATGGTGAAGTAGGGGCCGGTGATGGTAGAGAGATGGCGGCGGTGGTGGAGCTTCCCGTGAGCTCCGCGCTAACCCTAGATCGGAAGGGAGTGTCGGTGAGGATTGTGGCAGCGATTAACCTCGTAAGTCGTGCCCCGCCCCCACCTCTGTTTATATAGCACGGGTCACAGGGGCCCACCAACCATGGTTTGGTTGGGCGCCCCCGATCAGGGCGCGAGTCAGGGGCCCGTTCGACCCGTTGCGTTCGAACGGGAGAGAGATCAACCTAATATTCTCGCCCTTGATCTCAACTTTACTTTTAACTTTATACTTTCTAGTTTATTTGTTTCATCACATATTGGTACATAGAGCATGTTTCATCGTCACAGCTCCATTGCCGATAGAATCATTCAGCTACAACATATGTTTTGTTCAGAAACAAATTCTGTTCCTTTTGGGCCTATCCAGGAATCATAAAGCTTTCCCTTAAACCCATGTCGGCTAAGTGTTCCTTGAACACATTGGGTGGTAAGCCTTTCGTTAGCGGATCCGCAAGCATATCTCTTTATATACTCGAGACTTATGGTTTGATCCTGAATTTTATCTTTCACAACATAATACTTTATCTCTATTGTTTTGGCAGCATTACTCGACTTGTTGTTGTGAGCGTAAAATACCGCGGGCTGATTGTCGCAGTACATCTTTAGTGGTTTGTGAATACAATCTACCACTTTCAAGTCGGGTACAAATTTCTTTAGCCATATCGCCTGCCCCGTGGCTTCGAAGCATGCTATGAATTCTGCATACATCGTGGATGATGCAACCATCGACTGTTTGGAGCTTTTCCACGAAATAGCTCCCCCAGCGAGGGTGAATACGTATCCTGACATGGATTTTCTATCATTTTTGTCCCCCGCAAAATCTGCGTCTGAATACCCTTTTATCTCTAGGGAATCAGATCTCATGTATGTTAGCATGTAGTCCTTTGTGCCTTGCGCATAATGCAATGCTTTCTTTATCATCTTCCAGTGCTCTATGCCTGGATTCTCTTGATATCTACCGAGTACCCCGGTGATAAAGGCTAAGTCAGGGCGAGTGCACACTTGTGCATACTGCAAGCTGCCAACTGCCGAAGCATATAATACTCCTTTCATTTTATCGATCTCGTACTGGTTTTTGGGACATTGAAATGTCCCAAAACTATCATCCTTAACTATAGGAGCAGGTGTGGCTTTACTCGCATGCATATTATACTTTTTAAGAACCTTTTCTAAATATGCTTTCTGCGATAGTCCTAACACTCCATTGTTTCTATCTCAGTAAATTTCTATGCCCAAAACATATGATGCTTCACCAAGATCTGTTATGTCAAAATTCGAGGATAAGAACTTCTTTGTTTCTTGTAGTAGACTAACATCACTGCTAGCAAGCAAAATGTCATCCACATACAAGATTAGGAAAATATATTTCCCATTTTTAAACTTTGCATAAATGCAGTTATCCTCAATATTTTCTTTAAATCCAAAACTTTTAATCGTTTGATTAAACTTTAAATACCACTGCCTAGAGGCTTGCTTTAATCCGTAAATGGATTTCTTGAGGCGGCATCCCATATTTTCCTTGCCATCCATGATAAAACCCTTGGGTTGTTTCATGTATACATTTTCTTTTAAATCTCCGTTGAGAAATGCCGTCTTTACATCCATTTGATGTAACTCTAAATCAAAATGAGCAACTAATGCCATTATGATTCTGAAGGAATCCTTACATGAGACCGGAGAAAATGTCTCTTTGTAATCTATCCCTTCTCTTTGTGTAAATCCTTTTGCCACGAGTCGTGCTTTATATTTTTCTATATTCCCTTTAGAGTCATACTTAATTTTGTAGACCCAATTTGCAGCCTACTGATTTGGCTCCTTTAGGAATTTCCTCTAAGTCCCAAACATCTTTGGAACTCATTGATTTCATCTCGTCTTCCATTGCCTTTATCCACATCGATGAATGAGGGCTTCTCATGGCTTCTTTATATGAGGTGGGATCTTTTTCCATATGAACCATTTCTATGTTATAAACTTTAAAGTCAGTAGAAATAGCTGACTCTCTTGGTCTTGTAGACCTTCTAAGGGCCTCAGTTTCTTGCACATTCTGTGCCTCAACTTCTGGCACTTCTTCTAAAATTTGCTGCTGCACCTCCCTTTCATGCTCAACAACGGGTTCAGTCGGCTCCTGACGGACAGGTTCCAGGTCTGCCCCCATAGTTGTCATGGGTGGAGCTGCAACTGGTAGTGAGAAAAATGGCTCCTAGATCATCGGATTAGGTGCATGCACCCTCTTCTCCTCAAGATCAATTTTCCGAGCTACCAAGCTCCCCCTCATCATTTCGTCCTCTAAGAAGACTGCATGTCTCATTTCTACAAACTTTGTATATCTGTCTGGGCAGTAGAAACGAAAACCCTTTGATCTGTCTGGATAGCCAATGAAGTGGCAACTCACTGTTTTGGGATCTAACTTTCCAATGTTTGGATTAAACATTTTGGCCTCAGCAGGGCACCCCCACACCCTGAAGTGTTGTAGGGATGGCACCCTTCCTGTCCATAGCTCGTACGGTGTTTTGGGCACCGACTTGCTCGGTACTCTATTGAGAATGTGAATGGTGGTTTTAAGCACCTCCATCCATAATCCCAATGGCAAGTTGGAATAACTCATGATGCTGCGCACCATATCCATAAGTGTACGGTTGCGCCTTTCAGCTACTCCATTTTGCTGAGGTTCGCCCGACATTGAATACTGGGCAACTATGCCAGTCTCCTGTAAGAACTTTGCAAAAGGTCCAGGGACTTGGCCATATGGAGTGTGCCGACCGTAGTACTCTCCCCCACAGTCGGACCTAACTATCTTTATTCTTTTATCATGCTGATTTTCAACTTAAGCTTTGAATATTTTAAATTTATCCAACGCTTCAGATCTTTCTTTGATTGGATAAATATACCCATAGCGAGAGTAATCATCTGTGAATGTTATGAACGAGTCATATCCATCCACACTTTTCACCGGAAATGGTCCACAAATATCAGTGTGGATGATTTCTAGTGTGCCTGTGCTATGGATTGCACCTTTTTTGATTTGTTTTACGTACTTTCCTTTAACGCAATCTATGCATTGTTCTAAGTCTGAAAATTCTAACGGAGGAAGAATTTCACTTTTGACTAATCTTTCTATTCTCCCCTTCGAAATATGGCCCAAGCGACAGTGCCATAATTTCGATGAGTCGAATGTTCTTTTTCTTTTCTTTTGCTCTTTATTTGACACGTAAATATTTTCTTTCACATTGCAAACGGAATAAACTTTTTCACCAAGTGATAACAAATAAAGCTCATCATGTAGTAAAGCATCACCCACATAAGCATTATTATACCAAATGGCACACTTGCCATGTCCCAAATAACATTCATAATTATCTTTGTCCAAACAAGAAACACTAATTAAGTTTCTATGACACGATGGAACAAATAAAACATCTCTAAGTAGAATATTGAATCCGCCAGCTAACTCCAAGGAGATGTCACCGACAGCTTCAACTTCTGCTTCAACTTCGTTTGCCACTTCAATGCGCCTTTCGCTTCTTAGCGTAGTTCGCGTCGAATGGAATCCCTGTAAAGAATTTGCAACATGAACAGTTGCTCCTGAATCAATCCACCAAGTGGATTTTGAAAACTTTGTATACAAGGATTCATTTACAAATGAAACTATATTGTTACCTCTTTTTGCCATGACTGACTTCAGCCAAGTAGCGCAGTCTTTCTTGTAATGCCCTTTCTGCTTGTAGTGGAGACATGTGTCTTTGTCCACTGAGAAAGGCTGTTGCTGATGCTGATGCTGATAGGGAGCTTTTCCATTCTTTGAAGGAGAACTTTTGTTGTTTTGACTGTAGTTCTTTTTCTTGTAATCCTTCACATAGTTGAGTGAACCACCATGTGCGGCTTTGAGTCTGTCCTCTTCTTGGACACACATTGCTATTGTCTTTTCAATGTCCCATGTTCCAGGTGACATATTATAGTTTACAACAAAAGTTGCAAACTCCTTTGGCAGTGAAGCCATGACCAGGTGGACCAGGAGCGCTGGTTTGATCTCCAGATCCGCATCCATGGGCTTGAGCTTTGCTGCCATATTGCTCATCCTGAGGATGTGCTCTCTTATTCCATGACTACCACCTGTGTAGCGTTCTGTCACCAGTTGCTCTAACACCTGGATGGCATATATCTTTGAAGAGCCAGTGAACTGACTCTTTATCTTTGTAAGCAACTCCCCTGCGGAAGTGCACTCTGCAATGGAGCCCACAATGGCGCTCTCAATTGTATTCTTTATAAATGCCATGCACCTGTTGTTTGCATTGACCCACTTTTGGTTATCGATGAGGTAGGACTGCTCCAAAGGAGCATAGTCCCCCTTCTTTTTAGCCCATGCAGCATCATCATCAATGGCCTCTCTTACTAGCTCTGTGGGTCTGACCGACTGTGGTTTCTCCACAACCCAGTCAAGATCAGCACAAACAAATGCCAGTTCAACTTTCTTCCTCCACTCAGTGTGGTTGCCACCTCTGAGTGTCAGAACTTCTTTTAGGCAACTCATCAAGTGAAAGCCTCCTGAAATCACAATTTAAGTGACATCAATAAAACAATCATATGCAATAATCAAACGTTGGTCAAATTAAAACATACAATTGTCTATGCAATTAAATCCATATTACCGTTGGGCAAAATATTAGAAATAAATGCACCTTTAAATTTAAATAATAAAACATGATCATGTTATTAACAACGTTGGTCATAAAAATAACATAATCATATTCATTTTAATAATCACTTTAACACGCTCTTAAAAACTTAATACTATGTAAACTTTTATTTTCTTTTAAAGAGCACTAATAATTATTTACGCAGCGGAAAAACATGAATAAAAAATCATGATCTTTTTAATCTCTACAGAAAATTTTCTTTGACCGAATAAAAAATCATGAACTCTATTATTTTCTTTATAAAAAAATTCATGAACATTTTCTTTTACTGGACAAAAAAAATCTTTGGATTAATTTGAACAGGAAGACTATATGAAAGAAAAAAATAGCCAGCGCCAGCCGGCCTCGGCCTGGCGCGGGAGGCCCGCAACGGCCCACGGCCTGCTCCCCCGCGCGCTCGCGTGAGCTGAGCCGCCTCGACCCGGCCTGGGCCGCCCGTAGCTACAGCCTCGGCCCAGCGTCCAGCTCCTCTTTCGGCCCATTGGCCCGCGACCGCACTAGGGTTTTAATCTCGTCTGTTCAGCGCGATCCGACGGTGCAGCGCCGATATCACTGGGTCAAAACCACCCTGATCGATCTTGAACCCTAGCGCCCCCATTCTCGATCTCTCTCTCCCTTCCTCTTCGACGGTGGAGGCACGGGGCTACGCTCGGCCGCCCGGCCTGGCCGCCGGCGACGGCAGCGGTTCCACCGCGCCACGCCCGCGCTTCCTTTCCCTTCCCCCTTTCTGAGACAGAGGCTCTGCCAAGCCATCTGCTCCCCTTCGCGCGCTCGCTGTGGCTCTCCTCGCCGGAGACCGCAGGAAGAGAGAGGGGTTCGCCCCGGCCGGCCGCCCCGGCTGCCGGCGACGGCGGCGAGGGCCACTGCGTGGCGCGCGGCTACTCCCTCTTCCCTTTCCCTTCTCCGTTTTCTTATTTCTCTTCTCCAGCAACAGAGAGCAGAGAGGCGCAACGGGCCTTCCCGACGTGGCGGGTTGGGGCCACGCTGGCCGCCGGCGACGGCGTCGAGCCACGCCGCGCGAGCCACCTTTCCTGTTCCCCTTCGTTTCCATCTTACAAGCCCCCCATCCACCAAAAACAGTGGCAGATCGAGATGC
>NC_041381.1:53362798-53373612 GCF_002162155.2 Triticum dicoccoides | reverse complement strand
ATCCCCCTTGCCGGTGTGCGCGAGCTCCCGAGGGAGAGCGCGCTGCCGTCAAGCGATGCGGTGGTGGTGCCATTTTGCCCCCTTGGGACGTTGTGTTCTTCTTCCCCGCACCTCGGCTTGCCGATGCGTGTGGCGATCGAGAGGAACGGCGCGGCCGAAGTGGCGGCGCACTTTGCCGGCGAGGCCCGAGGCCCTCTGCCGGTGAACTTTCCTTTGCCCTCTGATTAGGGTTCTTGGGGAGGGGATCTCTTTTTCTTTCTCTGTTTTATCTTTTTACCGAAAATCATCTAACCAAGATGGCCTGATACCATTGATAGACCGACTTGGATCGTGTAGGCTAGATCTTTCCAGTACACCTACCTTCTGCTGGTGCAGACGAACTCGATCCAGCGCCGGCCATGGTGAAGTAGGGGCCGGTGATGGCAGAGAGATGGCGGCGGTGGTGGAGCTTCCCGTGAGCGCCGCGCTAACCCTAGATTGGAAGGGAGTGTCGGTGGGGATTGTGGCAGCGATTAACCTCGTAAGTCGTGCCCCGGCCCCCACCTCTGTTTATATAGCGCGGGTCATAGGGGCCCACCAACCATGGTTTGGTTGGGCGCCCCCGATCAGGGCGCGAGTCAGGGGTCCGTTCGACCCGTTGGGTTCGAACGGGAGAGAGATCAACCTAACAAGTACAACTCAAACAAACATGAAAGGTATGCTTGCATATTTGTCCATAGGGCAAATCGGATGTCTTCATGTAACATTTCAACAATCTCCGTTGAAAACACGTCAAATTAAGATTTGAGAATGATGGCTCAGACAACTCCTTCGCATGAGTTGTGCCACTTGCCACATATTTTGGGTCAACTTTCTCCAATCCATTTCACACCATGAATTCAACAGTGTTATTGAACGCAAGCTGCTACTAAAGCAGTGATGTCGGTTAAGAGTAAGTTGACGAGACGCAAAAGAAGCTTCATGTCTGATTTTCGACAACAGGAGCAGCTTGATGTACAAGTTGGACATAAAGTGCATTCCCTATCCGCTTAAATATAGGTAGCCAGTCTTCCTTCACCTGGCAATCTGAAATATAGGTAGCTCTGCGTTCACTATAAGAAATGCAACTAGCGAATATTCACAGTATGACGTGCACAAGAATGGAGTTGGTTTTGATACGCTTGCCTTGAATATCATCATTGTCTGGAGCAGATGTCACTCTCCTTTAATTGGCTTTTCGTCTCCTAGAACCAAATGTAGTACTCCCGTTGTAACTTAATATTTTTTTTAGAAAAGAAGGTTAAACTCCCGGCCTTTGTATAAATCTATGCATGCAGCCATCTTTATTAATTATTCCACAAAGGAGTACATTCCAAACAGTCACCAAGTGGAGGGGCGAAAGGCAAATACATCAATCTTGAGGGGGCCAAAGACTATGGGAAGTAAACGAATTATTTTGTTGTTCACATCTCGGTCGCTTGCAAGTTGCAAATACTGACCAAGAAGTGTACACGATGGACTAACTGTTTTCACTCGATTAGTCCAACAACGGTATTGGTTTTTAAAGTGTTTGTTGTTAACGGATCTCCGGTTCAGCTGATCTCTATGTGTAATATTTGAAAGATGCCACTGTAAGAACCGACTTATGACACCCTGCAAAAAGAAGAAGGATTAATTATCCTTTTGCCCTCAGTGGTGTCCATGTGCTCAGTTTTGTCCTCAGATGCGAATTGTGCTCAGTTTTGCCCCTAGTCCGTGCGCACCGACTCATTCCGTGAACTCTGCCGTCTCCGTCAGGTCAACCTTTTGACTCGGCCCTTACAGGTGGGACCAGGCGGCAGAAACGGCCAATTTTATTCAGACCGTTGCACGCGTGGCTTGTGGGACCCAGCAAAGAGCCGTTGAGCAGAGAGCCGTTGGCGGGTGTGCTATATAAGCGGGCGACAACGGCGGTGACCACGGCGACAGAGAGCAAGGCGGTGACCACGGCGAGAGAGAGAGCACGGCGGCGGGAAGCTAGCTGTGGAGGGCGCGGCGGTGGGAAGCTAGCAGTGGAGGGCGCGGCGGCGTTGAGATCCTCTTCGGCTTCGAGCTTCATGTCTTCCTCAAGCTCCCGCGCCACCTCGCGGATGCAGAGCCGGGCGCGTGTGGATATGCCTATCTTCGTCTGTCCGCGGTGCCGGGCGGGCGTTGATCGAAGGGTTTCTCAGACACCGAGGAACCAGAATCGTCCGTTCTACGTGTGCAGCGAGAATGGGGTAAGAATCGGGGCAATTGCACCATTTTCGTCGTCGGGATGTTTGAGCAATGGATTGATCTGTTTAGTGTTCATGCAGGTGACATGCTTCTTTCTTTGGGTCGATGCTCTGGCCAAGACTCTGATGAATGAACTGCAAGAAGAGCATGAAGAATGGTTGCGCATGCTGCCACGAACGGCAGTGGCCACACCACGAGCTCCGGAAGAAGAGATGGATGGCGAAGCACGCACTGACAGAGAGCTAGCTATTGAGCTTAGGATGTTGAAGAAGAAGGTTAGGAAGCTTGAAGATCAAGCACTACCAATACCCATTTACAA
This sequence comes from Triticum dicoccoides, assembly GCF_002162155.2. Lineage (NCBI taxonomy): Eukaryota > Viridiplantae > Streptophyta > Magnoliopsida > Poales > Poaceae > Triticum > Triticum dicoccoides. The sequence goes on along the minus strand of NC_041381.1, from coordinate 53,371,058 downwards.
ATACTTTTGGGCATTTGTAGGTATGGTAATCGCACTGGTTGTAATGTTGAAAATGTATGGAAAGGCATGAATTATGAAGGAATTTGTAATCTTGAAATTGTTTGAGAAATTCACCTAGTTTAAATGTTGGTTAAAGTTGTTTAAATGTTGAAACAAAAAGAGAAGAAGTGACCAACATTTAAATATGTTGGAAAAAAAGAGAAGAAATTAGGAATTCAGAAACTTTTGATCAATGAAATGCAGCTCTCTGCTCTGCCTTTCTGTCCGAAAAAAGGTTGCTCTTGGGCCAAATTCAGAGTGTAGAGCCAAGTGCAGGCTAGACTAATGGGCCAACTGCATCCAATTAGGCCCATTCAGGGGTTTTCTTGCGTATTTTTTTGTTTTCTATTCTGATTTAATTTAGGCAGTAAATCATAATGCTGAAACTTTTTGTGGAAGCTAATTGAATTATTCCGGAGCCAAACAATTAAGGTTAGAAATTTTTTGGAGCTGTTAATTAATCCAATTCAAATACACCGTGATTTAAATCAAAGACCAAAATGTCATGGAAAATGTGCCTCAGCTCTGGTAGAGGTTTACGCCAGGTACCAAAATAAATGAACATTTTTTAAGGGCATTACATTGAGGAAAACATAATATGTATAAAAATGAAGGGTGGAAAATGCACAAAAAATTGGTGCGGCTGGGGACTCGAACCCAGGACCGCGTGGGTTTGTGGTGTTTAGGGCTGCGCTGGTAACTGCTAGGACAGATGGCAAGACTTTGACATGGGTAGGGAAGGAAGGTATACATAGTGAGACTGTAATTTTTTTTAAAAAAAAATAGTGAGACCGTGAATGTTTGCACACACGTGAGAGTGGTTTTTCTTTGTTTTGCACTTAAATTTTGAAGGGTTGGAAGGTTGAAAATGTATGTTGCACTACCACATGATTTTGGTCAGAGTGGCACTTGGTTTAGGGTTAGAGTGGCACTTGGTTTAGGATTTAAAGGGAATAAATTTGCATGTTAGTTCATGACTTTTTGTTTGAATGAAACAGAGGGCTTCTCACCCCCTCCGAAAACCACAAGTTCTCGAACTTCATGACTTGTTTAGGGAAGAAATGATAAGTTTGGGCACGGACATTTTTTAACACACATAATAAGATGGAACACACCGTACCATTACAATAACTTAGATAAGTTCACGGACAGTTCACGGACACATGATGAAACATGACACGACAAGACACGACATAGAAAAGCAACAAAATAAAAAACCAAACATGATGAGCTTGACTCCGGGCTTGAACATCTTCATCGTGACCTCCTTCTTCCACCTTGGCCGCGCGCGCCCCTTCAACATCGTCTTCATCTTCACACCTCCTCCTCGTCGTCGTAGGGAAGGGAGTGCATCTGGCCTGGAGCGGGGAAGATGGGCTCGTAGTTGGTGTAGATGTTGTAGATGGTGAAGAAGATGGCCTCGCAGCCGCACCAAAAGACTTGGCCGAGGAGCTCGCGCGCGTCAAATGGGTTGGTGAAGGTGACCGTGAGCAGTAGGAGGATGCCGCCGCGGTCACGAACCTCATTGAGGGTGAACATCCTCGGTGAGCCCTGTGGGAGGTGGGCATAGCCGGCTCTGAGGAAGGCGCGGGTGAGTTTGACGGAACCCCTCCACCTTGTAATAGCCCACACACGGAGCTCCCTCTCCACGAGCACGCCCGGTGGGTAGCGCAGCTCCGGCACCACAGGCGGACGGCGGAAGGTCGGCCCGTTGAACTGCATCTTCTTCACTTGGTCTCGCTTGGGGAGGGCTTGGTCGCTTGGGTGTTTGAAATTGGAGAGGATCGGATCTGGCTTGTGGGTGGGAGAGGAAGAGAGGCACCCCATTTATAGGCCTGTGGGTGGGAGAGGAAGAGAGAAAGGATGAGAACGGTGCGTGCATGAATCCGGACGCGTGTGTGTATCCGTTACGTTTTGCACACTTAAATTTTTGTACGAAAACGATGCATCTTTGACCGGGCAGTGCATGTGAACCGCTGCCCTGAACCACTGCCCTGAACCACCTAGCTCGCCTCGCTGGCCTAGCTCGCCTAGCTCGCCTAGCGCGCCTCGCTCGCCTCACTCGCATGCATGCACGCCGCCGCCTCCCGCGCATGCCCAAACCCACGTAGCCGCCTCCATGCATGCAAGGCCTGGAAAGGCTGAGACGGGCTATTTACTACGATCTCAGGCCCAGACAACGAGACGGCCCAACGGTCCATCCAGCGCGTCCGATATTTGTTAAAAAAACAATCTCCCAGCCAATCAGATTGCATCTCGCGGATCGCCCCCCTCCTCCCCGCAGATTTCTTCTAGAAGGGTTAGATCGACAGCCCTTGATCACCGCTAGGGTTAGATGAACGGTCCTTATTCAGCGCTAGGGTTAGCGGGGTTTGGGAGGGGTTTGGAGCAGTCAAAGCTATGTTTGACCAGATTTCAAATGAGCATAATAAATTAAATAAAAATCAGAAAAATGAAAAACCTGCGCACATAGTCTTTTTATGTGATATACTAACGATTTAAGTTGATAAACAAGCTTCACATACATTTAAATGATAAGTTCATGTGTATTGTATGATATCTCGAGTATCTCAAACTCTCTTGTATGAAGTGAAGAGAAGTGTTTTGGGGAAATGAACATGAAAATTTCAAAAAACTGACCACAGCTTCATTTTGGAGTGACTAAGAAGGATCCAGGATTAGTTTTTCATTTTGATGTTTTACACTTGTTTAAATCTTGGTCAAAGTTAAGTTTGACCAGAATTCAAATGAGCAAAACAAATTTAAAAAAAAATCAAAAAATGGAAAAACCAGCGCACATAGTCTGTAAATATAGAATATATGTGTAGGAAAGTTATTTGGCTGATTTAGATAAGGTCGAAAAAAACCTTGCTTGGAAATGAGGCCGTTTACCCTACCTTTGGACCCTTCTTTTTAGCACATTTTTCATGAAAATTTCAAAAACCTCACCACAACTTCATTTTGGATTAACTAAGAAGTATCCAGGCTTAGTTTTTCATTTTGATGTTTTAGACTTGCTTAAATCTTGGTCAAAGTTAGGTTTGACCAGAATTTAAATGAGCAAAACAAAATTCAAAAAAATCAAAAAAAGGAAAAACCATGTGCTCATTCAAACATCATCCAACAGATATTTAAACATCATGTCAAACATACTTCTAACATAGGTCCAACATCATCCAACACAAATACAACATGTCAAGTGATAAATGTTTCATAATACAACATCATTCCTTATTCATAATGTTTCATAATTGTTCATAGATAGCATTGGGGCTTCTGTCTGTTCCTTGAGCTTCTTGCCATCACTTTGCTCCTCATGCACCTTGTGCTCATTGTTTCTTCTCTTCTTCTCTTGGTTGTCGGTACCTTGCGCGTCTTCTTCAAACCTACCATAGAGCTGTGCAAAACATAAAGGGTCCAAACATAAACGGTAATGAGATCGTGTCAAGTGATAGATGTACAATAGTATTTGACCCTTGCAAGATTTACATACCTAGCAGAACTCACAACAACAGAAGGTTGGTCACCATTTGGAGCCTCACTTGGATCATCATTTGGAGCCTCACTTGGATCACCATGATCACCATTTAGAGCCTCACTTGGATCACCATTTGGAGCCTCACTTGAATCATTATTTGGAGGATATTTTGGATCATCGTCAAAATCATGTGGCTGTTGACCATCATCATTTGGAACCTTGTCAAAATCCTCATTTGATGCAACCGGCTGTTGACCATCATTTTCATCATCTGTTGAGGCAACCGGCTGTTGACCAACATTTTCATCATCTGTTGAGGCAACCGGCTGCTGACCAACATTTTCATCGAAGCCTTCATCGAAACTCTCTCCGAACGCTGGATCTACTGTGTTATCATAATACTTACCGAAATGACCAGACCCACCACATCTTGTGCACTTACGCTTCCTCGCTCCAAGTCCAGCTCCTTCGCTGCGAGGTCTTATTCGACTCTTCCTTGGTCTACCTGCTGCTCTCTTCAGAACTGGAGCGCAAAGCTTGAATCCAGGGTCCACCATGTCCCATTGTTGTTTTCCCTCCATAGCAGGCAAGGCATAAGCATATGTGGCTTTGAACCTTGCAACAGAGTAGTAATCATGCACATACTGCTGTATGTTCCCTGCTGGACCTGGGAGAGAAGTGATGAAAAACAAGGCATGAATGCATGGCAACCCAGTTATCTGCCATTGCCTACAACTACAAGTTCTAGCTTCTAAATCCACTGGATATCTCCATTCCCTCTTCTCTTTATCCAAATATGATATCTCTGCTGTGGTACCCGAGCAAAGCGTCATGTTCATTTCCAAGCCTATTGTCTTCTGCTTCAGTTCATTCATCACGGCAGGGATGATAATGTGGCCCATGAATTTTGCCTCGGCTATTCCTGCACGATAATGAAATTTCTGCATGTATTCTATCCTTATCCTGTCAAGCAAATCCACCACATAATGACCATTTAGTTTCCGGATCGTTGAGTTGAAAGACTCTGCTAGATTATTGTGCACATAGTCAACTTTGCTCACTTCACTGAATTGGCTTCTGGCCCATAACTTGGAGTGGTGTGTTTCCAAGTATTCTTTCACTTTGGGATTCATGTATAACTGCCTCAAGTGGTAGTTGTGCTTCTTCACACTGCATGTCAAAGATGCTGGCCATAAATTGTCGGTATACACCTTTCCTTTGAATTTCTTCATGAAATTTGCAGCAAGGTGACGCATGCATTCCCTATGCTCTACTCCAGGGAACACATTGTCCACGGCCACTTCTAAACCTTTGCAGGCATCTGTATGAATGACCAACCCATTGGGATGTGCAATAGCCCGGCGGAGATTATGCAAAAACAAAGTCCAGCTCTCCTCAGACTCTGTCTCCAGCACACCATAGGCAACTGGAAATACAAAACTATGTGCATCAACTGCACAAGCTGCTACTAACTATCCTTTAAACCTTCCTGTGAGAAAAGTGGCATCAATAGCCAAATAAGGCCTGCAGCCTGCCAAAAAACCCCGGCAACAAGCCTCAAAGCAGACAAAAACCCTTCTAAAACATTCCTTGGTCTTTGTCACTCCCCTGAATGTGTACTCCACGGTGTGGTGATCAATATCTACAATACTACCTGGGCTTGTCCTCTCCACTTCACCTTTGAATGAATACAACAATTGAAAACTTTCCTGCCAGTTACCATAAATAGAATCCATAGCATGTTGTTTACCATTGAACAACCTCATGTATGGTAAATCTATCTTGAACTTATCTTTGATGTTCTTCTGCAATTCCTTTGGACCCACTTGCTGGTTTTCTTTCACCCACTTTTTTACTTCTTCTGCCACCCATCTTGACTTGGCTCTACTGATTGTATCCTTCCTAAGGGTTGATTCCTGGCATGTGTGCTTAAAAGGATTCACTTTGACCTGAACATTAGTGCTATTCCGCATTTTAGCTGCAAGCAGCCTCCATGGACAACCCTCAGTCAGACAGTGCACTCTGTAACGTACTTGATCGCTCTTGTCAACTTTGAAAGTACGTTCTACCTTGATGCAGTATGTCACAAGTGCATTTCTACACTCATTCATGGATGCAAAAACTGTACCTTCTTCCATTTGAGGGTTCAAAGGGTCCCATTCAACAGCTGCAAGGTCTTCGTCCTCACCCATCGCGTCATCATCCACACAGACTGCATTGTGAGCCTCATCTTGGTTTTCAGCCCGAGGTGCCCGTCGTAAATTCTGAATAACATCAGAATATAACTTCTCTTCATCAACCCCAGAATTGTAGCCATCAGGCTCCACTTCAAGGGGGACCCTACTGCTGTTGCCCACACTTGTCGAGCCACCACGTCGCCGTGCACCAACTGAACTGTTCTGGCTAGAGATGCCATTACGACGACTTGATTCTCCCCGAGATGTTGCACCCGCCATCCTAGGTCCAAATGCCTGCTCAAGCACATCAACTTGCAGCCTCACATGAAAATTATCTTTCTCTTTATGCCTAACAAACATGGTAGCTAGCTCTTCATCATTACTAACTGTCACCTAATTCTTTTTCCCATCATAGTATTTGTATACCACTTCATCAAGCAAACCCCAAGGATATTGGCTACAAATTACCTCCCCAAATTGTCTAAAACTCCAATTACTAGCCATTGGCAACCGATAATCAAAACCTCCTTGGTATTTCTTCTTATCCTTTGCATCGAACATGTACCGGTCCCTTCTAATGTGCACCATGAAAGCAAACCGCAACTCCATCCTAACCGGCGAAAAACAGAGACGCAATCAGCACACTAATTGGGCAAACCTACTCGAATCGAGTGTTCAAATGCACAACTAAGCTCAATCTAAACAAGAGGCGAGACTTACCCCTCAGGAACCCAGTCGTGGACGCGGCGGATCTCCGGCCCGATGCCTGCCTCGCCAAATACTCCGGGGTCGCCGCTGCTCACCATTTCGCCCTAGGGTTCTTCCTCCTAGTTCAAATAGCTCCAGCAGCCCCCCACCTTTGAGCGCTCCGGCCGGGCGCACGGAAGGAGGCCGCGCCGCGAATCGAGTAGGTGGCGGGCGCCCCACCCGTGGCGTCGCAGGAAGGTGGTGGGCGTCACAATGAGCCGTGGAGCGTAGGCGCAGGGAGGTAGCGGCGGAGCAGGCCGTGCAACTGGTGGCGGGGCAGGTGCTGGCCGCGGCGCAGGTGGCGGCGGCGGCGGCGCAGGACAGCCGGCCGGGCGGATGGGTGTGAGCTAGAATGATTTGGGGATTTAGTTGCAGGGGCCTACATGTCAGCTCCGGACCCACGCCCACGCGGTCCCACGTGTAAGCTCCGGACCCACAACTACTAACGCCGGCGGACGGAATGGACTCAAATATGGCCGTTTGGCCTCGTCGTAGTTGCTGTGCTCGGACTAGGGGCAAAACTGAGGACAATTTGCATCTGAGGGCAAAACTGAGCACATGGACACCACTGAGGGCAAAAAGATAATTAACCCAAAGAAGAATTACTGGCTTACGAAAACAGTTGTGTTATTTCTAAACCACCACGATAACTATTCAATGGCAATCTGGTCTAGTGGTCTACCTCAAGATCCATGTAATTACTATTCAAAACAGTTATACAAGATTTTGATCAAATGTCTCTGTGTATCGACTTACTATTTCGTACTCATCTTATCGTCCCTCTGAAAGATTCCGTTCGAACTTCAACTATTGCATAATTTCGCCAAACGCCGTTATAACCATTCCCCGCGACAAAAAAAATGGGAACAAAACAAAGTAATCAACATTGCCTTGTAAGCACCCATGCGCCAGACCATTGAGCATTTCCGCTGAATCGTCTGGAGGAGGCATGTTGTCACCATCCTTGTCCTTAGTGCCATAGGCCGCCGGGGGTCTCTCATTCGTGCTCCAGGGGTGCCCTGCCTTCAAGTAAGGCCGTTAAAGGTCACTTCAGCCATGCTACCAATTGAGTGCCGTATAGTCCACTAATTGTTCCATGATTTCTCTTTTTCGATACAGATCTAATGCTCTAGTATTTGTGGTAGTTTTTGCTTGCTAGGTCTTCGAAGTTTGATATGGAGAATAACTCGCGGCCCAACTTAAATACATACCAACCTACCCACCTTATGCCGAGTAAACATTTGAAGGTTTTTTAAGTTTGTATCAGAAGATCTGAAGTAACCCCAAATATGTACTATTAGAAACTCTTGATCAAACAAACGGACCAAGCAATTAGTCAAAAGGTATTGTGTATCAATCCATTCAACGAGGATTCCTCCGTTATCAACGACGCCATGGAAAAAATGTGCCCTGGGAGTGAGAGCATCGAGCGAAGGATGTGGTCGTGTGGAGGAGATGGTACAATGAGGGATGGTTAGAGGAGGAGGTTCATGCGTGGGAGTTGAAGTTGTCGCTTCATACTGCCAAAAGGGCAAACTGATGGGAGGGCTTGGGCTTGCACAACAATAGTGATTGCATGAGGAGCTCCTTGCTCGCCGTCCCCATCGGTAGATGTCGTAGGTAGGCGCCGTCGTCAGGATGAGCTCACGGTGTCAAGCTCCGCTCGCTCCCCGGTGAGCATTGCGGGCCACAATGCTCACACCTAGGCCCACCCCAAGTGGTTGGACGACAACATCACGTACATTGATGGCAGCTGACAACAATGGAACTTTGTCGGCCATTCCAATTCCACGCTTGTTGAATCAAACTGTCGCCAAAA
>NC_041381.1:53360014-53362273 GCF_002162155.2 Triticum dicoccoides | reverse complement strand
TGAAACATCTTTTGATATTTTTAAAAAAATGTTCATGGTTTCAGAAAAAATCATAGCTTACAAGTTGTTCACAATTTAAGTAAATGTTCCACTTCTCTAAAACAATCAATTTCCAATGAAGTTAATGGATTAAAAAAATCACAATTTCAAAAGTTAACACTCTAAAAAATGTCTGCAATTTTAAAAACTGTTCACAATTTCAGAATTTTTTTGTGTTTGTAAGAAAATAAAAACATGTTTGTATTTAAAAAAATGTGTTTTTCAAAATAACTTCTCCAAGTTTCCAAGAATGTTAACTTACTAAAAAAACTATTGAACTTTTTAGAATAATTTTAATTTTTTTTAAAACAATGAAAAACATAAAATCCACTAGAACAAAAAAAATGGCTACAGTGTGTCTCACTACAGTACCAAATCGCTGCGGGACCATGGCAACGGGCCAGCCCAGTCAAGTGGAGCATCTTGTGCATCAACCCTTGTGTTTGATGCAAAGAGCGTCAAATAGGATGTCCCATCTTTGTCGACTGATGGAAAGATAGGGAATGCACGGTATGGCCTAGATCATCCTCTTTTGGGGTCTATATGCAGTTATCATGGTCGGTCAACCCGATTAATGAGAGGATCCTTAGAAGGACTTGCAAAGCAGCAACCCTACTACACGGAGCTGACTAGGGGCGTTGGTAACACGTAAAAATGGCACGACTGGTAGATCTGAAGCGTCCAATATCGTGGTCGAATGCGTGGTCGAATGGTCAAGAACGTCAAGTTGTTGTGGGAGAGCATAGAGCTTGTGGATTTTTTTTTTGTTTGCCTATACCATTAGTGTTTGGATTTTGGTCGATTGCTAGTTAGGGGTTTTTAGTTCCTACTTAAAATGATTGCTCCTGAATTTCCAGTCAAATTAACTCCTCTGAGTGTCAAACTAGTGTTAGGTCAGGGGTGTGCACGTTAATGATTACCGACCTTTCATTCATTATATTAAGTTGAAACTCACTGCCACTAATGGATTGCATTAGTGGCATATAACCTAGTACCTAAGTAAGTTGTAATATTGTCGAACTTTTTAGCTTGCTTCAACTTAGTAAAACCTATTACTAAAGTGGCCTATTAAATCAATAACCATTTTCTGCGAGAAATCCATAACCTCTATGACTTGGTGAGCTCAACTTAAACCTTCAACAATAGTAGTTATTAGGATTAAAAAATATTGGTTTATGTATAGTGGAGGGACAACTAGAGTTAGTTGGGTCTACATGTCAAGGCACCGAATTTGCATTTCTCGTAAAAAAAAGGCACTGGACTAGCATAATTCATCACATGAACAAGTAGGTGGGTAACGTGAACAAAATAAATAATTCACCAAACATCTCTTTGTGTGTATAATTTAGCTTATATATACCACAACCACCTACGCTTCTTCGAATAACGTTTGGTCTCCATTTGTACTGCTACATCTTCACCACAATATATACAACAATCTAGCTTTGTCATTCTATTTCATTTTAGCTCTAGCCTGGTTGATCAAATAGGTGGAGGCAATGGTAGAATGGAGAGAAATGATAGTGCAAGCGGGAATAGGAGACATCTGGAGTTGATGCATGACCACTTTCTGTAGAGATGGAGTACGAAGCTTTGGCTGACGAGCGACGTGTTCTTCTTCTTCATCGACATAGGCTTTGGGATGAGGTGTTCTCATGCCTTCTTCATCTTCTTTTTTTAAACAGCGAGCCTCGTTGTCATTTTCCATTATAGAAACCGACATAAAGTTTACAAACATAAAAGACCAACAAACAAACATAAAAGGGCGAGGACCAAATGCAGCTAGTCTAGCTCTATAGAGCCAAACTAGCTCAAGAGAATCTAACTGAAACTGCAACAACGCAAGGCCCTTACAATAACAAATTACGTCCATCATGTTTTATCACAACTAGAGCAAGCATGGTCGACACCTCATAGCTACAACAAGGATGAACACTAGAGCAGCCACACAAGCTGGCAGAACAAAGAAGAGAAAAAACACTTCACCCCGCACCCATTCTTCTTATCACAGGATTCCATCCACGGCTTCTAGCATAAATATCTTCAACAACTCGCTTGGTCTACATCACTCCTGACTCAATTGTTCATCTGTCTTACTTTTTATGCAATATACTCGAGGCATTAAGATAAAAGCAAAGAATATAAACTAATTAAGCATGCATCACGGAAGATTTTGTCAATACAAGCTCTAATCCTAGCTTTCCAAACAATCCAACATAT
>NC_041381.1:53346236-53359762 GCF_002162155.2 Triticum dicoccoides | reverse complement strand
TTCCAATCCCCCATCATGCCAGAGAGGCTACCTGGGATTGTTGTGAGGCCAAAAGCACAAGCTACTACTTGCCAAATCTGTTTAGCCAGAGCACACTAAGAGAATAGATGATCAATGCTCTCTTTAGCCATAGAGAAGTGGCACTCTTTATTTCCTGTCCATGCTCTTCTCAGCAGGTTATCTTTCATAAAAATGCTATTTTAAAGCATCAACCAAAGAAAAACTTTTATTTTGTTAGGTATCTTGACTTTCCAAATGGATCTATATCCAACCATTCTCACCAGAAACTTGGGTCAACTTTGGGTCAACTTTCTCCAATCCATTTCACACCATGAATTCAACAGTGTTATTTACCGCAAGCTGCTACTAAAGCAGTGATGTCGGTTAAGAGTAAGTTGACGAGACTCAAAAGAAGCTTCATGTCTGATTTTCGAAGCTTGATGTACAAGTTGGACATAAAGTGCATTCCCTATCCGCTTAAATATAGGTAGCCAGTCTTCCTTCACCTGGCAATCTGAAATATAGGTAGCTCTGCGTTCACTATAAGAAATGCAACTAGCGAATATTCACAATATGACGTGCACAAGAATGGAGTTGGTTTTGATACGCTTGCCTTGAATATCATCATTGTCTGGAGCAGATGTCACTCTCCTTTAATTGGCTTTTCGTCTCCTAGAACCAAATGTAGTACTCGCGTTGTAAATTAATGTTTTTTTTAGAAAAGAAGGTTAAACCAAAGAAAAACTTTTATTTTGTTAGGTATCTTGACTTTCCAAATGGATCTATATCCAACCATTCTCACTAGAAACTTGGTTTTCCTATTCAGAGGCCAATCCACTATGTTATCGCATTCACCCTATTATTTTCCAGCAACCAAGCTTCTCATCTTTTCTCATTAATTTGCAGTCTCATCATGCAAAGTTCTTCTGAACTCCATCACCTCCAAGCCATTCCTCCTCACATGTAGAACATTAACATATTTGGTAAAATCCAAACAATACAATCTATGGAAGCTCTGCTAGAGATTTGTCTCCTAGCCACTTGTGTTACCAAACAATTTTTTGGCTCCAAGGCTATCTCTGTCTATATACCTTTTCTACCTATGTGCACTGGGATGCAACACTGAGCAATGTGTCTCAGATAAAAGGAAAGTTTGGCAGTATTGTGTGGTGAACTGCATATGCACTACAGAGCATGGCCAGAATAACTTATTTTGCAACAACTAAAATAATCAAGTATGGCCTTGCCTTTCGTTGGTATGTGTCCACTAGTAGAAAAAGCCCCATTTGTCCTAGTTCATAAGGCCCATTTGTCCTGGTTGCCGAACCGGGACTAAAGTGTCGATACTAAAGCCCAACATATTTAGTCCTGGTTCGCCCACGAACCAAGACAGGTGGGGCTCCACGTGGCCGCTGCGGCTTTCTCAAGCAGGTTGTCCCGGTTGGTGCCACCAACCGGGACCAAAAGGCTTCCACGTGTCAGCAGTTCAGGGGTTGGGGTTTTTTTTCTAAAGGGGGGGGGGTAGGGGTTTTGGGGGTTTTGTAGGGTTAATTTACGGGTTTCATATATTGTGTTAGCTAGCTAATAGAGAGAAGTGTCCTCTCTTATCTCCATGCTTGGTCGACGCTACGTACTATACATATAGAGAGGACTCAACACGCTAGCTAGCTAGTAAGAAAATGAAGGAAACCATTAAGTACAGAAGATCGTCATGAGCATATACACAGAGAACTGATCGACCTCTCCTTCTCCGAGAGATTGGTCGAACAACAAGTTTTCGTATATCTATCCGACGCTACCGGCTATATATATAATATAAGATCTCTTACAAAATCCCCTAACATCTGAACTCAACTTCCACATGGTATTCTCCGTCTTTGTCGATGACGTGATCAAGAAAGAATCCCGCCAATTCCTCTTGAATTACTCGTACGCGATCTTGTGGTAGGAGTTCATCCCGCATCTGAAACATCTAATTTGAAGAAGGGGGTCAATACATATATGTATGAATGAAACTCAACACAAATGATGGTAATAACATAAAATTGTGAATAATATTGCTTATGCATTTCATATTGTTTTTTTGAGTAGCCCCACTCACAGGTCGTGTGGCGGATGAACTCGCAAATGTAGTATCCACAGAAATCATTCGCGGGTTCCTGCCACAACCACTTTACAAGAAATAGAGGTCAGTCAAACTGATAAGCAAGCATGATAAATGGTATTGATGAAACTAGCTAGAATCAATGGGAGATGCGCGGAACTAGATAGTAGTACTTACTTTCGAGTGGTTAAATCGCAGCTCCACCGGCAGTCTCGGAGCTTGTGCGGCAAACTCTTTCCAAACCCTGTCAGACAAAGAAAACAATTACTTGATATCAGGAAATGAACAAAGTTGCCGATATGGTGCGATAATGATCGCTTGAACTTACTTCTCGAGCATTTTATTCATGGTCGCATACTCCTCGGGATTTTTTCGTTTCGAGTCTATGACGGTTACTAGTCCCTGCTCAAGCTTAATCTCTAGCAGAATAAAGTGGAAGCTGCGCACACATGCATATCCCATCAATTACATTACTATAACCTCGAGTAATAAGGGGAACAGAACATGCACAAGACAGTAACACTCACCTGTATTCGTAAGGAAGGAGTATTGTATCTTTGTTTTGATTTCAAAGTAATGATGCAAGCAAGTTGGCCTCGGTTTGTTTGGCATCATGTTTAACATTCCATTCATCCATGAGATTTGTGTTAATGAACCCAATATCACCTATTTGTCGTTTCTTCAATTCGGCGATCTTCAATCTGCATAATATAGTGAGGATAATTATATATACATGCAATGAAAGAGCTGAGCTATATAGAGAGACTTAATTAATTACACAGAAGTAGTACTTACAGATAGGACCAAGTGATGATTTTTTTATCGAGGGCCTTTTCATTGAAAAACTGGAAGAACTCCTCACATGGAACAGACAACAAATCTATTCCAACGAGGCTGTGCTCCTCTTTAACTCTCAGCCTCAAAGTATCCGTCCCAGACTTGCTGCAGATGTCCATGTACCAATCAAGGAATCTTCGCATCATCGTTGTTACAGGAGTACCAGGTTTGACGAGAGGCTTCCTATGCTGGAATTTGAATGTGTCCACCTCCATAGTATCAAAAAGTGCATCGTCGGGCATGTAATCTCCAGGTTTGGTATCGGGAAGCATCCCCGGAAGATTAGCGACGATATCGCTAGACACATTGAGTGGGGGGCACGATTGCTTCGCTTGTTCGCTGAGCTGGGGAATTTTTTCCCACTTCTTCATTCTGCTAACCTTTGATCAGTGCAAGTACTTCCCAACCGCTCCGCTTCCTTATATGTTCTTTCAATGACGCGGTCATAGTTGGATTGCGGCAGAGGCGGTGATGGTCGCTGCAGGGCATCCAAAGTGTGCTTCGCTTTCACACAATCTGTCTTCTCCTCCGGAGGTGGATGTTTCTTAGCTTTTACTGATTCAAAGAAGTCCCTCACTTGGCCTTCATAGATCTTTTGTTTTTCCTCCTCGCTCCTCTCGTATGGTAACTTCTCTAGATGCTTGAGAGACGAAGGACCGAATCTATATTGCCTCCCGCCTCTAGCTGTACTGCTACACGTCGGAGCAGCCGGAGCGGCTGCAACTATCTTCTTTTGTTGCTTACGATGCAGAGAAGAAGGAGGCGGACTGCTACGACACGCCGGAGCAGCCGGAGCGGCGGCGTCTGTGTCCACCATCGTTGTTGCTTACGAGGCAGCGAAGGAGGAGGTGGGCCGCTCAGACGCGCCGGAACAGGCGGAGAAGGAGGCGGAGTATTGCCGCCCTCACGCGGTGGAGCGGGAGGTGGAGTGCCCTGATCACTCGCCGGAGGAGGAGGAGGAGGCGGAGGAGGCGGAGTGCCCAACTGACTCGCGGGAGGCGTGAAGTTCAGAAGCTTGATGTGCTCCTTCTGCCATAGACACGGAGTCTTCTGACCAAGACACAACTGAGTCTCCCCATCACCTGTGGGGTGCTCAAGCTGGAGCTCCTCAAATCCCTCTGTTATTTCATCCACCATCACAACAGCATAGCCTTGTGGAATTGGAAGTCAGTGAAAAGTTGCTCCGGGTGAAGGAGGGAACACAGAGCCGACAGCCGCCTTGACTTTGAGCTGAAGCCATTGCATCATAAGGTGGCACTGGTGTGAATCCGTGATAAAATCCACCGGGTAGCTAGGACCCATGAAGTCGGTTGCTGAACGAGCTCGGTGGAAGCCACGCTGCTTCTCCGCTGAGATGGTGGGGTAGCTTCTTGGGTATCTTGGGTAGGATCTCGCTGGTTCTCAATAGATTGTCGTTCCTCTAGCTTTTGTACCCTTGCCTGAAGCTGCTGCAGTTCGCTCTGCTCCACTTTCCTCCTCCTCTCTTGGGTTTTGTAACGGCCTGCGTCGGGAAACCCAACCTTCCACGCAACAGAGCCTGGCGTGCCTCGTGTTCCTCTAGGTTGCTCAGGATTCCCGAGGGCCTTTGTGAGATCGTCGTTCTCTCTGTCGGGAACGAACGTCCCTTCCTGTGCTTCCTTGATTGCTTTCTGAAGCTTCGTGATGGGTGTTGCAAGTTGCTCGTCCGTCCAACAGCACTTCTCTGTTTTAGGGTCCAAAGTTCCCCCAATCCCGAAGAACCAAGTCCTTGAACGGTCCGGCCAGTGCAATGTCTCTGGTTCGACCCCTTTAGCAATCACGTCCTGCTCAGCCATGTCCCACAACGGCCTGGCTTTGAGGTAGCCACCTGACCCCGTGCAATGGTGATGCTCCTTCTTTGCAGCATTTATCTTGTTAATCGCTAACATCTTCTACTCTTCTACGATGTCTTGTGGGCCACAAATGCGGGCCAGTGATCTCCTATCTTCTCAAATCGGCCGGTGAATTCTGGAGTCTTGTTTTTGTCGACATACATTGATTTCAACTCATTCTTCCACCTCCTGAATAGATCTGCCATCTTCTTCAGAGCATGAGGCTTGATCAATGGCTCTATAACTGGTTTCTCCAGATCCTCCTGCCGGTAGGGTGAAATTTTCCTTCAGCGCGGTCCAAAGATCATCTTTCTGTCTATCTTCGACAAACAAAATTTGAAGGTCTTCCTTCTTAGGCTTCTACCGTTGGTGGATGCTGATCGAGATCATGTCCCTAACAAGAACGCCGCACTGAGCAGAAAATGCTTCCTTGGTCCGGAGGGGTTTAATCGGTTGGCCACCGCGCATGATTTCTGTGATCGTGAACCTTTCATCCGGGTGCAACTTTTTCTCCGGGCCTCGTCTCATTACCGAAGTTTTGCTCGATCCTTAGGGCTATAAAAGAAGAAAGAAGAATTAATATATGTACATACCAAAACAATTAATGCATCAATTAGCTAGTCAGCACAGAATATATATATATATATATATATATATATATATATATATATATATATATATATATATATATATATATAGGGAAAATCCATTCTACCACCTAATGGTAGTTACCTCCACTCTATCTACCGTCTGTTACATCAAGATCTGTGCACCCAAGCTGTCGTGTAACGGGTCAGAAATCCCACAAGGCAAACCGGATCCACTTACCATTTAACTAATGGTTAATTAATTAATTGAATTATCTTATCTACTCGCGCCTATAAAGTAGGTTTGTTGGCCGGCCTAGAATTTTTTGGACGTCCAGATTCATTCCTCTTCTCTACTTTTCATGTGGACCAAGGAGTATGCCATCTCAAATACTACATACTCCCTACTTTCTTAAAAAATAAATACTCCATACCACATACTCATATTTGGAGTCTACATACGGCGAGAATTATGGAGATATCACCACATACTCAACGACACTGGCGGTGCATTACATTCATGTATATGATATACTCCAAACTAATTATGTGTTGCATGGCTGATATACTACTACATACTTTTTAGCGGGTTAATGATAATACTACATACTTTTTTTTGCAACGTACTACATACTACTTAGACCTTACTCCATACTCTTTATTTTCAAATACAACATACTCTTTTTCGTCAAAGAATACAATATACTCTATACTCTCCTCTTAAATATACTCCATGCACATGACTTCTTTTAATGAAACCGAAACACACACTCTTACTTGTTAAAAAAGAGAAATACACACTGTTACAATAGTATATACTCCTAGAGAAATATGATTGTAAATGAAACCATGCCATGCATGACGTAATTCACATCCGTGTATTGGTTGCAGTCCATACCTCATACAGTCCTTGAAATATTCCATTCCATCAGACTAGCTATCGCTAGTCATGTGCTTATCCATCCAACGATGGTTCGCTGCTGCTTGCCAAGAATCAAGGGAGTCGTTCAACAAACACCTTAATTATCTAAATTGGTGGCTGCTAGCGGGTTAGAGGGTTCTCGACACGTTCGCTACCCCCGGCGCACCCGGTTGCCTCCTACTACGAGTCTGGACACGTGGAGGGCTGACAAAGTGGTGGTAACTACCACTGCCTGTAGATAAAATTTGTCCTATATACACACACACACACACACACACACATCTGGGCTATTCTGTTACGCGTAACCGAATATTATTCTGTTACCCTACTTGAACTGATGGTTTCACGCGGTTGTACTGATGATTTTTGAGCGGTTGAACTGATGCTTCAGTTATGTTTAACAGATCGTCTTCTTTAGTCAAAACATTTTTGCAATTTTTTTGTCGGAACGGGGCGTGTAATATATTGTTGGAAATCTCTTGACAACTATATTTCAAGTATATTGAACGTTTTTGCAAAATCATTATGGTTTAAGAGCAGTTTTGAAAAAAAACATTTTTTAAATCGAAAATGCGAGTCATATTTTGGACTCAATTTTCAAACGGTTTGTCGGAATTGAGCAAATAAGATGGCGTTGGAAAGCTGGTGAAAATCCGCATCTTCCATATATCTAATGTTTTTTCTAATTCTATACGATTTAAAAGTAATTTGGAAAATGGTGAAATTCTGGGCGAAGCATATTTTCATGATTTTTTGCAAACGGTTTGACGGATTGATGCAAATGACACGGCGTTGGAAAGCTATGGAGAATGCACAACTTTCTCATATTTAAATGTTTCGCTAATTCCTTACGGTTTAAAAATGAATTCGAACACGGTCAAATTTAATTTCGAACGCAATTTTTTAAAAGTTTGTCGAAATGAGGAAAATAATATATGGTTGGAAAGATATCAAAAATACGAAACTTAGTCATGTTGAACATTTTCTCAAATTATAAACCGTTGAAGAGTAATTTGGATTACGGTGAGACCCATCATGCTGTTTTTCCGTCAGAAAAAATAGAGTACTTGTACTGATCTACGTGTGCATTTGTACTGATGTATTTTTTATAGAGTAATTTTGAAAGGTTCCAAAAAAAAGAGTACTTGAACGGATGTACGTATGGTTTTGTACTGAGCGTATTTTCACAGACTAGACTTTACTCTGTTTTTTCTGTATGGTTATCCTCGTAACTTTTCAACGGTTCATGGTATTATCGTCCCGAACTTGCATGATTTATATCGTTGAACTAGATGATTTTTTAAAAGAAAATGTTTAGGGGTTGATCACTTGAACTCGTACTGATCTCCTTATGAGTTTGTACTGATCTTCTTAGGATTTTCTTGAATTCAATAGACGCACTAACTGCGTTTAATCTTTTGAACTTATATGTTAGTAATACATGGACGGACCAGAATTTTTTAACCGTGTTGGATGAGCACTTGTACTTGACTCTAGAAATTTTTTATACTTTTTTGAACTTCTTTGCATTTGCATGGAACTGATTGCGGTTTGTTTTTTGAACTTATATTCTAGTAATACACGTTGAACATCAACCAAAATAGACAGGAAAGTGCATAGAGCTTCTTGTTTGAACTTTCCTTGTTTAGTTTTCTAGAACTTATATGCTAGTACTACACAAACTTTCCCACACAATTTTTTTATGTCCACAGGGTCATCAACCAAAATAGATAAGAGAGTTTAGAGAACACATTCACCACTCATATAAAGAGTAGAAAACCTGGAGAGAAATTTTGTCATCTCGCAAAGTATGAGACGAGTCGCAAACAAATAAATAACATTCAGGTAGAGAATGTGAGCTTAAAACATTCTCGATGGCATCCATTGAACTTAAAACATTTTTTTAGCAAAAGACTGAAAGAGTGAAGGATGTCTTTTGCCATATTTTTACAAATGGACCACACTTGCTTTACAAAGTACTAGAAAGACCCCTGTAAAAGCAGTACTACAAGATTTGTAACACAAGATCGCACAGAAGTTGTACTGATCTACACAGGAAATTTTGCTACTTGTAAGAAAATAAAAATGAACTCTAACTTGGAGAATCAACATATGTTTCTTTTCGTTGATTACATTCAATTCATGTATGTACAAACGAAACAAAATTGCAACTCTACCATTGACTAGTCCATGGCTGAATAGGTGAACTTCACAGAATGACATTTTTCGAACTTAGCCGAGGAATCATTTTCTCAAATTCACGTTTGAACTCCATTTGGAAAATTACCAGCTCCTCTCTGGGAGGTGTTGGCTGATTTCGTCAGGGTGATGAGCTTCTGAAGATAGTGGTGCAATCGCTCGATGACAAATGCAATGAATAGTGTGTATCCTGGAAGGAGCGATAAGCTGTTAGAAATGTTTAGCTTTGAACTTGAATAAAATATAGGAACTATGCTGAGTTTATTTTCAGATTTCTGCTAGCATGCATCACGACATTTTATATATGGTTTTTACACTGCCAATCCAGACTAGATACTTCCAAATTCTAAAAAACTTTATTACAATAGTCAGGAGTGAACTCATACATGTATATCTACTAATAAACACCAACAAGCAATTACAACAGCAGAGATATAATCTAAAACTCATGGCATATATCTTTATATTCATCAAGTTGAAATCAACAAAATTTAGAATTTCCAAACACCAAAGGGCAAAAAATGGTGAAAATAGTCTCAAGATTTATGGTCTATGTCCACCGAGAGTTTTGTTGTTAATAATACCAATAGAAGCTTTTCCAACAAAGCATTCTCTAATGAAAATCTTCCTAGCAACCTCACCCAATGACATTTATGCATTAGCTCTGGTTTAATTTGAAACTAAATTAAATGAAATTTGAGAAAAGCTGTTAGGAGGATAGGAAATCATTTCCCAAACAAGAAAAATAAACAAGTACAAGCATGAGTATAGCAAGAGGAGTTGTTAGCATGTTTATGTGAATGCGTATGTTTGTTCAGTACACCATGTGATGCAAGTACCAACTCTTTTTCTCTCTGAAACAAGCAAGATTCACACAAACATCCTGCATTTCTAGCATCATAAGTTACTTGTCATGAACTGACAGATTTACACAAGTAGACCAACCAATGGTGAAATCTATTAATTGTTTTAAGGAATCAGTAATTTGGTACCCGCTGGAGATTCATGTGTTCCGTTGTACTGAATTTAATAACGAAAATGCAGATTCATACAGAAAACAACCCAAAAGAAGTGATGTCACCGCGTCCCGGTGCAGCTCAGCGTGTGTAGTGTACTTGCACTTACGATCAACCTTTTTTTTGACTAGATATTTCATGGGAGTCTAGGGTGCTGGCAAGGGTGATCGGCTTGAGCGTTGCGTCATCGAACGGCCTTGTGTGGAGGCAGTGAACGGCCTGGGCCATGAAGGTTCAAGCAGGTTCAAGAAGTGGTGTTGAGAGGCTGTGTGGGACTACATTTTGTAGTGTCTGAATAAGTTCAGTAGCTGCTCACCACGCACACCTACTCAACTGCTTCATGCCACCGTCCCTGCACACACACAGCAGCCACCCATTAGCATGTACAAGTTCATGTCAAAAGAACAACAAGTTCATGTACAGTAACATTACATGTTCACGACGAAACCTAAAAAGATGTCTACTTTGAAATACTTAATTTTACTTCCCAAATACTTCATTTGTTTTGAAATATGAACTTCTATATTTATTTCTGTAGAACTTATTATGTTGTCCCTCCAAACTACAAGAACATGATTGGTTTACTTACCCACAATTTTTTTATTCAAATACTTTCACTTTTTTATAAGCGAACTGATGGAAATCTTGACGGTGCACTTCTGTATTTTATTCAAGGTGAACTGATGTACTTGCAAAGTTAACTCATTGTGTTCCTTTTTTTCATACTGAACTGATGTAGCCTCTATACAATGTAAAATGGACATTGTTGTGATTACCTACATGGCTGAACTAGTTAATATATTTGTTTTTTTGTTGTGTATTTCTGTTTAATTAGAAAAATGGTTGATTGGTGGTATTACCACCATAATTTTCACTATATACACATTACTGATCTGAACGCGACAATAAGAATAGGCTGCCAATTTTTTCTGTAAAGTCGCATGCCTAAAATGTAGAGATTTAGGAAGTAATTAGAATAAAGAGCTTTTTAGGAGTACTTAGGGAGAGAATGCAAGCGGTGTACTTAGGGAGAGAATGCAAGTTTTGTTTTAGTATAGAGGCTAAACCAGAAAATGTGTTTCTTTTTTTTGTTTAACGAACTGATGTAATTTATTGTACTGAACTGCTACCACGGTGCACACATATACAACTGAATTAATACTTATTTCACTTTTCATATTGAACTGACACAAATATTTTTTTGCTACCAGAACTTGATCCTCATTGATCCCTAGCACACAGTCACACCAGAGTTATACTTTACACTAGATAAAACCAACATTTCTACACTTGTGCCGCAACACGGGTACCGCATTACCTTTCACTGCTATGTAGTCACTCGAAGGCCATCAGAACAACCTGCAGTTTTACAAAGGAATTTTTCAACACCTATCTCAAATCAAAACAGGTAGCTTTCTCCATAGATATAGAGAGAACTGTAGAAGTTCTAGCTCACCTGCAGGAAGTGTGGGATCAATGTCAGTAGTATCCTCGTCATGCCCTGACCACAACAAATCACAATTTACAAACACAGGCAGTCTGTGAGGAATCTCCAGCATGATCCAGCCGAATACTGCAGAAAGAAGATAGGAAAGCGAACATGCAACAAAATTTCAGAGAAGAGAACAAATTCTTAGCGCTACAGTTCGAACAGTGGTGAACATTCAGTTGAGTACACACCACCACACGATGGGCGAGAAATCACCTGCGAGGAGTTGCGGAGATGGACAGGGTAAGCAGAAGAGGGGCAGAGCGCCGCTGGCTACACCAACAAACATTGGAGGGGCAGCGGAGGGAGGTGGTGAATCGGTTCGGGTGGTGGCATTGAACGGCCTGGAGTGGTGGCTGTGAATGGACAGGGCGCTCCGGCGGCGGATCCCCACCGCGAGATGGCATTGTTCTGTGGGCAGTGCGAGATGCGGGAGGTTGGAGGAAGGGAGGTGGCCGAAGAAGCACGAAGAAGCTGTCGGCGATGGGGAGAAGGCCGGGAGGCGGCGCGCTCGGGGAGAAGGCAGCCAGCGTGGCGTGGTTGGGAGAAGGCCTGGCGGCGGCGCGGTGGGGGAGAGGCCGCCTGTAGGCGCGCTTGGAGGAGGCCGGGCGGCAGCGCGGTGGGGAGGAGGTCGGGCAGCGGCGCTGTGGGGAGGAGGCCGGGCGGCGGCGTGGTGGGAAGGAGGCCCGGAGGCGGCGCGCTCGGGGAGGAGGCCCGTCAGCGGCGCGCTCGGGGAGGAGGCCAGGCAGCGACGTGCTCGGGGAGAGGCTGGCCGGAGGCGCGCTGGAAGGAGGCCGGTTGGTGGCGTGGTGGGGAGGAGGCTGGCGGTAGCGCGCTCGGAAGTGAGGGCGGCCCGGCGACGCACGGGAGGGACGCGAGGTCGGGATGATTTGCGGGAGGTAGGGTTCACGGGGTGGGCTTACTTTTTATTTTCTTCTTGTGCATACCAGTTAGGCTTCGGGGAATCTACCGATCGGGCCTATATAGGATAGAGGGTAACAGAATAATATTCTGTTACCTCGTCGGACTTTGCAATAGCCGATCCCGACTCTGTTCGGTCACCGGAGCCGTCATCATGGTCGCCGGAGCCACCATCATGATCATGACTTCCCTCCTTCATTGTTTGATCACCGTAGCCTGCTTACTCTCCTTCCAGACCTTCTTCGAGGTCGTTGAGAAACAACAAGACGTCACCTCCGTCGTAGATTATGTCCCCCAATATCTCTTCTTGTTCGAAGTCTCTTTGTTGATCCATAGTTTATGCAAATATTACAACATGGCAATTAATATACAAACATGAGAGATGGATATATTAATAGTGGAAAACATAGACCCCTCGGCGATCCTCGACCCTCGACCCCTCGATGACCCTCGACCCTCATCCCCTCGGCGACCCTTGACCCCTTATCCTAGCTAGTTCCGGTCCTCGACCGCTCGGATTCTCTTAACCTTTAAGGGATTTAACAAGATGGCGCCATTCTGGATGTGCAAAAAATGGTCCATATTTTTCCTGATCTCAAGAAAACCATTGCTTCATCATTTGCCGAAAGTAACAGGCGCATAACAGTACGAAGCTCTCCAATTTTTTTTTGGAATGGAGTCCCGGATAGGATAATTCACTTTTTGGCATGAAGTTCAGCAAGAGCCTTCCGAATATCGCTATTTGGAAGGCCTTTGCTGAAATCCGTACCAAAAAGCGAATCATCCTATCTGGAACTCCGTTCCAAAATAACTTTAAAGAGTTTCGTAGCGTCATACGCCTGTTACTTCCAGCAAATGATGTATCCATGGATGAGATCGGGAAAAAAATGGATCAACTTGTGCACATCCATAATGGGGGCATTCTTGTTAAACGGAGACCCTCGACCCTCGACAACCGTCATTCCCTCGGCGACCCTTAACCCCCTACCCTAGCTAGTTCCGATCCTCGACCACTCGGATTCTCGTAACCTTTAAGACATTTAACAAGATGGCGCCATTCTGGATGTGCAGAAAATGGTACATATTTTTCCTGATCTCAAGAAAACCATTGCTTCATCACTTGCCGAAAGTAACAGGCGCATAACGGTACGAAGCTCTCCAAAACTGTTTTGGAACGGATTCCCAGATAGGATAATTCACTTTTTGGTATGAAGTTCAGCAAGAGCCTTCGGAATATCACTATTTGGAAGGCCTTTGCTGAAATCCATACCAAAAAGCGAATCATCCTATCCGGAACTCCGTTCCAAAACAACTTTGAAGAGTTTTGTAGCGTCATAGGCCTGTTACTTCCAGCAAATGATGTAGCCACGGATGAGATCAGAAAAAAATGGATCAACTTGTGCACATCCATAATGGGGGCATTCTTATTAAACGGAGACCCTCGACCGTCGCCGATCCTCGACCATCGATCCCTTGACCCCTCGACCCTCGACCCCTCGACGATCCTAGACCCTC
Organism: Triticum dicoccoides; assembly: GCF_002162155.2. Classification (NCBI taxonomy): domain Eukaryota; kingdom Viridiplantae; phylum Streptophyta; class Magnoliopsida; order Poales; family Poaceae; genus Triticum; species Triticum dicoccoides. The sequence continues at coordinate 53,346,322 of NC_041381.1, read as the reverse complement.
GACCCCTCGACCCTCAACCCTCGACGACCCTCGAACCTCGACCCCTCGACGACCCTCGAACCTCGACGACCCTCGACCCTCGACCC
>NC_041381.1:53330432-53345933 GCF_002162155.2 Triticum dicoccoides | reverse complement strand
CCTCGACCCTCAACAACCCTCGACCCTCGATGACCCTTCCCTCGACGATCCTCGACCCTCGACGACCCTTGACCCCTCGGCGACCCTCGACCCTCTACCATAGTTTCCTACACCCTAGTTCCCAACACCTTCGATCCCGATAAAAAATAAGAAGAGGAAGAAGAAAAAATAGAGGAGAAGAAGAAGAAAAATAGAAGAAAAAAGAGAGGTTCCTTCTTCTTCTCCTCTTGTTCTTCTTCTTTTTTACTCTTCTTATTTATTTCTCCTCTTCTTCCTCTCCTCTTCTTCTCCTTCTTCTTCTCCTTCTTCCTCTTCTTATTTTCCTTTTTCCTCTCCTTATTTTTCTTCTCAATATGATCATATACATAAATAACTTTGATCATACACAATTTTCCTATACATACAGAATTTTTTCCTAATCATACACAAAAAGTGCTATGAACATATACACACATATACGCACATACACACATTTATATACATACACACATATATACACATACACATATAAATTGACAAAAAATACATATATATGACAAAAAATAAAAAAAATTGCAGGGCAGGGGCGGCGAGGCGGGCGCGCCGGTGGCGCAGGGAAGGGGCGGCGCCGCGGCGGCCGAACGCAGGGGGCCTTTGGTCCCGTTGGTGGCACCATCTAGGACTAAAGGGGGCATTGGTACCGGTTCGTGGCACCAACCGGGACCAATGCCCCCCTTTAGTCCCGGTTGTTACCGGTTCGTGGCACCAACTGGGACCAATACCCTCCTTTAGTCCCGATTGGTGGCACCAATGGCCTTGCATAGCAAGGTGGTGGTGGGAGTTTAGTCCCACCTCGCTAGTTGAGAGCGCTCCGCAGCTGTTTATAAGCTCCGCTACCTCTTCCCTCTCGAACTCCTCTGAACTGCAGGCCTATGGGCCTAAAGTGACACTGCTATGCCTGTGAGCCTGCTGGGCCTTCGGCGGTCCTAAATCTTGGCGCAACTAGCTGGGTTTCAAGTCATATTCAGGCCGTGGTGGCCCAGTAGGTGGCATTTTTTATTTTTTTTCCCAGTTTTTGTTTTGTTTTTTGCATTATTTATTTTCAGTTGTTTTTTTTCTTTATTTTTTTAATTCTTTTTTGCTTGTAGGTAATAAAAATTATAAACTTTCTGTTAGTGCCATTTGTTTTCCAATTTGAATAGTTTAAATTTGTGTGAATCACTAGTTTTTGAATAACTTTACTATAAAGATAGATTTTTGAGTGATTCTTTTTCCTGCTATTTAATATCACTGTGTTTTATCATTATATTCAAAAACAGATTTTGTTATTTTTGTTTCTAGCAAAAAATTATTTATGATAATTCTTTTTGCAATTAAAGCTTCTAACAAAAAATTTCATTATGAAAATTCGTTTTGCTTTAATGTTTTGAACAGAAAATACTTTCATAATTTTGGTTGCATAAATTTTATATAATTTTAGTTTCAATAATACTAGAGGTTTATAAAAGTTTTTTGAGTTGATTCCTTTTGCTATTGGAGTGTTATAAAAGCTTTTTAGTTGATTCTTTTTGCTATTGAAGGATATTATAGTTTTGTTTTAGTTGATCATAATAGAATATTTTAATTGATTATTTTTAGTTCATTCTTTTTGCTATTAGTTCATTCTTCAGCTAAATGACCCTTATATTGAAAAGCACTACAAATGAAGTATTAAAAGGTTGAAAGTTGGCATGGTATCATTATTTCACCCACATAGCATGTGCTAAAAATTTGAGAGGGTTATGACAAAACTAGATGCACTTCGTGTACAAAACCAAAAAACTCTTTGGAAGTATCAGGGTTTCGGACAAAAACTCATCTGTTACAAAGGGATTTCATTTGTTCACATGTAACTGCATTGATATTCTAGATCAAAGGCATCATCATAATAGTTGTGGATAGAAAGTATTCACTTTTTGTTTGCTTGTGTCCTTTACTTATTGCGTCGTAACCATGGATAATCTTCATCGTTTAACAGGGTGCTTGGGTCAACCTTGACTTTGAAGGGAGGAATTTCATGAAACTTTTCATAATCTTCAGACATGTCTGTCTTGCCCTCCAATCCCACAATGTCTCTTTTTTCTGAAAGAACTATGTGGCGCTTTGGCTCATCGTATGATGTATCTGCTTCCTTATCTTTTCTTTTTCTCGGTTTGATAGACATGTCCTTCACATAGAAAACCTGCGCCACATCATTGACTAGGACGAATGGTTCGTTTGTGTACCACAGATTGTTCAGATCCACTGTTGTCATTCCGTACTGTGGGTCTACCTATGCCCCGCCTCCTGACAGATTGACACATTTGCACTTAAACAAAGGGACCTTAATATCATGTCCATAGTCAAGTTCCCATATGTCCACTATGTAACCATAATATGTGTCCTTTCCCATCTTGGTTGCTGCATCAAAGCGGACACCACTATTTTGGTTGGTGCTCTTTTGATCTTGGGCGATCGTGTAAAATGTATTCCCATTTATCTCGTACCCTTTGTAAGTCATTACAGTCAAAGATGGTTCCCTTGCCAAAGAGTGCAGGTCGTCAAAAATAGTGTTGTCACCCCTGAGACGTGTTTGGAACCAACTGCCGAAACTCCTGATATGTTCACATGTAATCCAATCGTCACACTGGTCCGGGTGTTTGGAGCGTAGAATGTTCTTGTGTTCATCGACATACGGGGTCACCAATGTAGAATTCTGTAGAACCATGTGGTGTGCTTCCGCAAGTATACGGGATAGTTGTAGCCTCTTTCAATAAGTAAGAGTGTCGAACCCAAGGAGGAGCTAAAGGTAGAACAAATACTCTCTCAAGTCCTATCGGCCCCTGATACGACTCTACGCACGCTCGACGTTCGCTTTACCTAGAACAAGTATGAAACTAGAAGTACTTTGTAGGTGTTGTTGGATACGTTTGCAAGATAATAAAGAGCACGTAAATAAAAATTAGGGCTGTTTAGATAAAGACGCAATAAAGTAAATATAGCGAGTGTGGAAAAGTGGTGGTAGGAGTTGCGGAATTGTCCCATACGCAAACCCAACCATAGCATTAATATATATTAGTCCCCCTTTATCCCATACTCAAACAACCTACTTACTCGGGTCTGTGCTTCTGTCACTCACGCCACCCACCATAAGCAAATCATGAACATATTGCAAACCCTACAGCGAGAATCCCTCACGCTTGCGCGACACGGAGGGCACAATAGGACAACACCAATAATAAAACATGCAACTCAAACCAATCATAGCAATTCATCAATCACCAATAGGACAACAAAAATCTACTCAGACATCATAGGATGGCAACACATCATTGGATAATAATATGAAGCATAAAGCACCATGTTCAAGTAGAGGGTACAGAAGGTTCCGGGAGAGTGGACCGCTGGATATAGATGGGGGAAGGTGATGGAGATGTTGGTGAAGATGATGGAGGTGTTGGTGAAGATCGCGGTGATGATGATGGCCCCCGGCAGCGCTCCGGCGCCACCGGAAGCAAGGGGGAGAGAGCCCCCCTTCTTCTTCTTCTTCCTTGACCTTCTCCCTAGATGGGAGAAGGGTTTCCCCTCCGGTACTTGGCTCCCATGGCGTGGGAGGGGCGAGAGCCCCTCCGAGATTAGATCTATCTCTCTGTCTCTCTCTGTTTTTGCGTTTTTAGATCCTTCCCCTTCACCGTTTCTTTTATATCCGGAGATCCGTAACTCCGATTGGGGTGAATCTTTCGCCCAGATTTTTCTCATAAAATTAGATTTCTTGCGGCAAAAGAAGAGTGTCAACCGCCTTACGGGTGGCCCACGAGGGTGCCAGGTGTGCCCGGGGGGAGGGCGCCCCCCCTGTCTCATGGACACCTCAGGCACCTTTTCGCGTTGATTCTTCCTCCAGAAAATCTCAAATATTCCAAAATAATTCTCCGTCCGTTTTTATCCCGTTTGGATTCCGTTTGATATTGGGTTTCTGCAAAACATAAAACATGCAACAAACAGGAACTGGCACTGGGCACTGGATCAATATGTTAGTCCCAAAAATAGTATAAAAAGTTGCCAAAAGTATATAAAAGATGAATAATATTGACATGGAACAGTCAAAAATTATAGATACAACAGAGACGTATCAATGACATCCTCTGTTTGATGGCCCATGGAGATGCTTCCTTCTGGCCTAGCGCGGTTACAGACATATTTCTTTAGGACTCCCATGAACCTCTCAAAGGGAAACATATTGTGCAGAAATATAGGGCCCAGAACGACAATCTCATCACCTAGATCAACTAGGACGTGCGTCATGATATTGAAGAAGGATGGTGGAAACACCAGCTCGAAACTAATAAGACATTGCGCCACATCACTCCTTAACCTTGGTAGGGTTTCTGGATCGATCACCTTCTGAGAGATTGCATTGAGAATTGAACATAGCTTCACAATGGCTAATCGAACGTTTTCCGATAGAAGCCCCTGTTGGAAATATGCCCTAGAGGCAATAATAAAAGGATTATTATTATATTTCCTTGTTTGTGATAATTGTCTTTTATTCATGCTATAATTGTATTATCCGGAAATCGTAATACACATGTGAATACATAGACCACAATATGTCCCTAGTGAGCCTCTAGTTGACTAGCTCGTTGATCAACAGATAGTCATGGTCTGCTGACTATGGGCATTGGATGTCATTGATAACGGGATCACATCATTAGGAGAATGATGTGATGGACAAGACCCAATCCTAAGCATAGCACAAGATCGTGTAGTTCCTTTTGCTAGAGCTTTTTCAATGTCAAGTATCTTTTCCTTAGACCATGAGATCGTGTAACTCCCGGATACCGTAGGAGTGCTTTGGGTGTACCAAACGTCACAATGTAACTGGGAGACTATAAAGGTCCACTACCGATATCTCCTAAAGTGTCTGTTGGGTTGACACGGATCGAGACTGGGATTTGTCACTCCGTATGATGGAGAGGTATCTCTGGGCCCACTCAATAATGCATCATCATAATGAGCTCAAGGTGACCAAGTGTCTGGTCACGGGATCATGCATTACGGTACGAGTAAAGTGACTTGCCGGTAACGAGATTGAACGAGGTATTGGGATACCGATGATCGAATCTCGGGGAAGTAAAATACCGATTGACAAAGAGAATTGTATACGGGGTTGCTTGAATCCTCGACATCGTGGTTCATCCGATGAGATAATCGAGGAGCATGTGGGAGCCAACATGGGTATCCAGATCCCGCTGTTGGTTATTGACCGGAGAGCCGTCTCGGTCATGTCTACATGTCTCCCGGGACCCGTAGGGTCTACACACTTCAGGTTCGGTGACGCTAGGGTTGTAGAGATATGAGTATGCAGCAAACTGAAAGTTGTTCGGAGTCCCGGATGAGATCCCGGACGTCACGAGGAGTTCCGGAATGGTCCGGAGGTAAAGAATTATATATGGGAAGTCGAGTTTCGGCCATCGGGAAAGTTTCGGGGGTCACCGGTATTGTACCGGGACCACCGGAAGGGTCCCGGGGGTCCACCGGGTGGGGCCACCCATCCCGGAGGGTCCCTTGGGCTTAAGTGGGAGGGGAACCAGCCCCTGGTGGGCTGGTGCGCCCCCCTGGGCCCCCCTCTGCGCCTAGGGTTGGGAACCCTAGGGGAGGGGGCGCCTCCACTTTCCTTGGGGGGCACTCCACCCCCCTGGCCGCCGCCCCCCTTGGGAGATCCCATCTCCAGGGCCGGCGCCCCCCCTGGCGTTCCTATATAAAGAGGGGGGTGGGAGGGCAGCCACACCCTGAAGTCTTGGCGCCTCCCTCTCCCCTGCTACACCTCTCCCTCTCGCAGAAGCCCGTCGAAGCTCTGCCAGAACCCTGCTACATCAACCACCACGCCGTCGTGCTACTAGATCTTCATCAACCTCTCCTTTCCCCTTGCTGGATCAAGAAGGAGGAGACGTCGCGCTGACCGTACGTGTGTTGAACGTGGAGGTGCCGTCCGTTCGACGCTAGGATCTCCGGTGATTTGGATCACGACGAGTACGACTCCCTCAACCCCGTTCTCTTGAACGCTTCCGCTCGCGATCTACAAGGGTATGTAGATGCACTCCCCTATCTCGTTGCTAGATGAACTCATAGATGGATCTTGGTGAACGTAGGAAATTTTTTATTTTATGCAACGTTCCCCAATAGTGGTATCAGAGCCAGGTTTATGCGTAGTTCTCTATTGCACGAGTAGAACACAGATCTGTTGTGGGCGTAGATGTTGTCAATTTTCTTGCCACTACTAGTATTATTTTGCTTCAGCGGTATTGTGGGATGAAGCGGCCCGGACCGACCTTACACGTACGCTTACGTGAGACAGGTTCCAGCGACTGACATGCACTAGTTGCATAAGGTGGCTAGCGGGTGTCTGTCTCTCCCACTTTAGTTGGAGCGGATTCGATGAAAAGGGTCCTTATGAAGGGTAAATAGAAGTTGACAAATCACGTTGTGGTTATTCGTAGGTAAGAAAACGTTCTTGCTAGAACCCTATTGCAGCCACGTAAAAGATGCAACAACAATTAGAGGACGTCTAACTTGTTTTTGCAGCAATTGCTTTGTGATGTGATATGGCCAAAAGTTGTGATGAATGATGAATGATATATTGTGATGTATGAGATCATGTTCTTGTAATAGGAATCACGACTTGCATGTCGATGAGTATGACAACCGGCAGGAGCCATAGGAGTTGTCTTAATTATTGTATGACCTGCGTGTCAATGATTTAACGCCATGTAATTAATTTACTTTATTGCTAAACCGTTAGCCATAGTAGTAGAAGTAATAGTTGGCGAGCAACTTCATGGAGACACGATGATGGAGATCATGGTGTCATGCCGGTGACGAAGATGATCATGGAGCCCCGAAGATGGAGATCAAAGGAGCTATATGATATTGGCCATATCATGTCACTACTATATAATTGCATGTGATGTTTATTATGTTTATGCATCTTGTTTACTTAGAACGACGGTAGTAAATAAGATGATCCCTCATAAAAAATTTCAAGAAAGTGTTCCCCCTAACTGTGCGCTATTGCTAAAGTTCGTCGTTTCGAAGCACCACGTGATGATCGGGTGTGATAGATTCCTATGTTCACATACAACGGGTGTAAGACAGTTTTACACATGCAAAACACTTAGGTTAACTTGACGAGCCTAGCATGTACAGACATGGCCTCGGAACACAGAGACCGAAAGGTCGAACATGAGTCGTATGGAAGATACGATCAACATAGAGATTTTCACCAATGATGACTAGTCCGTCTCACGTGATGATCGGACACGGCCTAGTCGACTCGGATCGTGTAACACTTAGATGACTAGAGGGATGTCAAATCTGAGTGGGAGTTCATTAAATAATTTGATTAGATGAACTTAATTATCATGAACTTAGTCTAAAGTCTTTGCAAAATATGTCTTGTAGATCAAATGGCCAACGCTCATGCCAACATGAACTTCAACGCGTTCCTAGAGAAAACCAAGCTGAAAGATGATGGCAGCAACTATACGGACTGGGTCCGGAACCTGAGGATCATCCTCATAGCTGCCAAGAAAGCATATGTCCTAGAAGGACCGCTAGGTGATGCACCCATCCCAGAGAACAAAGACGTTATGAACGCTTGGCAGTCACGTGCTGATGATTACTCCCTCGTTCAGTGCGGCATGCTTTACAGCTTAGAACCGGGGCTCCAAAAGCGTTTTGAGCAACACGGAGCATATGAGATGTTCGAGGAGCTGAAAATGGTTTTCCAAGCTCATGCCCGGGTCGAGAGATATGAAGTCTCCGACAAATTCTATAGTTGTAAGATGGAGGAAAATAGTTCTGTCAATGAGCACATACTCAAAATGTCTGGGTTGCACAACCACCTGTCCCAGCTGGACATTAACCTCCCGGACGAGGCGGTCATTGACAGAATCCTTCAGTCACTCCCACCGAGCTACAAGAGCTTTGTGATGAACTACAATATGCAGGGGATGGTGAAAACTATTCCTGAAGTATTTTCAATGCTGAAGTTGGCAGAGGTAGAAATCAAGAAAGAACATAAAGTGTTGATGGTCAATAAAACCACCAAGTTCAAGAAGGGCAAGGGTAAGAAGAACTTCAAGAAGGACGGCAAGGATGTTGCCGCACCCGGTAAGCCAGTTTCTTGGAAGAAGTCAAAGAATGGACTCAAGCCTGAGACTGAGTGCTTTTATTGCAAAGGGAAGGGTCACTGGAAGCAGAGCTGCCCCAAATACTTAGCAGACAAGAAGGCTGGCAACACTAAAGGTATATGTGATATACATGTAATTGATGTGTACCTTACCAGTATTCGTAGTAACTCCTGGGTATTTGATACCGGTGCCGTTGCTCACATTTGTAACTCACAGCAGGAGCTGCGGAATAAGCGGAGACTGGCAAAGGACGAGGTGACGATGCACGTCGGGAATGGTTCCAAGGTTGATGTGATCGACGTCGGCATGCTAGCTCTACATTTACCTACGGGATTAGTTTTAAACCTCAATAATTGTTATTTAGTGCCAAGTTTGAGCATGAACATTGTATCTGGATCTCGTTTAATACGAGATGGCTACTCATTTAAATCCGAGAATAATGGTTGTTCTATTTATATGAGAGATATGTTTTATGGTCATGCCCCAATGGTCAATGGTTTATTCTTAATGAATCTCGAACATAATGTTACACATATTCATAGTGTGAATACCAAAAGATGTAAAGTTGATAACGATAGTCCCACATACTTGTGGCACTGCCGCCTTGGTCACATTGGTGTCAAGCGCATGAAGAAGCTCCATGTTGATGGACTTTTAGACTCTCTCGATTATGAATCATTTGACACATGCTAACCATGCCTCATGGGCAAAATGACCAAGACTCCGTTCTCCGGAACAATGGAGCGAGCAACCAACTTATTGGAAATCATACATACTGATGTGTGTGGTCCAATGAGCGTTGAGGCTTGCGGAGGATATCGTTATGTTCTCACTCTCACTGATGACTTGAGTAGAAATGGGTATGTCTACTTGATGAAACACAAATCTGAGACCTTTGAAAAGTTCAAGGAATTTCAGAATGAGGTAAAGAATCAATGTGACCGAAAGATAAAGTTCTTAGGATCAGATCATGGAGGAGAATATTTAAGTCACGAATTTGGTACGCACTTAAGGAAATGTGGAATCATTTCAGAACTCACGCCGCCTGGAACACCTCAGCGTAACGGTGTGTCCGAACGTCGTAATCGCACTCTATTGGATATGGTGCGATCTATGATGTCTCTTACCGATTTACCGCTATTATTTTGGGGATACGCTCTAGAGACAGCTACATTTACTTTAAATAGGGCTCCGTCTAAATCCCTTGAGATGACACCGTATGAATTATGGTTTGGGAAGAAACCTAAGCTGTCGTTTCTAAAAGTTTGGGGATGTGATGCTTATGTCAAGAAACTTCAACCTGAAAAGCTCAAACCCAAGTCAGAAAAATGCGTCTTCATAGGATACCCTAAGGAAACCATTGGGTATACCTTTTACTTAAGATCCGAAGGCAAGATCTTTGTTGCCAAGAACGGATCCTTTTTGGAAAAAGAGTTTCTCTCGAAAGGAGTAAGTGGGAGGAAAGTAGAACTCGATGAACCGGAAAGTAGTGTAGCTCAGGAAAATGTTCTTGTGGTGCCTACACCGACTAGAGAGGAAATTAATGATGATGATCAAGGTACTTCATATCAAGTTGCTACTGAACTTCGTAGGTCCACAAGGACACGTTCCACACCAGAGTGGTATGGCAACCCTGTCCTGGAAATCATGTTGTTAGACAACGGTGAACCTTCGAACTATGAAGAAGCGATGGTGGGCCCAGATTCGAACAAATGGCTTGAAGCCATGCAATCCGAGATAGAATCCATGTATGAAAACAAAGTATGGACTTTGACAGACTTGCCCGATGATCTTTAAGAAGAAGACGGACGTGGATGGTAATATTACCATCTATAAAGCTCGACTTGTCGCTAAGGGTTATCGGCAAGTTCAAGGGGTTGACTATGATGAGACTTTCTCTCCCGTAGCGAAGCTGAAGTCCGTCCGAATCATGTTAGCAATTGTCGCATACTATGATTATGAGATACGGCAGATGGACGTCAAAACGGCATTCCTTAACGGCTATCTTAAGGAAGAACTGTATATGATGCAGCCGGAAGGTTTTGTCGATCCTAAGAATGCTAACAAGGTATGCAAGCTCCAGCGATCCATTTATGGGCTGGTGCAAGCATCTCGGAGTTGGAACATTCGCTTTGATGAAATGATCAAAGTGTTTGGGTTTATGCAGACTTATGGAGAAGCCTGCGTTTACAAGAAAGTGAGTGGGAGCTCTGTAGCATTTCTCATATTATATGTAGATGACATACTTTTGATGGGAAATGATATAGAACTTTTGGACAGCATTAAGGCCTACTTGAATAAGTGTTTTTCAATGAAGGACCTTGGAGAAGCTACTTACATATTAGGCATCAAGATCTATAGGGATAGATCGAGACGCCACATAGGTCTTTCACAAAGCACATACCTTGATAAGATGTTGAAGAAGTTCAAAATGGATCAGTCCAAGAAAGGGTTCTTGCCTGTATTGCAAGGTGTGAGATTGAGCCCGACCACGGCAGTAGATAAAGAAGAGATGAGTGTCATCCCCTATGCTTCAGCCATAGGATCTACTATATATGCCATGCTGTGTACCAGACCTGATGTAAACCTTGCCGTAAGTTTGGTAGGAAGGTACCAAAGTAATCCCGGCAAGGAACACTGGACAACGGTCAAGAATATCCTGAAGTACCTTAAAAGGACAAATGACATGTTTCTCGTTTATGGAGGTGACGAAGAGCTCGTCGTAAAGGGTTACGTCGATGCTAGCTTCGACACAGATCTGGATGACTCTAAGTCACAAACCGGATACGTGTATATGTTGAATCGTGGAGCAGTAAGCTGGTGCAGTTGCAAGTAGAGCGTCATGGCGGGATCTACGTGTGAAGCGGAGTACATGGCAGCCTCGGAGGCAGCGCATGAAGCAATATGGATGAAGGAGTTCATCACCGACCTAGGAGTCATACCCAATGCGTCGGGGCCAATCACTCTCTTCTGTGACAACACTGGAGCTATTTCCCTTGCCAAGGAACCTAGGTTTCACAAGAAGACTAGGCACATCAAGCGTTGTTTCAACTCCATCCGTGAAAATGTTCAAGATGGAGACATAGATATTTGCAAAGTACATACGGATCTGAATGTCGCAGATCCGTTGACTAAACCTCTTCCGCGAGCAAAACATGATCAACACCAGAACTCTATGGGTGTTCGATTCATCACAATGTAACTAGATTATTCACTCTAGTGCAAGTGGGAGACTGTTGGAAATATGCCCTAGAGGCAATAATAAAAGGATTATTATTGTATTTCCTTGTTCGTGATAATTTTCTTTTATTCATGCTATAATTGTATTATCCGGAAATCGTAATACACATGTGAATACATAGACCACAATATGTCCCTAGTGAGCCTCTAGTTGACTAGCTCGTTGATCAACAGATAGTCATGGTTTCCTGACTATGGGCATTGGATGTCATTGATAACAAGAGCACATCAATAGGAGAATGATGTGATGGACAAGACCCAATCCTAAGCATAGCACAAGATCGTGTAGTTCGTTTTGCTAGAGATTTTTCAATGTCAAGTATCTTTTCCTTAGACTATGAGAGCGTGTAACTCCCGGATACCGTAGGAGTGCTTTGGGTGTACCAAATGTCACAACGTAACTAGGTGACTATAAAGGTGCACTACAGGTATCTCTGAAAGTGTATGTTGGTTGACACGGATCGAGACTGGGATTTGTCACTCCGTATGACGGAGAGGTATCTCTGGGCCCACTCAGTAATGCATCATCATAATGAGCTCAAGGTGACCAAGTGTCTGGTCACGGGATCATGCATTACGGTACGAATAAAGTGACTTGCCGGCAACGAGATTGAACGAGGTATTGGGATACCGACGATCGAATCTCGGGCAAGTAAAATACTGATTGACAAAGGGAATTGTATACGGGGTTGCTTGAATCCTCGACATCGTGGTTCATCCGATGAGACCATCGAGGAGCATGTGGGAGCCAACATGGGTATCCAGATCCCGCTGTTGGTTATTGACTGGAGAGCCGTCTCAGTCATGTCTACATGTCTCCCGAACCCGTAGGGTCTACACACTTAAGGTTCGGTGACGCTAGGGTTGTAGAGATATGAGTATGCAGCAAACTGAAAGTTGTTCGGAGTCCCGGATGAGATCCCGGATGTCACGAGGAGTTTTGGAATGGTCCGGAGGTAAAGAATTATATATGGGAAGTCGAGTTTCGGCCATCGGGAAAGTTTCGGGGGTCACCGGTATTGTACCGGGACCACCGGAAGGGTCCCGGGGGTCCACCGGGTGGGGCACCCATCCCGGAGGGCCCCATGGGCTGAAGTGGGAGGGGAACCAGCCCCTGGTGGGCTGGGGCGCCCCCCCTGGGCCCCCCTCTGCGCCTAGGGTTGGGAACCCTAGGGGAGGGGGCGCCTCCACTTTCCTTGGGGGGCACTCCACCCCCCTGGCCCCGCCCCCCTTGGGAGATCCCATCTCCAGGGCCGGCGCCCCCCCTGGGGTCCCTATATAAAGAGGGGGGGTGGGAGGGCAGCCACACCCTGAAGTCTTGGCGCCTCCCTCTCCCCTGCTACACCTCTCCCTCTCGCAGAAGCTCGGCGAAGCTCTGTCGGAACCCTGCTGCATCCACCACCACGCCGTCGTGCTGCTGGATCTTCATCAACCTCTCCTTTCCCCTTGCTGGATCAAGAAGGAGGAGACGTCATGCTGACCGTACGTGTGTTGAACGCGGAGGTGCCGTCCGTTCGGCGCTAGGATCTCCGGTTATTTGGATCACGACGAGTACGACTCCCTCAACCCCGTTCTCTTGAATGCTTCCTCTCGCGATCTACAAGGGTATGTAGATGCACTCCCCTATCTCGTTGCTAGATGAACTCATAGATGGATCTTGGTGAATGTAGGAAATTTTTTATTTTATGCAATGTTCCCCAACAACCCCCTCAATGCAACCGGAAGTAGTTGCGTCATAATCACGTGGCAGTCATGAGACTTTAGGTTCTAGAACTTTTTCTCTGCCATATTTATTATTCCCTTTATATTAGACGAGTAGCCATACAGGACCTTCATACTGAGCAGGCATTCAAAGAAGATTTCCTTCTCTTCTTTGGTAAGAGCGTAGCTGGCAGGACCTTCATACTGCTTTGGAGGCATGGCATCTTTTTAGTGCAAATGTTGCAGGTCCTCCCGTGCCTCCAGTGTATCTTTTGTTTTCCCATACACGCCCAAGAAGCCTAGAAGGTTCACGCAAAGGTTCTTCCTCACGTGCATCACATAGATTGAAGAGCGGACCTCTAGGTCTTTCTAGTAGGGTAGGTCCCAAAATATAGATTTATTCTTCCACATGGGTGCGCGTCACTCAGCGTCATTCGGAACAGATAGTCCGTTGGGACCCTTTCCGAAGATTACTTTTAAATCATTGACCATAGTAATCAGTGTGTGCATGCCCCAGGTACACATTCTTCCTGCATTTGTCCAGGTATATACTTTTGGTGTCATCTAAACAGTGCGTGCATGTGTGGTATCCCTTGTTTGTTTGTCCCGAAAGGTTACTGAGAGCAGGCCAATCATCGATGGTGACAAACAGCAACGCATGCATGTCAAATTCCTCCTGTTTGTGCTCATCTCACACACGTACACCATTTCCAATCCACAGTTGTAAAAGTTCTTCAACTAATGGCCTTAGGTACACATAAATGTCTCTGCCGGGTTGCTTAGGGCCTTGGATGAGAACTGGCATCATAATGAACTTCCGCTTCATGCACAGCCAAGGAGGAAGGTTATAGATACATAGAGTCACGGGCCAGGTGTTGTGATTGCTGCTCTGCTCCCCAAAAGGATTAATGCCATCCGCGCTTAAACCAAACCATACGTTCCTTGGTCACCTGCAAACTCGTCCCAGCACTTTCTCTCGATTTTTCTCCACCGCGACCCATCAGCGGGTGCTCTCAAGTTTTCGTCTTTCTTATGGTCCTCTCTGTGCCATCACATCAACTTGGCATCCACTTTGTTTCTGAACATGCGTTTCAACCATGGTATTCTAGGAGCATACCACATCACCTTGGCAGGAACCCTCTTCCTGGGGCGCTCGCCGTCAACATCACCAGGGTCATCTCGTCTGATCTTATACCGCAATGCACCGCATACCGGGCATGCGTTCAAATCCTCGTATGCATCACGGTACAGGATGCAGTCATTAGGGCATGCATGTATCTTCTGCACCTCCAATCCTAGAGGGCATACAACCTTCTTTGCTGCATACGTACTGTTGGGCAATTCATTGTCCTTTGGAAGCTTCTTCTTCAATATTTTCAGTAGCTTCTCAAATCCTTTGTCAAGCACACCATTCTCTTCCTTCCACTGCAACAATTCTAGTACGGCACCGAGCTTTGTGTTGCCATCTTCGCAATTGGGGTACAAACCTTTTTTGTGATCCTCTAACATGCGATCGAACTTCAGCTTCTCCTTTTCACTTTTGCATTGTCTCCTTGCATCAACAATGACCCGACAGAGATCATCATCGGGCACATCATCTGGTTCCTCTCGATCTTCAACAGCTTCCCCCGTTGCAGCACCACCATATTTAGGGGGCACATAGTTGCCATCGTCTTCTTCTTCGTCACTGCCTTCCATCATAACCCCTATTTCTCCGTGCTTGGTCCAAACATTATAGTGTGGCATGAAACCCTTATAAAGCAGGTGGGTGTGAAGGATTTTCGAGTCAGAGTAAGACTTTGTATTCCCACATATAGGGCATGGACAATACATAAAACCATTCTGCTTGTTTGCCTCAGCCACTTTGAGAAAATTATGCACGCCCTTAATGTTGGGGAACACAGTAATTTCAAAATTTTCTTACGCACATGCAAGATCATGGTGATGCATAGCAACAAGAGGGGAGAGTGTTGTCCACGTACCCTCATAGACCGTAAGCGAAAGCATTATGACAACGCGGTTGATGTAGTCGTACGTCTTCATGATCCGATCGATCTTAGTACCGAAAGCATGGCACCTCCGCGATCTGCACACGTTCGTCTCGGTGACGTCCCACGAACTCACAATCCAGCAGAGTGTCGAGGAAGAGTTTCGTCAGCATGACGGCGTGATGACGGTGATGATGAAGCTACCGACACAGGGCTTCGCCTAAGCACTGCAATGATATGACTGAGGTGGATTATGGTGGAGGGGGCACCGCACACGGGTAAGAGATCAATGATCAACTTGTGTCTATGGGGTGCCCCCTCCCCCGTATATAAAGGAGTGGAGGAGGGGGAGGACCGGCCCTCTACTATGGCGCGCCGTGGGGAGT
>NC_041381.1:53295934-53330227 GCF_002162155.2 Triticum dicoccoides | reverse complement strand
CCCCTCCCCCTAGTCCAATTTGGACTAGGCCTTGGGGGGGGGGGCGCGGGCAGCCCCTCTCTTTCTCCCTTAAAGCCCAATAAGGCCCATATACTCCCCGGCTAATTCCCGTAACTCTTCGGTACTTCGATAAATACCCGAACCACTCAGAACCTTTACGTATCAAACATTTTGAGACTCCTCGTCATGTCCCTGATATCATCTGGGACTCCGAACAACCTTCGGTACATCAAAACACATAAACTCATAATACCGATCGTCACCGAACGTTAAACATGTGGACCCTATGGGTTCGAGAACTATGTAGACATGACCG
The DNA here is from genome assembly GCF_002162155.2 of Triticum dicoccoides. NCBI lineage: Eukaryota > Viridiplantae > Streptophyta > Magnoliopsida > Poales > Poaceae > Triticum > Triticum dicoccoides. Next base: position 53,329,911 of record NC_041381.1, on the reverse strand, counting down.
AGACATATCTCTGGTCAATAACCAAAAGCGGAACCTGGATTCTCATATTGGCTCCCACATATTCTACGAAGATCTTTATCGGTCAAACCGCATAACAACATACGTTGTTCCCTTTGTCATCGATATGTTACTTGCCCAAGATTCGATCGTCGGTATCTCAATACCTAGTTCAATCTCGTTACTGGCAAGTCTCTTTACTCGTTTCGTAATGCATCATCCCATAACTAACTCATTAGTCACATTGCTTGCAAGGCTTATAGTGATGTGCATTACCGAGAGGGCCCAGAGATACCTCTACGACAATCATAGTGACAAATCCAAATCTCGTTCTATGCCAACTCAACAAACACCATCGGAGACACCTGTAGAGCACCTTTATAATCACCCAGTTATGTTGTGACGTTTGGTAGCACACAAAGTGTTCCTCTGTTATTCCGGAGTTGCATAATCTCATAGTCATTGGAACATGTATAAGTCATGAAGAAAGCAATAGCAACATGCTAAACGATCAAGTTCTAAGCTAACGGAATGGGTCAAGTAAATCACATCATTCTCTAATGATGTGATCCCGTTCATCAAATGACAACTCATGTCTATGGATAGGAAACTTAACCATCTTTGATTAACGAGCTAGTCAAGTAGAGGCATACTAGTGACACTCTGTTTGTCTATGTATTCACACATGTACTAAGTTTCCGGTTAATATAATTCTAGCATGAATAGTAAACATTTATCATGATATAAGAAAAATATATAAATAAAAATTTATTATTGCCTCTAGGGCATATTTCCTTCAGTCTCCAACTTGCACTAGAGTCAATAATCTAGTTCACGTCGTCATGTGATTTAACACCAATAGTTCACATATTTATGTGATTAGTTCACATTGCCATGTGACTAACATCCAAAGGGTTTACTAGAGTCAATAATCTATTTCACATCGCAATGTGATTAACACCCAAAGAGTACTAAGGTGTGATAATGTTTTGCCTATGAGAGAAGTTTAGTCAACGGGTCTGTCACATTCAGAGCCGTATGTATTTTGCAAATATTCTATGTCTACAATGCTCTACATAGAGCTACTCTAACTAGTTGCTCCCAATTTCAATATGTATCCAGATTGAGACTTAGAGTCATCTGGATCAGTGTAAAAGCTTGCATCGACGCAACTCTTTACGACGAACTCTTTATCACCCCCATCACCGAGAAACATTTCCTTAGTCCTTACTAACGATAATTTTGTCCGTTGTCCAGTGATCTACTCTTAGATCACTATTGTACCCCATTTCCAAACTCATGGCAAGATACGCAATAGGTCTGGTACACAACACAACATACTTTATAGAACCTATGACTATGGCATAAGGAATGACTTTCATTCTCTTTCTATGTTCTGCCGTGGTCGGGCTTTGAGTCTTCCTCAACTTTACACCTTGTAATACAGACAAGAACTCCTTTGACTGATCCATTTTGAACTCTTTCAAAAACTTGTCAAGGTATTTACTCATTGAAAAATCTTATCAAGCATCTTGATCTATCTCTATAGATCTTGATGCCCAATATGTAAGCAGCTTCACCGAGGTCTTTCATTGAAAAACTCATATTCAAGTATCCCTTGATGCTATCCAAAAATTCTATATCATTTCCAATCAACAATATGTCAGTCACATATAATATTAGAAATGCTACAGAGCTCCCACTCACTTTCTTGTAAATACAGGCTTTTCAAAAGTCTGTAAAAAACAATATGCTTTGATCAACACATCAAAGCGTATATTCCAACTCCAAGATGCTTGCAGCAGTCCATAGATGTATCGTTGGAGCTTGCACACCTTATTAGTACCTTTAGGATCGTCAGAACCTTCTGGTTGCATCATATACAACTCTTCTTTAAGAAATATCTTTTTAAGGAATGTAGTTTTGACATCCATTTTCCAGATTTCATAAAATATGGCAACTGCTAACATGATTCGGACGGATTTAAGCATCGCTACAGTTGAGAAAATCTAATTGTAGTGAACAGCTTGAACTTGTCGAAAACCCTTTTTTGTGACAAGTCGAGCTTTGTAGGTAGTAACACTACTATAATAGTGTCCGTCTTCTTCTTGAAGATCCATTTATTTAACTAGATAATTCCCTGCGCGTTGCTGTGGAAATTCAAAGCAGCATATAGGGTCAACATACATAGAGTGAAGGAGAGTAATTCGTCTCAGGGTATGGTAGGTGAAAGATAGAACATAGATAAGTGATTGCATATAGTTCAGAATGTTTGCATGAAACGTTAGTGTTAAAACATGTTAAAGAGTTAGACCGGATCTATTCTTTATTTTGAAAGCTGATTTTGGTAAGGCGTTGCTATTATGATTAGTGATCTCGGTAAAATCGATGGAATTTGTTGTTCCATTCCTTATGCAATCAGCAGTTACAACTGGATAATAGTAAAGTTGCGGTTGTTTCATAGTATTCTCAACTTTACAATTTCAGCATCATACGTTTTACAAATTCAGTGGCATTCATTTTTGTTGTGGGTTGAAATAGGTGGTATTCTTGGCAAAGTCTAATGCAGTTTGTTGATTATTGTAGAAGCTTATAGCAAAAAGGAAAAATATGCAGTGAAATTACTTTAATAGAGGTATATGTCAATTCTCCATCCATCCCTATTGTCATCCGTTAGTACCAAGTGCAGAACCTTGCTTGGACGACAGAGAATGCTCAAGTTCTGAGAATTTGGTTAACGTGAGTTACTTGCAATCTAATAAAACATCTTTACAAACAATCTAGTAAGGATAAAATAAACTTTCCTACGCATAACACATCAATTACTATTTAGGATGCGCCCTCTAAAATGTTTTAAAAGTGTGTTTTCGTCCATCTATCTGCTGCAGCAAAACTGTAGTCCATAAAAAAAATCAGGGGCTAGTTAATACGTGGAGGTCAAACCCAAGCAAATTGCTCGGCTTCTCCTCTCCTCAAGAGAGAATTCCCTGTCCAAGCAGTTGCTGCTGCGGACCGTGTCTCCTCTGTCCTCTTCCATCGCCTGTTCTCCTGGCTCGCCGCTTCCGCCCTCCCTGGTCCGTGCCCGCTGGTTTCCCGAGGCACCCAATCGCCCGTCCACGCCTGTTCACATAGACAGGAGAGTATTCCTATATTTGACAGTTTAGAAACCATAACCACGTATGATGAAATCCCACTCTAATTCAATTAGGAAAGTTCTCATTATGTAGCGAGCAAAGAAAATATACTATATTTAATGAAGGGATACTCCTGGTTTCCATGAGCTTTATCTAGAAGAGAGGGGAGATATCAGGTCGCCCCCTTGCAACAATGATGGAGAGGCGGAGGTAGTTGAGGGGTACTGATTCTCAAAAAAAAAGAACCTTGCAGCTATTGCATCGATCAGACATCCATCCATCAGATCAGGGATCGACACCACACACACATCCGTCAGGTCATCTACAGAAAATAGTGGGATTGCAGAAAACACAACGAACAGATCCATGGGGGCAGCCTGATGAGTATTGTTTCCCGACGGTCGAGAGTTTTCTCTTTTTGACCGATCTGCACGCATGCATATGGAATATAAACAGCACATGAAGAATTCATTTGCCTTGCACATAGATCGACATCCCTCATACCATCGTGGAGGAATGAGGAAGGGCGCAAAAGCCATGATGTTCATCCTATAGCAGCGTAGATGAATACATGATCATTGGGTCTGGGGGCATCGATCTTCCTGCCACGAAAACGATGGCATGGATCTGACGCAAGCGCCAACGCTGGGAATGGAGAAGAGGCCCGGCGTGCTCGAAGGATGAGGCATCATCAATTCCAAGAAGCGTGGTCTAGAGGCAGTGACCTGGTGCGGGAGGAGGCATGGGAGGAACGCGGGGGAGGAGGTGACCATATATACACATGGAAAAAAAGTAGGTCGACGAAGGAGAGAAGTCGCCATAAATTTGGGGTGGAAGGAAGGGGAAGGGAGGGGAAGCGAGGGAGGCCATCCTGCTTGTCCGGCTTCCCCTACTTCCAATTGCCGTTCATGGCCTCGGGGTGAATTTACTGTCAAGAAAATAAATCGCGGACGATTGTGATGACAGGGCAGGCTACATGGGCTATTGGGAAAGCTTTGTACACGTGGGTCCTACATATGATTTGGATAGGCTGCATGTGGAGATAAATAGGGTAGTGGGGGTGAACTTCTTAGGTATATAGGATATGGCTTGCCGATCCTCGGGCAAGTCCATCAAAGTCCACACTTTATTCTCATACATGGATCCCATCTCAGATTTCATAGCCTCAAGCCATTTCGCGGAATTTGGGCTCATCATCGCTTCCTCATAGTTCGTAGGTTCATCACGGTGTAGTAACATAACTTCTAGAATAGGATTACCGTACCACTCTGGTCCGGACCGTACTCTGGAAGACCTACGAGGTTTTGTAGTAACTTGATCTGAAGTTTCATGATCATCATCATTAGCTTCCTCATTAATTGGTGTAGGAATCACTGGAACTAATTTCTGTGATGAACTACTTTCCAATAAGGGAGAAGGTACAATTACCTCATCAAGTTCTACTTTCCTCCCACTCACTTCTTTCGAGAGAAACTTGTTCTCTAGAAAGGATCCATTCTTAGCAACGAATATCTTGCCCTCGGATCTTGTGATAGAAGGTGTACCCAACAGTTTCCTTTGGGTATTCTATGGAGATGAACTTCTTCGATTTGGGTTCGAGCTTATTGGGTTGAAGCTTTTTCACATAAGCATTGCAGCCCCAAACTTTAAGAAATGACAACTTTGGTTTCTTACCAAACCACAGTTCATAAACTGTTGTCTCAACGGATTTTGATGGTGCCCTATTTAAAGTGAATGTAGTTGTCTCTAATGCATAACCCCAAAATGATAGTGGTAACCCGGTAAGAGACATCATAGATCACACCATATCCAATAAAGTGCGATTACGACGTTCGGACACACCATTATGCTGTGGTGTTCCATGTGGTGTGAGCTGTGAAACTATTCCACATTATTTTAAATGATGGCATAACTCAAATATTCTCCTCCACGATCAGATCGTAGAAACTTTATTTTCTTGTTACGATGATTCTCCACTTCACTCTGAAATTCTTTGAACTTTTCAAATGTTTCAGACTTGTGTTTCATTAAGTAGATATACCCATATCTGCTCATGTCATCTGTGAAGGTCTGGAAATAACGATACTTGCCATGAGCATCAACACTCATTCGACCGCATACATCGGTATGTATTATTTCCAATAAGTTACTAGCTCATTCCATTGTTCCGGAGAACGGAGTTTTAGTCATCTTGCCCATAAGGCACGGTTCGCAAGCATCAAGTGATTCCAAAAATCCATCTTTATGGAGTTTCTTCATGCGCTTTACACCGATATGACCCAAACAGCAGTACCACAAATATGTTGCACTATAATTATCAACTTTATATCTTTTCACATCAATATTATGAATATGTGTATCACTACGATCAAGAGTCAATAAACAATCAACATTGGGTGTATGACCATAGAAGGTTTTATTCATGTAAACAGAATAACAATTTATTCTCTGTCTTAGATGAATAATCGTATCGCAATAAACATGATCTAATCATATTTATGCTCAACGCAAGCACCAAATAACATTTATTTAGGTTCAACACTAATCTCGAAAGTATAGGGAGTGTGCGATGATCATATCAATCTTGGAACCACTTCCAACACACATCGCCACTTCACTCTCAACTAGTCTTTGTTTATTCTATAACTCCCATTTCGAGTTACTAATCTTAGCAACCGAACAAGTATCAAATACTCAGGGGCTACTATAAACACTAGTAATGTACACATCAATAACATGTATATCAAATATACCCTTGTTCACTTTGCCATCCTTCTTATCCACCAAATATTGAGGGCATTTCTGCTTCTAGTGACCATTTCCTTTGTAGTAGAAGCACTCAGTTTCAAGCTTTGGTCCAGCTTTGGGCTTCTTCACGGGAGTGAAAACTTGCTTGCCAATCTACTTGAAGTTCCCTTTCTTTCTCTTTGCCCTTTTCTTGAAACTTGTTTTCTTGTTTAATCATCAACACTTGATGCTTTTTCTTGATTTCTACCTTCGTCGATTTCAGCATCACGAAGAGCTCGTGAATCGTTTTTGTCATCCCTTGCCGACTATAGTTCATCATGAAGCTCTAGTAACTTGGTGATGGTGACTAGAGAATTCTGTCAATCACTATCTTATCTGGAAGATTAACTCCCACTTGATTCAAGCGATTGTAGTATCCAGACATTCTGAGTACATGCTCACTAGTTGAGCAATTCTCTCCGTCTTTTAGGCAAAGTACTTGTCAGAGGTCTCATACCTCTTGACACGGGCATGAGTCTGAAATACCAATTTCATCTCTTGGAACATCTATATGCTCCGTGACGTTTCAAAAAAGTTTTTGAAGTCCCGGTTCTAAGCCATAAAGCTTGGTGCACAAAGGTATCAAGTAGTCATCATATTGAGCTAGCCAAATGTTCATAACATTTGCATCTGCTCCTGCAATAGGTCAGTCACCTAGTGGTGCATCAAGGACATAATTCTTCTGTGCAGCAATGAGGATACACCTCAGATCACAGACCTAGTTCGCATCTTTTCTACTAACATCTTTCAACTTAGTTTTCTCTAGGAACATATAAAAAACATAGGGAAACTATAACGCGAGCTATTGATCTACAACATAATTTGCAAAATACTATCAGGACTAAGTTCATGATAAATTAAAGTTCAATTAATCATATTACTTAAGAACTCCCACTTAGATAGACATCCCTCTAGTCATCTAAATGATCACGTGATCCAAATCAACTAAACAATGTCCGATCATCACGTGAGATGGAGTAGTTTTCAATGGTGAACATCACTATGTTGATCATATCTACTATATGATTCACTCTCGACCTTTCGGTCTCCAGTGTTCCGAGGCCATATCTACATATGATAGGCTCATCAAGTTTAACCCGAGTATTCTGCGTGTGCAATACTGGCTTGCACCCGTTGTATGTGAACGTAGAGCCTATGACACCCGATCATCACGTGGTGTCTCAGCACGAAGAACTGTCGCAATAGTGCATACTCAGGGAGAACACTTATACCTTGAAATTTAGTGAGAGGTTATCTTATAATGCTACCGTCGAACTAAGCAAAATAAGATGCATAAAGGATAAATATCACATACAATCAATATAAGTGATATGATATGGCCATCATCATCTTGTGCCTTTGATCTCCATCTCCAAAGCACCGTCATGATCACCATCGTCACCGGTGCGACATCTTGATCTCCATCGTAGCATCATTGTCATCTCGCCAACTATGGTTTCTACGACTATCGCTACCACTTAGTGATAAAGTAAAAAATCAATTACAGGGCGATTACATTGCATACAATAAAGCGACAACCATATGGCTCCTGCCAGTTGCCGATAACTCTGTTACAAAACATGATCATCTCATACAATAAAATTTAGCATCATGTCTTGACCATATCACATCACAACATGCCCTGCAAAAACAAGTTAGACGTCCTCTACTTTGTTGTTGCAAGTTTTACGTTGCTGCTACGGGCTGAGCAAGAACCGTTCTTACCCACGCATCAAAACCACAACGATTTTTCGTCAAGTATTTGCTATTTTAACCTTCAACAAGGACCGGGCATAGCCACACTCGATTCAACTAAAGCTGGAGAAACTGACACCCGCCAGCCACCTGTGTGTGAAGCACATCGGTAGAACCAGTCTCGCGTAAGCGTACGCGTAATGTCGGTCCGGGCTGCTTCATCCAACAATACCGCCAAATCAAAGCATGACATGCTGGTAAGCAGTATGACTATTATCGCCCACAACTCACTTGTGTTCTACTCGTGCATATAACATCTATGCATAAATCTGGCTCGGATGCCACTGTTGGGGAACGCGGTAATTTCAAAAATTTCCTACGCACATGCAAGATCATGGTGATGCATAGCAACGAGAGGGAGAGTGTTGTCAACATACCCTCGTAGACCGTAAGCGGAAGCGTTATGACAACGCGGTTGATGTAGTCATACGTCTTCACAATCCGATCGATCTTAGTACCGAAAGCACGGCACCTCCGCGATCTGCACACGTTCGGCTCAGTGACGTCCCGCGAACTCATGATCCAGCAGAGTGTCGATCGAGAGTTTCATCAGCACGACGGCGTGATGACGGTGATGATGAAGCTACCGACGCAGGTCTTCGCCTAAGCACTGCAACGATATGACCGAGGTGGATTATGGTGGAGGGGGCACCGCACATGGCTAAGAGATCAATGATCAACTTGTGTCTATGGGGTGCCCCCTCCCCCGCATATAAAGGAGTGGAGGAGGGGGGCGGCCCTCTACTATGGCACGCCCTGGGGAGTCCTACTCCCACCGGGAGTAGGATCCTCCCTCCCTTCCAAGTAGTAGGAGTAGGGGAGAAGGAAAGGGAAGAGAGAAGAGAAGGAAGGAGGGGGCATCGCCCCTTCCCCTAGTCCAATTCGGACTAGGCCATTAGGGGGGGCACGGCCTGCCCTAGGCAGCCCCTCTCTCTCTCCTTAAAGCCCAATAAGGCCCATATACTCCCAGGCGAATTCCCGTAACTCTCCAGTACTCCGACAAATATCCGAACCACTCAAAACCTTTCCTATGTCCGAATATAGCCTTCCAATATATCAATCTTTACGTCCCAAACATTTCGAGACTCCTTGTCATGTCCCTGATCTCATCTGGGACTCCGAACAACCTTCGGTACATCAAAACACATAAACTCATAATACCGAACGTCACCAAACGTTAAGCGTGCAGACCCTACGGGTTCGAGAACTATGTAGACATGACCGAGACATATCTCCGGTCAATAACCAAAAGCGGAACCTGGATGCTCATATTGGCTCCCACATATTCTACGAAGATCTTTATCGGTCAAACCGCATAACAACATACGATGTTCCCTTTGACATCGGTATGTTACTTGCCCAAGATTCGATCGTCGGTATCTCATTACCTAGTTCAATATCGTTATCGTCAAGTCTCTTTGCTCGTTCCGTAATGTATCATCCCGTAACTAACTCATTAGTCACATTGCTTGCAAGGCTTATAGTGATGTGCATTACCGAGAGGGCCCAGAGATACCTCTACGACAATCATAGTGGCAAATCCTAATCTCGATCTATGCCAACTCAACAAACACTATCGGATACACCTATAGAGCACCTTTATAATCGTCCAGTTACGTTGTGACGTTTGGTAGCACACAAAGTGTTCCTCCGGTATTCGGGAGTTGCATAATCTCATAGTCATAGGAACATGTATAAGTCATGAAGAAAGCAATAGCAACATATTAAATTATCAAGTGCTAAGCTAACGGAATGGGTCAAGTCAATCACATCATTCTCTAATGATGTGATCTCGTTCATGAAATGACAACTCATGTCTATGGCTAGGAAACTTAACTATCTTTGATTAACGAGCTAGTCAAGTAGATGCATACTAGTGACACTCTGTTTCTCTATGTATTCACACATGTACTAAGTTTCCGGTTAATACAATTCTAGCATGAATAATAAACATTTACCATGATATAAGGAAATATATAAATAACAACTTTATTATTGCCTCTAGGGCATATTTTCTTCACTTAATGTACTTAGAGGTGTGTCTGTCACCGTACATCCATTGCCGGTTCATCTGCGTGCATTATATATAATTAAGTGTGTCAAAAACCATTACAGAACATCATGAATACACTAGTAGAAAACAGGGCATTTGTCCCGGTTCGTAAGGGCCTTTAGTCCCGGTTCATGAACCGGGACTAATAGGTCGTTACTAATACCTCCCCCCCTTTAGTCCCGGTTCAAACACGAACCGGGACAGATGGTCCTCCACGTGGCCGGTGCGCCAAGCCCAGGCAGGGGGGGCGTTGGTTCCGGTTGGCGGCACCAACCGGGACCAAAAGGCATCCACGCATCAGCATTCCAGTGGCTGGGGTTTTTGTTTTTTTAAAGGAGGGGGGGTTGGGGGTTTTGGGGGGTTAATTTAGGTGTTTCATATATTGTGTTAGCTAGCTAATTAATAGAGAGAAGTGCCCTCTCTTATGTCCGTGCTTGGTCGACGCTACGTACTATATACATAAGTGATCAAGAGAACCATTGAGTACAGAAGTTCGTCATGCATACCGAGAGAAGTGATCGATCGACCTCTCCTTCTCCGAGAGATTGGTCGAACAACAAGTTTTCGTATCATGTATCCGACGCTACTGGCTACATACATGTACAATATGTAAGATCTCTTAATTACAATCCCCTAGCAATTGAAATCAACTTCCACATGGTATTCTCCGGCTTTATTGATGACGTGGTCAAGAAAGAATCCCGCCAATTCCTCCTGAATTGATTTCATGCGATCTGGTTCTAGGAGTTCATTCCGCATCTGCCACGTCTAATTTGAAGAAGGGGCTTAATTAATACATATATATGAATGAAACTCAACAAAAATGATGGTGTAATAAAATGAAATTGTGAATATTATTGCTTACGCACTTCATATTGTCTTTGAGAGTAGCACCGCTTGTTTTTCAAAGTCGCGTTGTGGATGAACTCGCACACGTAGTATCCACAGAAATCATTCCCTTATTCCTGCCACAAGCAATTTACGAGAAATAGAGGTCAATCAAACTGATAATGAAGCATTATAAATGGCATTGATGAAAGTATAGCTATAGAATCAACGGGAGATGTGCGCAACTAGCTAGCCAATAGTACTTACTTTCGGGTATGTATATCGCAGCTCCTTCGGCAGTCCCGGAGCTTCTGCGATGAACTGTTTCCAAACCCTGCAAGACAAAGAAAATAATTATTATTACTTGAGATATCAGGAAATGAACAAAAAGTTGCCGATATGGTGCGATAATGATCGATTGAACTTACTTGTTGAGCATTTCAGTCATGTCCGCATAGGTTTTGGGATCTTTCCGTCTCGAGTCTAAGACGGTTACTAGTCCCCGCTCAAGCTTAATCTCCAGAAGAACATAGTGGTACCTGCGCACGCATGCATAACTCATCAATTACATTACTATAACCTCGCTCGAGTAATAAGGGAAACCGAATATGCACACGACAGTAACACTCACTTGCCGTTATAAGGAAAGAGTATGGTATCTTTGTTTTGATTTTTGATCAACGATCATAGCAAGTTGTCCTCGGCCTCTTTGACGTGCTTTTTAACCAGAAATTCATCTATGATATTTGTGTTGATGAACCCAATATCATAAATTTCTTTTTTTTGCACTCGACGATCCTCAGTCTGCATAATATATTGAGGATAATTAATTATAAATACATGCAATGAAAGAGCCGAGCTATATATAGAGACTTAATGACAGAAATAGTACTTACAGGCAGTAGCAAAAGACCATTAATTTATCGAGGGCCTTTTGATTGAAGAATGCGAAGAACTCCTCAAACGGAACACACAACAGATCAGTTCCAACGAGGTCGTGCTCCTCTTTAATGTTCAGATACAAACTATTCGTCCCCCTAGACTCTCTGCAGGTTTTCATGTACCAAGTATGGAATCTTCGCATCATCCTTGTTAGAGATTTTTCATCTTTGACGAGAGGCTTCCCTTACTCGTATTTGTGTTCGTCCACCTCCGTGAAATCAGGAAGTTGATCGTCAGGCAGGTAATCTTGTAGATTTCCATAACCTGCCACCATCCCCGGAGCATTAGCGACGATGTTGCCGCTAGACACATTGAGCGGGGGGCACGATTGGTTTGCTTGTTCGCCGAGCTGGTCAATTTTTTTCGCAGCTGCTAATTCTCTTGACCTTTGATGTCTGACATTACTTCCTGACCGCTCCGCTTGGAGATATGCCTGTTCAGTAATGCGCTCATAGTTGGTTCTCGGTGGAGACTTTGCCAGTTTCCTCAGGGCATCGAGAGTGCGCTTTGCTTTCACCGGATCTACCTTCTCCTCCGGAGGTGGATGTCTCTTTCCTTTCACCCCTTCAAAGAACACCTTCACGTGGGTCCGCACGATCGTATCGTTTTCCTCCTCGGTCCTCTCATATGGTAACTTCTCTAGAGGCTTGAGAGGTGGACCGTATCTGTATTGCCTCCCGCCTCTGGTTGTGCTGCTAGACGCCGGAGCAGACGGAGCGGCTGCAGCGTCTGTCTTCTTTCGTGCTTGCTTACAAGGAGGAGGAGACGGACTACGATGCGCCAGAGCAGCCGGGGCGGCGGCGGGTCTCTTCCGCCCTTGCTGGCGAGGCGGAGAAGGAGGAGGCTGCTTGCTGCTCGGGAGCGCCGGCATAGGTGGAGAAGGAGGCGGAGTGCCGCCATGCGCCGGAGAAGGAGGCGGAGTGCCGCCACGCATGCCCTGATCGTCACTCGCCGGAGGAGGAGGCAGTGGAGGAGGCGGAGTGCCCTGACTCGCCGGAGGAGGAGGAGGAGGCGGAGGCGTCCAGTTCGGAAGGTTGATGAGCTCCTTCCGCCATAGGCATGGAGTCTTCAGAGCAGAACCCAGCCTAGTCTCCCCTTTAGCGGTAGGGTGGTCAAGCAGGAGGTCCTCAAATCCCTCCATTATTTCATCCACAATCACCCTAGCATATCCTTCTGGAATCGCCCGGCAGTGATAAGTTGCTCCGGGTCCAGTAGGATAAACAGAGCCAACAGCCGCCTTGACCTTCAAATTCATCCATCGCGTCATAATGTGGCAATTTTGAGACTCCATGCTAGCATCCACGAGATAGCTGGCAGGAGCTGTCAAGACATGCTCTGGCTGAAGCAGCTCGGTGGAAGCCACGCTGCTTCTCCGCTGAGATGGCGGGGTAGCTTCGGGGAAGCTTCGGCAGGTCGTTTGCTGCGATCTGCTGCTTCTCGTTCCTCGAGCCCCATTACCCTTTCGTGCAGCGCCTACAGTTGGCCCTGCTCCAGTTTCTTCCTCCTCTCGTGGGTTTTGTAACCCCCCTGCGTCCGGAAAACCAACCTTCCATGGAATGGAGCCTGGCGTGCCTCGTGTCCGTCCAGGGTGCTCAGGATTCCTGAGGGCCATTCTGAGCTCGTCCTTCTCCCTGTCTGGAACGAACGTCCCTCGCTGTGTTGCATCGATATAGTGCCGAAGGTGCTTGACTGGTATTTGCATTTGCTCGTCCGTCCAATGGCACTTCCCTGATATAGGGTCCAAGGTTCCGGCAACCCCGAAGAACCAAGTCCGGCAACGGTCTGGCCAGTACATTGTCTCTGGTTTGATCCCTTTTTCAAGCAGATCATTCTCAGCCTTGGACCACTTAGGCCGGGCTTTGAGGTAGCCACCTGACCCCATGCGAAGGTGAAGCTTCTTCTTCGCAGCATTTAGCTTGTTTGTCACCGACATCTTCTTACTCTTTTTCGATGTCTTGTGGGCCACAAATGCGGGCCAGTGATCTTTGATCTTCTCATATTTGCCGATGAATTCTGGTGTCTCTTCTTTGTTGACAAACTTGTTCAGCTCTTTCCTCCACCTCCTGAATAGGGTTTCCATCTTCTTAAGAGCACAAGACTTGATTAATTGCTCTTTAACTGGCTTCTCCGGATCCTCCTCTGGCGGTAGGGTGAAATTTGCCTTCAGCTGAGTCCAAAGATCTTCTTTCTGCATATTGAGGGAGTCCTGGACTAGGGGGTGTCCGGATAGCCGAACTATCATCATCGGCCGGACTCCAAGACTACGAAGATACAAGATTGAAGACTTCGTCCCGTGTCCGGATGGGACTTTCCTTGGCGTGGAAGGCAAGCTTGGCGATAGAGATATGTAGATCTCCTACCATTGTAACCGACTCTGTGTAACCCTAGCCCTCTCCGGTGTCTATATAAACCGGATGGCTTTAGTCCGTAGGACGAACGACAATCATACCATAGGCTAGCTTCTAGGGTTTAGCCTCCTTGATCTCGTGGTAGATCTACTCTTGTAACACACATCATCAATATTAATCAAGCAGGACGTAGGGTTTTACCTCCATCAAGAGGGCCCGAACCTGGGTAAAACATCATGTCCCTTGTCTCATGTTACCATCCGCCTAGACGCACAGTTCGGGAACCCTACCCGAGATCCGCCAGTTTTGACACCGACATTGGTGCTTTCATTGAGAGTTCCTCTGTGTCGTCACCGATAGGCTTGATGGCCTCTTCGATCATCAACAACAACGCAGTCCAGGGTGAGACCTTCCTCCCCGGACAGATCTTCGTATTCGGCGACTTTGCACTGCGGGCCAATTCACTTGGCCATCTGGAGCACATCGAAAGCTACGCCCCTGGCCGTCAGGTCAGATTTGGAAGTTTGAACTTCACGGCTGACATCCGCGGGGACTTGATCTTCGATGGGTTCGGGCCACAGCCAAGCGCGCCACACTGTCACGATGGGCATGATTTAGCTCTGCAGCCGGACAGTACCCTGGAGGCCGCACTCGAGTCCGCTCCAATCTTCAATTCGGAGCCGGCTGCGCAGATCGAGGACGGATGGCTAGACACCGCCTCGGGAGCTGCAACCTCTACGGCGATAGAGCCGAAGACTGACCTTGTCCCTCATGAAGCTCGTGACTCTGAGGTGCCGGACTCCTTGCCGGACTCCGAACCTCCCGCGCCCCCTCCAACCGAATCCGGTTGGGCGCCGGTCATGGATTTCACCGATGCGGACATCTTCCAACACTCATCTTTCAGCGACATCTTGAGTTCGTTAAAGTGTCTCTCATTATCAGGAGAGCCCTAGCCGGACTGCGGTCAGGACGGTTGGGATGCGGACGACGAAGAAATTCAACACCCACCCACCACCCACTTAGTAGCCACTGTCGACGATCCAACCGACATGCTAGATTTCGACTCCGAAGACATCGACGGTATGGACGACGATGCCGGAGACGACCAAGAACCAGCGCCCTATCGGGCACTGGAAAGCCACCCCAACTCACGACGTATACATGGTGGATACACCAAAAGGAAGCGATAATGAGGAACAACGGGACACGACGACGGACAACTCCACCAGCAAACAACCAAAATAGCGACGCAAGCGCCGACCAAAGTCCCGCCTCGTTAAAAACGGCACCCATACAGACCCGGCCCTAGAGAAGGGCGAAGCAGTGGACGGCGAACACGCAAACAAGCAACCCATCCCCGGCGAAAACAAGGGCCTAGACGATCTCACGCCGAACACATCACCAGAGCATAAGAACCTTCATAAAAGGCTCGTCGCTACTGCAAGAAGTTTGAATAAGCAAAAGCGGAAGCTCAAAACAGCAGAGGACGCACTCAGAATAAGATGGAGCAAAGTACTCAATACCGCAGATAAATATGACGCTAGTCGCCAGGCAAAGAGTTACCCGAAGCGCAAGTTGTTGCCCGAATTTGACGAGGAGGCCTTAGAGCCCCCGCAGTCAAAAAAGAAAGAGGCCGCCTGGCCGGATAGACGACCAGTTGACAGGCTAAGAACAGCAAGGGGCTCCGCACACAAGCCGGCACACGATCAGCATAAAGATCCTCAGAAAAAGGTTGACCCGGTGAAGTCTATCTATGGGCCAAAAAAGAAGACTCCAGGAAGCAACACAACCCGCCGAGCGTTTGAAGACAACGGCGCACCTAAATACAGGGGCGCTGCACACCCACTATGTTTCACCGACGAGGTACTGGACCATGAATTTCCAGCGGGATTCAAACCCGTAAACATAGAGGCATATGACGGAACAACAGACCCCGGAGTCTGGATTGAGGATTATATCCTACACATACATATGGCTAGAGGAGACGATCTCCACGCCATAAAATACCTACCCCTCAAGCTCAAAGGGCCAGCTTGGCATTGGCTCAAAAGCCTCCCAGAAAATACAATTGGAAGTTGGGAAGAGCTCGAGGATGCGTTTCGAGCAAATTTTCAAGGGACCTATGTCCGCCCTCCGGATGCAGACGATTTAAGTCACATAACTCAACAGCTCGGAGAGTCAGCACGCAAATTCTGGAACAGGTTCCTCACCAAAAAGAACCAAATAGTCGACTGTCCGGACGCCGAAGCCTTAGTAGCCTTTAAGCACAACGTCCGTGAAGAATGGCTCGCCAGACACCTTGGCCAGGAAAAACCAAGAACAATGGCCGCACTCACAAGCCTCATGACCCGCTTTTGCGCAGGGGAGGACAGCTGGCTGGCTAGATGCAGCACCAGCGACCCGAGTACATCCGAAGTCAGGGGTGGAAATGGGAAATCACGACGCAGAAAAGATCAGCGCCGGAATAAGGAAAATGGCCCAAATAGCACGACGGTCAACGCCGGATTCAAAAGCTCTCGGCCGAATAACAAAACACTGCCCCTCAAGGACAACAGTGACGAGCTATCCAACCTAAACAAAATTCTGGATAGGTATGTCAAATACATACTACCTCCGGGAAGCCTGCGAACCATACCCACAGAGATTGTTGGGTCTTCAAACAGTCCGGCCGACCGCCAAACGCAAGGGGCTCGACACATCAAGCGAAGACGACGACGAACCCCACAAGCAGAACACCGGAAAACAGAAGACTTTCCCACTAGAAGTCAAAACAGTGAACTCACTTCATGTGATAACACGAAAACACAGTGCGGCACCTGCCATACCAGGACACCATCCGCAGACTGGGGATAGACCCTACCAAAATTCGCCGTAGCGGTACTTCCTTCAAAGGAGTGACGCCAGGCCTTTAAGCCAATTGAACAAGCTCTGTACCACTAGAGGTTGTGTCCGGTTCATCCGACAACCTCCGTCGCGAAAAGCTCACTCTCCATACCGCCACATTTCACAGTGGCCCTCAAAGCACTACTGGGACGCGAAGCTTTCGCCCGCTTTAACGCAATAACACATTACGCGTCTCTTACGCCTAAAATGCCCGGTCCACGCGGCATAACCTCATTAAAGAGTAACTCTGAGTGTTTCTCGACCACGGAGAACGTGAGGCCGCCTTGACAGCCACACACTAATCCGACCTTGTAGGTCAAAGCCCCTAAAAATAGGTCATTCAGACCTCGGACACGGTTAGGCGAGTCCAGCGTAAATAAACAAGGGGCTTCCCAGCCGCATACCCCTTTACAAGGGGCTGCGCGTATAAACGATGAGAGCCAATAAAGCTCAACTTTATTCATCTTCCAAATTATACTTTATTTTAAATACAAACTTTGCACGATATTTCTTCCAAACTAAGTCCTTCTCTTTTACAGATGAAGCACGTGCTACACCCGTCTAGGATATAGCACAACGGAGACACATGCGCAGACGTGCAGCAGGGACCCGTGGCAAGGATTCTTTTCAGATTAAGACCCTGCGTAAACCTTTCTTACTGTCTCTTGTTGATACACATCCCCCGGTTTTCTACCATAACCAAGGAGGAGGCTGGCGTTTTGGCATCGGCCGCGTCAGAAGTTCCCGCCTGTACCGGGACACTAGGGGCTTAGGGCATTGTTCTGCCCGGTATCATAAAGACCGAACACCTCAGGGAGTGTTCGGCGTCTTGAGTTAGGCCTTATATGCATCAGCTCCGAATCATGTCTTTGGTCAAATGTTGGGTTTGCCCGGCTCCTGTGTTTTGCTGCCTTATGTTCTGCTCCATCGGCTAACGCGGCACCAGGAGAACTACTGCGATTGTGCCCCGGTTCGGCCGGGCGAGCGCCTCAGTAGAGAAAGCCGAAAACTGACTGTCATGATACAGCGAGAGACTGGTCAACCACTTGATCGACTATGGGAATGTTTAGAATTCCTCCGCTTTGACGAAGGACCGCTTCCCGGTCAGGCACATACGTGCCCCAAGTTCGGAGAGCGCAGTGCCTCTAGGGGCTATATAGTAGCCCCACCATCGAGCTCCTATGGCTAAGTGAAAGTGATAAAGCATTATAGTCCGGTTGCCTAGTTTCTATGCTATCACCTCCTTCAAAGGACCAAGACGTTGGATTAAGTGTGAAAAAGCACTTTTCTTTTTTTTGCAAACACCCCCGCACCATGTGCGTGGGGGCTGAAGCCAAAGACTACAACTTTCTGGTTATTCATACATATACGGCCGCACAGGAGATAGTTCAATACTTGAACGCGCAAGTATAAAAAGCTATTGCATTATAAACATGATCTCACAAATCATACACGTCATTTAAACATGACATCTTTCGAGCACTGTGACTCTATTAAACGAGCGCCCTGTAGGACTTCCTCAAAATAGTGCTCGGCGGGTAATCGGCTCTTGTCCGAACCCCGGGATGCAACAGCAGTGGCATCCATGTCCGCCCAGTACGTCTTCACACGGGCGAGAGCCATCCGTGCACCTTCTATGCATGCCGACCGCTTCATCGCCTTGATATGCGGCACCGCCCCAAGGAATTGCTGCAACAAGCCAAAATAACTTTTCGGCTTGGGCCTTTCCTGTTGGGTTTCGTAGTAATTTCAAAAAATTTCCTACGCACACACAGAATCATGTGATGCATAGCAACGAGGGGAGAGTGTTGTCTATGTACCCAACGCAGACCGACTGCGGAAGCGATGACACGACATAGAGGAAGTAGTCGTACGTCTTCACGATCCCACCGATCAAGCACCGAAACTACGGCACCTTCGAGTTCGAGCACACGTTCAGCTCGATGACGATCCCCGGACTCCGATCCAGCAAAGTGTCGGGGAAGAGTTTCGTCAGCACGATGGCGTGGTGACGATCTTGATGAACTACAGCAGCAGGGCTTCGCCTAAACTCCGCTACAGTATTATCGAGGAATATGGTGGCAGGGGGCACCGCACACGGCTAAGGAATAGATCACGTGGATCAACTTGTGTCAACTTGTGTGTTCGGGGTGCCTCTACCTCAGTATATAAAGGAGCCAAGGGGGGAGGGGGCGCCGGCCAAGAGAGAGAGGCGCAGGAGGAGTCCTACTCCTACCGGGAGTAGGACTCCCCCCCCCCAATCCTATTCCAACTAGGATTCCCAAGGGGGGAAAGAGGGAGAGGGGTGGCCGGCCACCTCTCCTAGTCCTAATAGCACTAGGGGAAGGGGGAGGCGCGCAGCCCCCTTGGGCTGCCCCTTTCTCCTTTCCACTAAGGCCCATGATGGCCCATATAGCTCCCGGGGGGTTCCGGTAACCTCCCGGTAACCCGGTAAAATCCCGATTTCACCCGGAACACTTCCGATGTCCAAACATAGGCTTCCAATATATCAATCTTTATGTCTCGACCATTTCGAGACTCCTCGTCATGTCCGTGATCACATCCGGGACTCCGAACAACCTTCGGTACATCAAAATGTATAAACTCATAATATAACTGTCATCGTAACCTTAAGCGTGCAGACCCTACGGGTTCGAGAACAATGTAGACATGACCGAGACACGTCTCTGGTCAATAACCAATAGCGGGACCTGGATGCCCATATTGGTTCCTACATATTCTACGAAGATCTTTATCGGTCAGACCGCATAACAACATACGTTGTTCCCTTTGTCATCGGTATGTTACTTGCCCGAGATTCAATCGTCGGTATCCAATACCTAGTTCAATCTCGTTACCGGCAAGTCTCTTTACTCGTTCCGTAATACATCATCTCACAACTAACATATTAGTTGTAATGCTTGCAAGGCTTATGTGATGTGTATTACCGAGAGGGCCCAGAGATACCTCTCCGACAATCGGAGTGACAAATCCTAATCTCGGAATACGCCAACCCAACATCTACCTTTGGAGACACCTGTAATGCTCCTTTATAATCACCCAGTTACGTTGTGACGTTTGGTAGCACCCAAAGTGTTCCTCCGGCAAACGGGAGTTGCATAATCTCATAGTCATAGGAACATGTATAAGTCATGAAGAAAGCAATAGCAACATACTAAACGATCGTGTGCTAAGCTAATGAAATGGGTCATGTCAATCAGATCATTCAACTAATGATGTGACCTCGTTAATCATATAGCAACTCATTGTTCATGGTTAAGAAACATAACCATCTTTGATTAACGACCTAGTCAAGTAGAGGCATACTAGTGACACTCTGTTTGTCTATGTATTCACACATGTATTATGTTTCCGGTTAATACAATTCTAGCATGAATAATAAACATTTATCATGAAATAAGGAAATAAATAATAACTTTATTATTGCCTCTAGGGCATATTTCCTTCAGTCTCCCACTTGCACTAGAGTCAATAATCTAGATCACATCACCATGTGATTAACATCGATAGTTCACATCATCATGTGATTAACACCCATAGTTCACATCGCTATGTGACCAACACCCAAAGGGTTTACTAGATTCAGTAATCTAGTTCACATCGCTATGTGATTAACACCCAAGGAGTACTAAGGTGTGATCATGTTTTGCTTGTGAGAGAATCTTAGTCAACGGGTCTGCCACATTCAGATCCGCATGTATTTTGCAAATTTCTATGTCAACAATGCTCTGCATGGAGCTACTCTAGCTAATTGCTCCCACTTTCAATATGTATCCAGATTAAGACCTAGATTCATCTGGATCGGTGTAAAGTTTGCACCGATGTAACTTTTACAACGAACTCTTTTATCACCTCCATAATCGAGAAACATCTCCTTTAGTCCTTACTAAGGATATTCTTGACCAATGTCCAGTGATCTACTCCTAGATCACTATTGTACTCCCTTGCCAAATTCAGAGCAAGGTATACAATAGGTCTGGTTCACAGCATAGCATACTTTATAGAACCTATGACTGAGGCATAGGGAATGACTTTTTCATTCTCTTTCTATTTTTTGCCATGGTCGGGTCTTGAGTCTTACTCAATTTCACACCTTGCAACACAGGCAAGAACTCCTTATTTGACTGTTCCATTTTGAACTATTTCAAAAATTTATAAAGGTATGTATTCATTGAAAAATCTTATCAAGCGTCTTGATCTATCTATATAGATCTTGATGCTCAATGTGTAAGTAGCTTCACCGAGGTCTTTCTTTGAAAAACTCTTATTCAAGTATCCTTTCATGCTTTGCAGAATAATTCTACATTATTTCCGATCAACAATATGTTATTCACATATACTTATCAGAAATGCTGTAGTGCTCCCACTCACTTTCTTGTAAATACAGGCTTCATCATAAGTCTGTACAAAACTATATGCTTTGATCAACATATCAAAACGTATATTCCAACTCTGAGATGCTTGCACCAGTCCATAGATGGATCGCTGGAGCTTGCACATTTTGTTAACACCTTTAGGATTGACAAAACCTTCTGGTTGCATCATATACAACTCTTCTTTGAGAAAACCATTAAGGAATGCAGTTTTGACATCCATTTGCCAGATTTCATAAAATGTGGCAATTGCTAACATGATTCGGACAGACTTAAGCATCGCTACAGTTAAGAAAATCTCATTGTAGTCAACACCTTGAACTTGTCGAAAACTCTTCTGCGACAAGTCGAGCTTTGTAGATAGTAACACTACTATCAACGTCCGTCTTCCTCTTAAAGATCCATTTATACAATATGGCTTGCCGATCAACGGGCAACTCCACCAAAGTCCACACTTTGTTTTCATACATGGATCCAATCTCAGATTTCACGGCCTCAAGCCATTTCGCGGAATCTGGGCTCATCATCGCTTCCTCATAGTTCGTAGGTTTATCATGGTCTAGTAACATGACTTCCAGAATAGGATTACCATACCACTCTGGTGCGGATCTCACTCTGGTTTAGCTACGATATTCGGTAGTAACTTGATCTGAAGTTACATGATCATCATCATTAGCTTCCTCACTAATTGGTGTAGTAGTCACAGGAACAGATTTCTGTGATGAACTACTTTCCAATAAGGGAGAAGGTACAATTACCTCATCAAGTTCTACTTTCCTCCCACTCACTTCTTTCGAGAGAAACTCCTTCTCTAGAAAGGATCCATTATTAGCAACGAATGTTTTGCCTTCGGATCTGTGATAGATGGTGTACCCAACAATATCCTTTGGGTATTCTATGAAGACGCACTTCTCCGATTTGGGTTTGAGCTTATCAGGATGAAACTTTTTCACATAAGCATCGCAGCCCCAAACTTTAAGAAACGACAACTTTGGTTTCTTGCTAAACCACAGTTCATATAGTGTCGTCTCAACGGATTTAGATGGTGCCCTATTTAACGTGAATGCAGCTGTCTCTAATGCATGATCCCAAAACGATATTGGTAAATCGGTAAGAAACATCATGGATTGTACTATATCCAATAAAGTACGGTTATGACGTTCGGACACACCATTATGATGTGGTGTTCCAGGTGGCATGAATTTGTGAAACTATTCCACATTGTTTTAATTGAAGACCAAACTCGTAACTCAAATATTTTACTTCTGCGATCATATCGTAGAAACTTTTATTTTCTTGTTACGATGATTCTCTACTTTACTCTAAAATTCTTTGAACTTTTTAAATGTTTCAGACTTGTGTTTCATCAAGTAGATATACTCATATCTGCTTCAAATCAACTGTGAAGGTCAGAAAATAATGATACTTGTCGCGAGCCTTAATATTCATCGGACGACATACATCAGTATGTATGATTTCCAACAAATCTGTTGCTCGCTCCATTGTTCTGGAGAACGGAGTCTTAGTCATCTTGCCCATGAGGCATGGTTCGCAAGCATCAAGTGATTCATAATCAAGTGATTCCAAAATCCCATCAGCATGGAGTTTCTTCATGCGCTTTACACCAATATGACCTAAACGGCAGTGCCATAAATAAGTTGCACTATCATTATTAACTTTGCATCTTTTGGTTTCAATATTATGAATATGTGTATCACTATGATCGAGATCCAATGAACCATTTTCATTGGGTGTGTAACCATATAAGGTTTTATTCATGTAAACAGAACAATAGTTTATTCTCTTACTTAAATGAATAACCGTATTGCAATAAACATGATCAAATCATATTCATGCTCAACGCAAACACCAAATAACACTTATTTAGGTTCAACACTAATCCCGAAAGTATAGGGAGTGTGCGATGATGATCATTTCAAACTTGAAACTACTTTCAACACACATCATCACTTCACCCTTAACTAGTTTCTGTTTATTCTGCAACTCCCGTTTCGAGTTACTACTCTTAGCAACTGAACCAGTACCAAATACCGAGGGGTTGCTATAAACACTAGTAAAGCACACATCAAACATCTGTATATCAAATATACCCTTTTTCACTTTGCCATCCTTCTTATCCACCAAATATTTAGGGCAGTTCCGCTTCCAGTGACCATTTCCTTTGCAGTGTAAGCACTCAGTTTCAGGCTTTGGTTCAGCTTTGGGCTTCTTTGTGGGAGTGACAACTTGCTTGTCAATCTACTTGAAGTTCCCCTTTCTTTCCCTTTGCCCTTTTCTTGAAACTAGTGATCTTGTCAATCATCAACACTTGATGCTCTTTCTTGATTTCTACCTTCGTCGATTTCAACATCACGAAGAGCTCGGGAATCATTTTCATCATCCCTTGCATACTATAGTTCATCACGAAGTTCTACTAACTTGGTGATGGTGACTAGAGAATTATGTCAATCACTATCTTATCTGGAAGATTAACTCCCACTTGATTCAAGCGATTGTAGTACCCAGACAATCTGAGCACATGCTCACTAGTTGAGCGATTCTCCTCCATCTTTTAGCTATAGAACTTGTTGGAGACTTCATATCTCTCAACTCGGGTATTTGCTTGAAATATTAACTTCAACTCCTGGAACATCTTATATGGTCCATGACGTTCAAAACGTCTTTGAAGTCCCGATTCTAAGCCGTTAAGCATGGTGCACTAAACTATCAAGTAGTCATCATATTGAGCTAGCCAAACGTTCATAACGTCTGCATCTGCTCCTGCAATAGGTCTGTCACCTAGCGGTGCATCAAGGACATGATTCTTCTGTGCAGCAATGAGGATAAACCTCAGATCACGGATCAAATCCGCATCATTGCTACTAACATTTTTCAACACAATTTTCTCTAGGAACACATCAAAATAAACATATGAAAGCAACAACACAAGCTTATTGATCTTACAACATAATTTGCAAAATACTACCAGGACTAAGTTCATGATAAATTAAAGTTCAATTAATCATATTACTTAAGAACTCCCACTTAGATAGACATCCCTCTAATCTTCTAAGTGATTACGTGATCCAAATCAACTAAACCATGACCGATCATCACGTGAGATGGAGTAGTTTTCAATGGTGAACATCGTTATGTTGATCATATCTACTATATGATTCATGCTCGACCTTTCGGTCTCCGTGTTCCGAGGCCATATCTGCATATGCTAGGCTCGTCAAGTTTAACCTGAGTATTCTGCGTGTGCAAAACTGGCTTGCACCCGTTGTAGATGGACGTAGAGCTTATCACACCCGATCATCACGTGGTGTCTGGGCACGACGAACTTTGGCAATGGTGCATACTCAGGGAGAACACTTCTTGATAATTTAGTGAGAGATCATCTTATAATGCTACCGTCAATCAAAGCAAGATAAGATGCATAAAAAGATAAACATCACATGCAATCAATATAAGTGATATGATATGGCCATCATCATCTTGTGCTTGTGATCTCCATCTCCGAAGCACCGTCATGATCACCATTGTCACCGGCGCGACACCTTGATCTCCATCGTAGCATCGTTGTCGTCTCGCCAATCTTATGCTTCCACGACTATCACTACCGTTTAGTAATAAAGTAAAGCATTACATCGCGATTGCATTGCATACAATAAAGCGACAACCATATGGCTCCTGCCAGTTGCCGATAACTCGGTTACAAAACATGATCATCTCATACAATAAAATTTAGCATCATGCCTTGACCATATCACATCACAACATGCCCTGCAAAAACAAGTTAGACGTCCTCTACTTTGTTGTTGCATGTTTTACGTGGCTGCTACGGGCTTAAGTAAGAACCAATCTCACCTACGCATCAAAACCACAACGATAGTTTGTCAAATAGACTCTGTTTTAACCTTCGCAAGGACCGGGCGTAGCCATACTTGGTTCAACTAAAGTTGGAGAGACAGTCGCCCGCAAGCCATCTCTGTGCAAAGCACGTCGAGGGAACCGGTCTCGCGTAAGCGTACGCGTAAGGTTGGTCCGGGTCGTCTCGTCCAACAATACCGCCGAACCAAAGTATGACATGCTGGTAGGCAGTATGACTTGTATCATCCACAACTCACTTGTGTTCTACTCGTGCATATAACGTCAACATAAATAACCTAGGCTCGGATGCCACTGTTGGGTTTCGTAGTAATTTCAAAAAATTTCCTACGCACACACAGAATCATGTGATGCATAGCAACGAGGGGAGAGTGTTGTCTACGTACCCAACGTAGACCGACTGCAGAAGCGATGACACGACATAGAGGAAGTAGTCGTACGTCTTCACGATCCCACCGATCAAGCACCGAAACTACGGCACCTCCGAGTTCGAGCACACGTTTAGCTCGATGACGATCCCCGGACTCCGATCCAGCAAAGTGTCGGGGAAGAGTTTCGTCAGCATGACGGCGTGGTGACGATCTTGATGAACTACAGCAGCAGGGCTTCACCTAAACTCCGCTACATTATTATCGAGGAATATGGTGGCAGGGGGCACCGCACACGGCTAAGGAATAGATCACGTGGATCAACTTGTGTCAACTTGTGTGTTTGGGGTGCCTCCACCTCAGTATATAAAGGAGCCAAGGGGGGAGGGGGCGCCGGCCAAGAGAGAGAGGCGCAGGAGGAGTCCTACTCCTACCGGGAGTAGGACTCCCCCCCCAATCTTATTCCAACTAGGATTCCAAAGGGGGAAAGAGGGAGAGGGGTGGACGGCCACCTCTCCTAGTCCTAATAGGACTAGGGGAAGGGGGGAGGCGCGCAGCCCCCTTGGGCTGCCCCTTTCTCCTTTCCACTAAGGCCCATGATGGCCCATATGGCTCCCGGGGGGTTTCGGTAACCTCCCGGTAACCCGGTAAAATCCCGATTTCACCCGGAACACTTCCGATGTCCAAACATAGGCTTCCAATATATCAATCTTTATGTCTCGACCATTTCGAGACTCCTCGTCATGTCCGTGATCACATCCGGGACTCCAAACAACCTTCGGTACATCAAAATGTATAAACTCATAATATAACTATCATCGTAACCTTAAGCGTGCGGACCCTACGGGTTCGAGAACAATGTAGACATGACCGAGACACGTCTCTGGTCAATAACCAATAGCGGGACCTGGATGCCCATATTGGCTCCTACATATTCTACGAAGATCTTTATCGGTCAGACCGCATAACAACATACGTTGTTCCCTTTGTCATCGGTATGTTACTTGCCCGAGATTCGATCGTCGGTATCCAATACCTAGTTCAATCTCGTTACTGGCAAGTCTCTTTACTCGTTCCGTAATACATCATCTCACAACTAACATATTAGTTGTAATGCTTGCAAGGCTTATGTGATGTGTATTACCGAGAGGGCCCAGAGATACCTCTCCGACAATCGGAGTGAC
Source organism: Triticum dicoccoides (assembly GCF_002162155.2). Taxonomy (NCBI): domain Eukaryota; kingdom Viridiplantae; phylum Streptophyta; class Magnoliopsida; order Poales; family Poaceae; genus Triticum; species Triticum dicoccoides. The sequence goes on along the minus strand of NC_041381.1, from coordinate 53,303,347 downwards.
AAATCCTAATCTCGAAATACGCCAACCCAACATCTACCTTTGGAGACACCTGTAATGCTCCTTTATAATCACCCAGTTACGTTGTGACGTTTGGTAGCACCCAAAGTGTTCCTCCGGCAAACGGGAGTTGCATAATCTCATAGTCATAGGAACATGTATAAGTCATGAAGAAAGCAATAACAACATACTAAACGATCGTGTGCTAAGCTAATGAAATGGGTCATGTCAATCAGATCATTCAACTAATGATGTGACCTCGTTAATCAAATAGCAACTCATTGTTCATGGTTAAGAAACATAACCATCTTTGATTAACGAGCTAGTCAAGTAGAGGCATACTAGTGACACTCTGTTTGTCTATGTATTCACACATGTATTATGTTTCCGGTTAATACAATTCTAGCATGAATAATAAACATTTATCATGAAATAAGGAAATAAATAATAACTTTATTATTGCCTCTAGGGCATATTTCCTTCATTTCCGGCCACAGATGAGTGACCACATCCGTCATGGCAAGTCCGGACAATCTATTCAGCTCAGCCCACTCAGCCAGCCGATCAGTCAATGGAAGTGGACGCTCCGGACTATGGAATTGAGACCAGTAAAGCTCTTCCATTTCGTGATCCTTCTGGCTTCGGAAGTGCACGACTGCGTCCGCCGCACTCGCCGCCAAATCCAGATAAGGATCCTCCGCACCACACAACTGGCCCAGCTGAGCATACTTCGGATCCGTGAACTTCCTACGCAGAAGAAAGGGCTTTCCAGCCGCAATGTCTCCGGCCTGACGCAGTTCCTCCTTCATAGCTCGCATCCAAATCCGGGCATCCTTGACTTCGGCGCCGGCCTTCTTCAGGCCCTCTTGCTCCACTCGGCGTTCTCCTTCAAGAACCTCACAACGGTCGGTAGAAACTTTTAATTTCAAGGCCATTCTAGCCAACTCTTCCCTGCTTCGGCAGTGAGCAGCCTTTTCGGCTGTTAGCTCTTCTGCTGCCTTCAAGGCAGCCGCATCACTTATCCTGGCTTGCTCCTTGGCTCGAGCAAGCTCTGCTCGAAGATCTTCCACAGCAGCGGCGCCATCTGCATCAAGCATACAAATTGTAAGGAACGGGCACTAGCTCCCTTACTAGGCAACCGCATAGCAACCACCTACCTTGCGACTCGTTAAGTCGTTTATTGACCAGTGCGATGTCCGCATCCGCAACATCGAGTTGCCTCTTCAGTTCGGCAACTCCATCAGTCCGGCTGGCCACCGAACGTTCCGCCACGCGTATAGGAAAGGCGACATTCTATAACTGAGATTATGATCCTTGGCACACTATTGCTTTCGACAGCATACCAAGTCTCAGGGGCTACTATCTATACAGGGCGCACTTCATGTGCAAAACTGTCAAAAGGTATGTCATTTTTTGCGTACCTCAAACCCCGTCAGCAAGCTTCCGACGGCCTTATACAACCCGCTCTCAGCGAATGAGATCCTTTCAATCACCATACTCATTAATGTGCGGTGATCTTCCGAGATAGACGCCCTCTTGAGCAAATCCTGCAGCTCCACCGGCCGTACTCCAATGGGTGCCGGACTTCCGGCCCCGCCGGACTCGGGAAGACCCTCCGTGACGACACCTCAGGGTTGTCCGCCCCGCCCGATGGGGCGGCGGATGGAGGCGTCTCGCTTTCCATCATCTCCGGATGAAGGTCCCCCGAAGTTGAGCTCTGCTGAGATGGGCTGAGGTCCGAACTACAAGGTGAAAAGTTCGGTTACCTTTGGAAATAATATAGGGGCGTTCCCTATTACAAAGTTCCCCCTTTTTTACTTACGGCTCGCTGGAGGGTTGATTCCTATGGGGAGACTGTGTGGCCGGGGCCCTTCCCGGCACAGGACCTTCCGGTGCAGATTTCTTCCCCGCTTTGAGGCCTTGGCCTCCGGGTCTTCGGAAGCAGTCCTCTTCTCCCCCTGGAAGGAGGGACTCTCGATTCCCCCCTTACTGAAAGCCTCCTTGGCGGAGGTGGTAGTTTCCCTGTGCCCCCCTTCGCCCTCCTCCGAAGGCGCGAACTCCAACATTTTTACTAACACGAGATCCGGCGTAGTCTCAGGGAGGGCGGCCGGAAACCGTATCAGTTTTGCTTGCGCTATCCACTCCTGTCCAAGGGATAGCTGGTTAAAAGGCAAACCCATGATAAATAAATGGACAATATGTCCGGACACAGGGCTACTTACTTGAGTATCTGGGCGATTGCAGCTTAGGCCGGTGTCCTCGGTTAAGTCTGGATGCATCTCTTGCGATCCGAAGAACAGCTTGTACATCTCCGCGGGTGTCAAACCCATGAAGTGTTGGAGAGCTCGTGGCCCCTCCGGATTAAATTCCCACAGGCGGAGGGGGCGACGTTTGCAGGGCAGAAGGCGTCGGATCAGCATAACCTGTGCCACCACCACCAGATTAATCTTCCTTTCTTGGATGTCTCGAATCCGGTCCTGCAACAGGGGTACGTCTTTGGGCGGCCCCCAGTTAAGCCCCTTATTGACCCATGACGTCAGCCGTTGTGGAGGGCCCGAGCGGAAGACGGGCGGCGGCTTCTGCCTGCTGCCCCTTGGAGCGGTGATATAGAACCACTCCTGTTGCCACGAGCCGAGCTCCTCCTGAAAAGAGCCCTCGGGCCATGGAGCATCGGCCCTCTTGCTTATAACCGCCCCTCCGCACTCTGCCTGACGCCCCTCAATCATCTTCGGCTCCACGTTGAAGGTTTTGAGCCACAAGCCGAAGTGAGGGGTAGTGCGGAGGAAGGCTTCGCAAACGACAATGAATGATGAGATGTGGAGGATGGACTCCGGAGCCAAGTCATGGAATTCCAGCCCATAGTAAAACATGAGCCCCCTCACGAAGGGATCCATCGGGAAGCCTAAACCCCGACGGAGGTGAGACACGAACACAACGCTCTCGCCAGGCTCGGGAGTAGGAATAACTTGCCCTCGGGCAGGCAACCTATGCGAAATCTCATAGGTCAAGTACCTGGCGTCTCTCAGCTTCAGCACGTCTTCTTCCGTGACGGAAGAGGGCATCCACCGGCCTCGTAGGTCAGAGACGGACATTGTCGAAGGTCGGAGGTACCCGAATCTGGAGCCCTTGGTGTTGGAACTCGGGGGCAAGGGGCGGATTCGATTGAGGATTAAAGAAAAAGAACTGGCCTTGGTCTCATTATAAAGAGGAAGAATACCAAGAGGCCGTCCCAGTGACCGTTTGGAACCCGCCTTCGATGGAGGGGGCGTGGCAACGGGCGCGGTTGGGTTACCCACGTCCGTATTGATGGGAATCCCGGAATAAGGGGAACACGATCTCTGCTTCGACAAGACGTGCCAAGGAAACCGCTTCGCTAAACATGCTGAGGTGGTACAATAAAAACAATTCGAGTAAAGGCTTGGTAGTGGTGTGACGTCACGCCACCAAATACGTCAGCAGATTGAACTTATGTAAATATTATTCTCTCTATGGTGGTATGTGGAATTTATTTTGCAGAGCCGGACACTATCCTGGTGTTCACAATCTTCTATAAATTATTCGGAGGAGGAACCCGCCCTGCAATGCCGAAGACAATGCGCGCCGAACTCGTCGTCATTGAAGCCTGGTTCAGGGGCTACTGAGGGAGTCCTGGACTAGGGGGTGTCCGGATAGCCAAACTATCATCATCGGCCGGACTCCAAGACCACGAAGATACAAGATTGAAGACTTCGTCCCGTGTCCGGATGGGACTTTCCTTGGCGTGGAAGGCAAGCTTGGCGATACGGATATGTAGATCTCCTACCATCGTAACCGACTCTGTGTAACCCTAGTCCTCTCCGGTGTCTATATAAATCGGATGGCTTTAGTCCATAGGACGAACGACAATCATACCATAGGCTAGCTTGTAGGGTTTAGCCTCCTTGATCTCGTGGTAGATCTACTCTTGTAACACACATCATCAATATTAATCAAGCAGGACGTAGGGTTTTACCTCCATCAAGAGGGCCTGAACCTGGGTAAAACATCGTGTCCCTTGTCTCCTGTTACCATCCGCCTAGACGCACAGTTCGGGACCCCCTACCCGAGATCCGCCGGTTTTGACACCGATACATATCATTGACATAAGACACCTCAGGGTCTTCCTCCTTAGGTTTATACCATTGCTGGATGCTGATCAGGATCTTGTCCCTAACAAGAACCCCGCACTGAGCAGAAAATGTGCGCTTTGTCCGGATGGGTTCAATTGGTTCGCCATCGGGCGCGATTTCTATGATCTCAAACTTTTCACCCGAGCTCAAATTTTTCTTCGGGCCTCGTCTCCTTACCGAAGTTGTGCTCGATCCGGAGGGCTAGAAATTAAAAGGAAGAAAGACGAGAGTAATTAATATGTGTACATATACCAAAACAATGGATGCATCAATTAACTAGTCAGCACGGGCTTAACTAATATATATATATACCTGGCCGGACTCGGTTCGGTCACCGGAGCAGTCAGCACGGTCTCCTTCTTGTACCTCCATTGTGTCACCGGAGCCATCATGAACATAGCCCTCTTCTTGTACCGGCATTAATGGGCCGAAGCCATCATGAACATAGCCCTGTTCTTCACCCAGTCCTTCCTGACCATCGGTGTCGTTGAGAAATGATGCAACTTCATCACTTCCTTGTGCGATTATGTCCCCCCAACATCGCTTCTGTTTCTTCGTCTCGGGAGTGCTCCATAGTTTCTGCAAATATTTACAACATGTCAATTATTATTCAAACATGGTACAGATGGATACATATATATATATATATATATATATATATATATATATATATTAGTGGCAAACGTAGAACTAGCTAGCTAATCACAATAAGGAATCATGTTAGTGGCCTCGATGCTGCTTCTCTAGGGTCTGGGGTCGCCTCGACACAACGCTTCAAGGGTTTGGGGTGGCCTCGACGACAATGCTCTTTTAACTTGGTAAATTTGGGCGGCCTCGAGAGTTTTGGTCGAGGGAGAGGGCCGAGGGGGGTGCTGCCGTTGTATAGGTTATCACGGTCGAGAGGGGATATATATATCGACCGCCCCTCATGTCGAAGTTATCTCGAGGGGGTTATATCGACAACGACGCGACATACATATACATGGGAAATTAATGTTATCGGGGAGGGGGTATCGGTACCCCCCCCTCGTGTTGAAGTTTCTTATTTCTCCTCTATTCGGAAAATAATGTTATCGGGGAGGGGGTATCGGGCAGGGGCGGCGGCGCGGTGGCCGCGCAGGGGCGCGGGACGGGAGGGGCGCGGGAGCAGGCTGTGCTCACAGGGGGCGGCGGCGAGGGCGAAGGCGAGCAGCCTGACGGCGACAGACCCGATAAAACATAAGAAAACAAAGAAGAAATAAAAAGAGGAGAAGAAGAAAGGAATAGAGGAGAAGATCGAAGAAAAAAAAGAAGAAAAAAAAGGAGAAGAAGAAAGGAATAGAGGAGAAGAAGAAAAAATAGAAATTCTATTTTTTCTTCTTCTCCTCTATTCCTTTCTTCTTCTCCTCTTCCTTTTCTTCTTTTTTCTTCTTCTTATTTATTTCTCCTCTATTCCTTTCTTTCTTCTTCTCCTCTTCTTTTTCTTCTTCTCCCTCGAGAAAGGAAAATAATTAAGGAAAAGGAAGAAAAGAGGAAGAAGGAAGAAGGAAGAAGAAGAAGAAGAAGAAGAAAAGAGGAGAAGAAGAAAGGAATAGAGGACAAGAAGAAAAAATAGAATTTTTTTTCTATTTTTTTTTCTTCTCCTCTATTCCTTTCTTCTTCTCCTCTTCTTTTTCTTCTTTTTCTTCTTCTTATTTATTTCTCCTCTTCTTTTCCTCTCCTCTTCTTCTTTCTTTCCTCTTTTTATTTTCTTCTTTCCTATCCTTCTTTTTCTAAAATTGTAACTTTTGCATATATAAAAACTTTTCTAAAATTGTAACTTCCTATATATGAACAAAAAACTTTCTATGAACAAAAAAACATTTTTTAACATATATATTTAGCAAATTTTAGCCACATACATCACATACACATATACATTATAGCCACATACACATATACATCACATATGAACAAAAAAATAAACTAATAAAAATTAAAAGACATATATCAACACATGAACAAAAATATATAGCCACATACATACACATACATTATATATATATATGGAAAAAGTTAAATTAATAAAAAAAATAGAGCCGGGCAGAGGGGCATGGCGGCAGCGGTGGCGCCGGCGGGGCAGGGCAGGGGTGCAGGTGCGCGAGGCAGGGCAGGGGTGCGGGAGCGAGGCAAGGCAGGGGCGCGAGGCAGGTGCTCACAGGGGGGTGGCGGGGCACGGCGGGCGGTGTCGGGGCGTGGGGAGCGGCGCCAGCGTCGGGGCAGATGGCGTCGAGGGCGGCAGCCACGGCAAAGTTGAGCAACCTGACGGCGTCGGAGGCGGTGACGACGGTAAGGTGGACCAGCCTGACGGCGTCGGAGACGGCGGCGACGACGAGGTGGAGCAGCCTGACGGCTCTGCGGCGACGGCGACGAGGCAGAGCAGCAGGCGTCGGGCGGAGAAGAAAGGGATGGGTTTTGGAGAAACTGCTAAGTACTAGTTATATACGAAGAGAATTGGTCCCGGTTCGTGAAACCAACCGGGACTAATGCCCCCTTTAGTCCCGGTTGGTGCCACAAAACGGGACCAAAGGCCTCTTTTCAGCAGCCCAAAGGGCGGGAAGCGGCGGCCTTTGGTCCCGGTTGGTGGCACCAACTGGGACTAATGCCTCCCCTTTAGTCCCGGTTGGTGCCACCAACCGGGACCAAAGGACCCTGTGTTGCCCGCGTCGGGGCCAAAGTTTAGTCCCACCTCGCTAGTTGAGGGGGCGCGCAGTGGTTTATAAGCCCCACTGCCGCACCCCTCTCGAGCTCCTCTCCACCATAGGCTTGCGGGCCTATTTGCTATTGCTTTGCCTGATAGGCCTTCTGGGCCTACTGCGGGCCTGAATCCTGGCCCATGGTAGGGTTTCTAGTCGTATTCAGGCCGTGGGGCCCAGTAGGAGGCATTTTTTTGTTTTTTTGTTTTCTTTACTTATTATTGCTATCTTTATTTTTTCCAGTTTTTTTGTTTTGTTTTCTGCATTATTTATTTTCTTTACTTAATTCTTTTTGCTTTTAGTTTTAGGAAAATTATAAACTTTCTGTTAGTGCCATTAGTTTTCAAATTTGAAAACACTTTTTTGTTTTTTTTGTTTTCTTTCTTGCTTTGTTTATTTTATTTTGTTTCTACTTACAACAAAATACTTATTGTTGCTATTTTTAATTATTTTCCAGTTTTTTGTTTTGTTTTTTGCATTATTTATTTTCTTTTGTTTTTTGCTTTATTTTTTAATTCTTTTTGCTTTTAGTTTTAGAAAAATTCTAAACTTTC
>NC_041381.1:53220384-53295721 GCF_002162155.2 Triticum dicoccoides | reverse complement strand
TTTTTTGCTTTATTTTTTAATTATTTTTGCTTTTAGTTTTAGAAAAATTATAAACTTTCTGTTAGTGCCATTAGTTTTCAAATTTGAAAACACTTTTTTTGTTTTTTTGTTTTCTTTCTTGCTTTATTTATTTTATTTTGTTTCAACTTATAACAAAATACTTATTGTTGCTATTTTTAATTATTACGAGGGCCGAACCATAAGACATTAAAGCATTTCAAATGAACTCTGAAAAAGTTGAAAGTTGGCATGGTATCATAAATTCAGCCACATAGCATGTGCATGTACAAAACGGACAATGGTATCATACTCGTCTATTACAAAGTTGGCATGGTATCATCATAATAGTTGCGGGAGAAAGTCTTCACTTTTTCTTCGCTTGTGTCATTTGCTTATTGCGCCGTAATCATGGATAATCTTCATCGTTTATCAGGATGCTGGGGTCAGCCTTGACTTTGAAGGGAGGAATTTCATGAAACTTTTCATAATCTTCAGACATGTCTGTCTTGCCCTCCACTCCCACGATGTCCCTTCTTCCTAAAAGAACTATGTGGCGCGTTGGCTCATCGTATGATGTATTCGCTTCCTTATCTTTTCTTTTTCTCGGTCTGGTAGACATGTCCTTCACATAGATAACCTGTGCCACATCATTGGCTAGGACGAATGGTTCGTTAGTGTACCCAAGATTTTTCAGATCCACTGTTGTCATTCCGTATTGTGGGTCTACCTGTACCCCGCCTCCTGACAGATTGACCCATTTGCACTTAAACAAAGGGACCTTAAAATCATGTCCGTGGTCAAGTTTCCATATGTCCACTATGTAACCATAATATGTGTCCTTTCCCCTCTCGGTTGTTGCATCAAAGCGGACACCGCTGTTTTGGTTGGTGCTCTTTTGATCTTGGTCAATCGTGTAAAATGTATTCCCATTTACCTCGTATCCTTTCCAAATCGTAACAGTCGAAGATGGTCCCCTAGAAAACAAGTACAGCTCATCACAAACAGTGTTGTCACCTCTGAGACGTGCTTCCAACCAACTGCTGAAAGTCCTGATGTGTTCACATGTAATCCAGTCGTCGCACTGCTCCGGGTGTTTGGAGCGCAGACTGTTCTTGTGTTCATCGACATACGGGGTCACCAAGTTAGAGTTCTGTAGAACTGTGTAGTGTGCTTGAGACCAAGAATATCCGTCCCTACATATTATTGAGTCCCTTCCAAGCGTGCCTTTTCCAGTCAGTCTCCCCTCATACCGCGATTGAGGAAGACCTATCTTCTTAAGGCCAGGAATGAAGTCAACACGAAACCCGATGACATCCTCTCTTTGATGGCCCATGGAGATGCTTCCTTCTGGCCTAGCACGGTTACGGACATATTTCTTTAGGAATCCCATGAACCTCTCAAAGGGGTACATATTGTGTAGAAATACGGGGCCCAGAATGACAATCTCGTCAACTAGATGAACTAGGACGTGTGTCATGATATTGAAGAAGGATGGTGGGAACACCAGCTCGAAACTGACAAGACATTGCACCACAACACTCCTTAGCCTTGGTATGATTTCTGGATCGATCACCTTCTGAGATATTGCATTGAGGAATGCACATAGCTTCACAATGGCTAATCAGACGTTTTTCGGTAGAAGCCCCCTCAATTCAACCAGAAGCAGTTGCGTCATAATCACGTGGCAGTCATGAGACTTTAGGTTCTGAAACTTTTTCTCTGCCATATTTATTATTCCTTTTATATTTGACGAGAAGCCACTCAGGACCTTCATACTAAGCAGGCATTCAAAGAAGATTTCCTTCTCTTCTTTGGTAAGAGCATAGCTGGCAGGACCTTCATACTACTTTGGAGGCATGCCGTCTTTTTCGTGCAAACGTTGCAGGTCCTCCCATGCCTCAGTTGTATCTTTTGTCTTCCCATACACGCCCAAGAAGCCTAGCAGGTTCACGCAAAGGTTCTTCGGCACGTTCATCACGTCGATCGAAGAGCGGACCTCTAGGTCTTTCCAGTAGGGTAGGTCCCAAAATATAGATTTCTTCTTCCACATGGGTGTGTGTCCCCCAGCGTCACTCGGAACAGCTAGTCCGCCGGGACCCTTTCCAAAGATTACGTGTAAATCATTGACCATAGCAAGTACGTGATCACCGGTACGCATGGCGGGCTTCTTCCGGTGATCTGCCTCGCCTTTGAAGTGCTTGCCTTTCTTTCGACATTGATGGTTGGTCGGAAGAAATCGACGATGGCCCAGGTACACATTCTTCCTGCAGCTTCCCAGGTATATACTATCGGTGTCAAGTAAACAGTGCGTGCATGCGTGGTATCCCTTGTTTGTCTGTCCTGAAAGGTTACTGAGAGCGGGCCAATCGTTGATGATCACGAACAGCAACACCTTTAGGTGAAATTCCTCCTGTTTGTGCTCATCCCACGTACGTACACCGTTTCCATTCCACAGCTGTAAAAGTTCTTCAACTAATGGCCTTAGGTACACATCAATGTCGTTGTCGGGTTGCTTAGGGCCTTGGATGAGAACTGGCATCATAATGAACTTCTGCTTCATGCACATCCAAGGAGGTAGGTTATACATACATAGAGTCACGGGACAGGTGTTGTGATTGCTGCTCTGCTCCCCGAAAGGATTAATGCCATCCGCGCTTAAAGCAAACCATACGTTCCTTGGGTCACTTGCAAACTCATCCCAGTAATTTCTCTCGATTTTTCTCCACTGCGACCCATCAGCGGGTGCTCTCAACTTCCCGTCTTTCTTACGGTCCTCACTGTGCCATCGCATCAACTTTGCATGCTCTCCATTTCTGAACAGACGTTTCAACCATGGTATTATAGGAGCATACCACATCTCGTCTGATCTTATACCGTAATGCACCGCATATCGGGCATGCGTTCAGATCCTTGTACGCACCGCGGTAGAGGATGCAGTCATTAGGGCATGCATGCATCTTCTGCACCTCCAATCCTAGAGGGCATACGACCTTCTTTGCTGCGTATGTACTGTCGGGCAATTCGTTATCCTTTGGAAGCTTCTTCTTCAATATTTTCGGTAGCTCCTCAAATCCTTTGTCAGGCACAGCATTCTCTGCCTTCCACTACAGCAATTCCAGTATGGTACCGAGCTTTGTGTTGCCATCTTCGCAATTGGGGTACAACCCTTTTTTGTGGTCCTCTAACATGCGATCGAACTTCAGCTTCTCCTTTTGACTTTCGCATTGCTTCCTTGCATCGACAATGACCCGACGGAGATCATCATCATCGGGCACATCGTCTGGTTCCTCTTGATCTTCAGCAGCTTCGCTTGTTGCAGCATCATCGTGCATATCGTCTGGTTCCTCTTGATGTTCAGTAGCATCACCGTATTCAGGGGGCACATAGTTCTCATCGTACTCTTTTTCTTCGCCGTCTTCCATCATAACTCCTATTTCTCCGTGCCTCGTCCAAACATTATAGTGTGGCATGAAACCCTTGTAAAGCAGGTGGGTGTGAAGGATTTTCCGGTCAGAGTAAGACTTCGTATTCCCACATATAGGGCATGGACAACACATAAAACCATTCTGCTTGTTTGCCTCAGCCACTTCGAGAAAATCATGCACGCCCTTAATGTACTCGGAGGTGTGTCTTGAACCGTACATCCATTGCCGGTTCATCTGCGTGCATTATATATAATTAAGTGTGTCAAAAATCATTATAGAACATCATGAATAGATAATTAAGTGACCAAATTAATAGAAGTTCATCATCACATTAAAACCAAAGTACGTACATAGTTCTCATCTAACAACATAAAGCTCTGCAGAGCATCTAAATTAATTAAACAATACATTGAAACTATGTAAAACATTTCAATGCGAAAACAAATGCGATCATAATCGCAACCAATGTAACAACTGATCCAACGGCATAATGATACCAAGCCTCGGTATGAATGGCATATTTTCTAAACTTTCTAATCTTCAAGCGCATTGCATCCATCTTGATCTTGTGATCATCGATGACATCCGCAACATGCAACTCCAATATCATCTTCTCCTCCTCAATTTTTCTAATTTTTTCCTTCAAGAAATTGTTTTATTCTTCAACTAAATTTAACCTCTCGACAATAGGGTCGGTTGGAATTTTCGGTTCAACAACCTCCTAGATAAATAAAATCTATGTCACGTTGGTCGGCATAATTGTCATAAACAATAGATGAACCAATAGTTATGAAAAGATAATATATACCGCATCCGAATCATAGACAGGACGAGGGCCGACGGGGGCGGATACCAAAACCATCGCACTATATAAGATGCAATAATAAAAGTAAGAAAATTATACAAGTATCTATATAAACATACAAGTAAGAATTTTTTTTTCCTTTCAGAAAGAAGATAAGAACAAGAGGCTCACCACGGTGGTGCCGGCGACGAGATCGGCGCGGGCGATCGACGGCGGTGAAGACGGGGACGGGACGTGACGGACCGCTAAACCTAGACAAATATTGAGGAAAATGGAGCTTGGAGGTCGAGCTTGGAGAGGAGAAAGCTTAAGTAGTGTGGCTCGGGCATTCCATCGAACACCTCGTGTGCATAGGAGGTGAGCTAGAGCACCACAAAGCTCTCCCCTCGCCGGCCACGAAAAACAGATCAGTGGGAGTGCTCTGCTCGTGGGCGAGGGGTATATATAGGCAATTAATTGGTCCCGGTTAGTGGCAAGAACCGGGACTAAAGGGCAGCCTTTGGTCCCGGTTCGTCCCACCAACCGGGACCAATGGTGGTGGGCCAGGAGCGAGGCACATTGGTCCCGGTTCGTCCCACCAACCAGGACCAAAAGTTCCAGACGAACCGGGACCAATGGCCCACGTGGCCCGGTCGGCCCCCGGGGCTCATGAACCGGGTCCAATGCCCTCATTGGTCCCGGTTCTGGATTGAACCGGGACTAATGGGCTGACCTGGCCTGGACCATTGTCCCCTTTTCTACTAGTGATAGATAATTAAGTGACCAAATTAATAGAATTTCATCATCACATTAAAACCAAAGTACATACATAGTTCTCATTGAACAACATATAGCTCTTCAGAGCATCTAATTAAACCATACATTGAAACTATGTAACACATTTCAACGTGAAAACAAATGCGATCATAATCGCAACCAAGGTAACAATTGATCCAACAGCATAATGATACCAAGCCTCGGTATGAATGGTATATTTTCTAATCTTTCTAATCTTCAACCGCATTGCATCCATCTTGATCTTGTGATCATCGACGAGATACGCAACATGCAACTCCAATATCATCTTCTCCTCCTCAATTTTTTTTATTTTTTGCCTGCAAGTAATTGTTTTCTTCTTCAACTAAATTTAACCTCTCGACAATAGGGTCGGTTGGAATTTCCGGTTCACATACCTTCTAGATAAATAAAATCTATGTCACGTTGGTCGGCATAATTGTCATAAACAATAAATGAACCAAATAGTTATCAAACATAATATATACCACATCCGAATCATAGACAGGACAAGGGCCGACGGGGGCGGATACCAAAACCATTGCACTATATAATAAGAAGCAATGATAAAAGTAAGAAAATTATACAAGTATCTATCTAAACATACAGGTAAGTATTTTTTTTCCTTTCAGAAAGAAGATAAGAACAAGAGGCTCACCACGGTGGTGCCGGCGACGAGATCGGCGCGGGCGATCGACGACGGTGAAGACGGGGACGCGACGTGATGGACCGCTAAACCTAGACAAATATTAAGGAAAATGGAGCTTGGAGGTCGAGCTTGCAGAGGAGAAATCTTGAGTAGTGTGGCTCGGGCATTCCATCGAACACCTCATGTGCATAGGAGGTGAGCTAGAGCACCACAAAGCTCTCCCCTTGTCGGCCAGAAAAAACAGAGCACTGTGGAGTGCTCTGCTCGCCGGCGAGGGGGTATAGATAGGCATCACATTGGTCCCAGTTCGTGGCTGGAACCGGGACTAAAGGACAACCTTTGGTCCCGGTTCAAGCCATCAACCGGGACCAATGGTGGTGGCCCAGGAGCGAGGCCCATTAGTCCTGGTTCGTCCCCCAACCGGGACCAAAGGGGCTAGACGAACCGGGACCAATGCCCCCACGAGGGCCGGCAGGCCCCCTGGCCTCATGAAACGGGACCAATGTCCCCATGGGTCCCGGTTCTTGGCTGGACCGGGACTAATGGGCTGGCCCGGCCTGAACCAAACCCCTGTTTTCTACTAATGGTCGCACGTTCTTTTCTCTTACCGGTGGTAAGTGTTTTATCATGGACATGTATTCCATTTCTCAAACCAATACTTTCTTTGATCAATTTTCTTTTCTTTTTTGTTCGTCCTATATATAAGAGGAGTGTTGGTACATCATGCAAGTATGTGCCCTCCATGGTTTTAGGTTATCATTGAATATCTTGTCATTTGTGTGGATTGTTGTTATTAAACTTTCATACATGATCCCAAATCACATCTATATCGAGAAGATGGTATTGGGCCTATCATAAAACGTTTTGATTTACCAAAAGTACATTTTGTTTTTTGGTTAATACAAACTTCAATCGTATTATTTTGCGAGGGTTATTACATCAAATTAGAGCCCTTGGTTAACCGTGGCTCCCACATTAAAATCCAAAATTCCTGAATTTTTTGGTCATTTCGGGGGTAAGCTTATTTTTATATTTCATTTAAAATATGTACTCCTCTGAGCCATACTAAATCGTTGACAATGAATATGGATCAGAGGGAGTAGGTATCTTAAAAGTTAGAGAATAAAGAACTTTTCAATCCTCCTAAAAACACATTACTTCCCATATCCCAGTGGCAAATAGGTCTCCTTTCTCCAGGTCGAAGGTATGATCCCTTATTTTTTGTTGTTTTGCTTAATGCCATTACTTAATGATTGGCATAGAAAAATTTGGCGAACTCACTATTGGGATGGAATAGTTGTTATGTACGACCATTGATTTATTTTCCTTCCACTTGTTGAAATAAAAATATGGACAGAATTTAATGTCAAAATTAATCTTGAGAATAAATCTAAAAAATTATGCAGTTATGGTTTCTAGGGGGACAAGAAAATATGAATTTCAAAATTATATACGTTGTTATGGCTAATGCAAACACCACTGTCACCTTTGGTGCGAGCTAAAGTTTGAATTGGTCTTGGTCAGGACATAGTTTCTCGAGCATGATCCCTTGATTGTATCAAACAATAAGTGTGAAACTATGTATGACACTTAGAGCAACTCCAACAGCACCCCACTCTAAAAATTAACCACCGTATGCGCGAAGTTAAGGCAAAAAAAACTCTTCAACAGTTCCCGCAAACTAGCCTTAACTTTCGGGGATCCGGTAACAATGGTATTTTCTCCTCGCAGGTTTATGGGAGGATCATATTCCCATATCTTTTTGGCAGACTGAAATTTTAACACGTACCACCCCGCCACCGTGTTAGTCCTTGCCAATTTTTGTATGACAATGAGGTTGATCATAATTTTTCATATTGATTGTACACGAGCGCTCTTGTTCAAACTTTTTTTGATCTCATCTTCGTACAAGGATGAATAAATCAATTATGTATTTGCTATGTATGCATACACGATGGCAAACAAGAAGTCGAAGTGGGGAGGTTCAGTGCTTGGTCATCTTGTATTCCGTCGGAGCAAGGAAGCCATTCGCACAAAGCTATGGGATGACTACTTTGGTGAGAATAGGGTATATATTGCAAAAACATTTAGGACTAGAATCAGAATGTTAATGAGGTTGTTCTTACGTGTTGCGCATGTCATGGCAGAACACTTCCCGTTCTTTCAACAAAGAAGAAATGTAGCTTGTCAACAAGGTCACAATACTTTGAAAAAAGAAATCATGCAGCCGTGAGAAGGCTTGCACATGGATTTCCAGGTGATTCTATTGATGATTTGATTGGAATGAAAGAGAGTACTTGCATTGACAGTTTGAAGAAATTTACAAAGTCCATCATATAGATATTTGGAGAAGAATATCTTCGAGCTCCAAATGAAGTGGACACTAAAAGACTTCTTGAGATGAGTGCATCAAAAGGCTTTCCTGGAATTCTTGGAAGTACGAATTACATGCATTGGAAGTGGAAGCTTTGCCCTACGATATTGCATGGACAATTCAAAGGAAAAGGTAAAGATAGAACTATAATTCTACATGTTTTGGCATCAAATGACAGGTGGATTTGGCATTCATATTATGGATTGTCAGGATCTAATAATGATCTGAATATTCTACAGAGATCTCATAATTTTTCAAGGCTTTCTGTTGGCGAGGAACTTCATGTGAATTTTGAAATCAATGGTTGTTAATACAATATGGGATATTATCTTGCTGACGGAATATATCCGGCATGGACAACTTTTGTTAAGATAATATAAAACCCTCAAGGTAACAAGAATACTCACTTTGCTAGGAAACATGAAGCATGTAGAAAGGACGTCGAGCGGGCATTTGGGGTCCTCCAAGCTCGTTTTGCCATTTTTCGTGGTCCTGCATGCTTTTTTTATAAAAAAGACTTGTGGCGCATCCTGAACACGTGTGTGATATTTCATAACATGATCATAGAGGATGAGAGGGAACAACCGCCTGACTATCGTTATGAGAATGAGGGGAACACAATGTACATACCACCAGTTCAGCCAGAGAAGGAGGAATATCGACTGCAAAAAATTCTTGAAATGCATCGATGAATAAAGGACCACGCTGCTTGTGAACAACTCCTAACTGGTCTAGTTGAGCATTTGTGGGCACTTCACGGAAGCAGCAGTTATGTTTGAATTATAATTTGAATGTCAAACTAAATTCTATATTGTATTGCTTTCAAGTTATTTTTAATTATTTGAGTTCTATGTATCATTGTTTGAATAATTGTGATGATATTAGAAACATGCATGTGTGACTTGTACTTTTTTGGTTTAATGAAAAATAGGATAATTAAACTTTTAGGGGAAGAAGTTTCAGGGAACTGACAAAAATTGCTCCGAGACAACTTCCCCTAACTTCTACGGAGGCTCAAAAACGGAGTTTCATGGGAAGATTTTTAAGGGCGTTGTTGGAGTTGCTCTTAGGTGCTAGGGAAGCCTTTTTGTTAAGTATCATTAACCCGGTGGTGTGGTACAGGGAGCTCCTATTAGACGTTCTGTGTGCCCAAAAATCACCCAGATGCACAGAGCATCGCTACCTAGGCCGTCCCAACTAGAAATTAAAGCAAGTTGGACATGATGAAAGCCTAGGATCGTGTTGAGTGGTCTTTCCTACGACTGCATGAGTAAACTGGGCTTTACTCCACGATGGATTGACATGGTCATGCGGTGTGTGACGACTGCTAGATATGCAGTTAGAGTTAATGCGGAGCTCACCGATCCAATTGTCCCATTTCATGGTATTCGACAGGGTGATCCCATCAACCCCTACCTATTCCTTCTTTGCACTAAAGGTTTATCATGTCTATTGCAGAAAACGGAGTGCCTTGGTGAGCTACATGGTTTATGTAATGGTCGACAAGGCCCTTCAATCTCATATCTGTTGTTTGTAGATGATAGTATGTTCTTTGCAAAGAGTGATTTCCATACGGTGGAGACGTTTCGTTCCACTCTATCGGCCTACTGTGATGCCTCTGGCCAGAAGATAAATTTGAGGAAGTCCTCAATTTTCTTTGGCTCTAGGTGTTCGCACAGTGTTAAACAAGAGGTTAAGAACATACTGCAGGTTCACAATGAAGTACTACAAAACACATACCTTGGCATGCCTACTGAGATAGGCCGAGCTATTTGTGGTTCTTTTAGTTTCTTGCCCGATCGTGTGTGGAAGAGCATACATGGATGGACTGGTCGGCTCTTGTCAGGGGCCGGTAAGGAGGTACGCTTGAAAGTGGTTGTACAGTCCATACCGAGTTATGTTATGAGCTGCTTCCAGGTTCATGTGTCAACGTGTGACAAGATGAGAAAGTCCATTGCTGACTATTGGTGGGGCATTGCGGATGGCCGAAAAAGATGCACTAGCGCAGTTGGGAATGGCTATCCACTCATAAATCTCTTGGCGGCATGGGATTCCGTGATTTTGTGCTCTTTAATCAAGCACCGCTGGGGAAGCAGAGCTGGCGCTTACTGACTGACCCGCCGTCATTGTGCGGTAAGTTCAGATACTTTTTGGACTGTGATTTTATGGTTGCAACTTGTCCTAGGGCAGCATCCTTTACCTGGCGCAACATTTTGTTTGGTAGAGAGCTGGTTTCGAAAGGCTTGAGTTAGGTGGTGGGTACAGGAAACAAAATTAATTTGTTGGATCATAATTGGATTCCAGGCCACCCAGCAGGGTTTTTTCATACTCTAGTCCCTATTCCAGAGGGAGTGACAGTGGATTTCCTCCTTAGTGTTGATCGAAAAGCTTGGGACGAGGAGGTGGTCCGACGTGTTTTTCCTGAGAGGATGGCCAACGTAGTGTTACAAATTCCACTAAGTGTGCGTGTGGTCGATGATTTTGTTACCTGGCCTCATGATTGATTTAGATCCTACTCAGTTAGATCGGCATATAACATGGCCAAGTCTGAGAAATTTCATGCTACTCTTAATTCTTATGGCCATGGTGTGCAATCAGACTTTGGTGCTGAAGGGAAAAGCTGGCAAGCTCTTTGGAAGGTCAATGCTATAGGAAAGATGAAGATCGTTCTTTGGAGAATGGCCCACGATTGTCCGCCGACAGGCAGTTAGTTGCTACAGCGCCATGTTCCGAATGCAGGGGCATGTTTTTCTGTAGCAGAGTGGAGCATTTTGAGCATCTCTTTCTGTTCGCGCCAGGAATGGCGAGTGGTGAAGCATAATTTAGGCTTCCATATGTGCCGTAAAGGTTTTGTTCATTCCAAGCAGTGGATATTTGGTTTCATTCAACGAGCAACCTCTCTCGAGGCCACGGCTTTGGTAGTAACAATTTGGCATATTTGGGAGGCCCGAAATGATGTAAGAAACAATGATGTTAGGATGCATCCTCACAAAGTGGTTGAGAAAGCTTTACCTTATGTTGACTTCATTGTGCGGAATTGTGGTAGGATTGCAATTGCTATAAGGCGTGATACCCCAGTATCTCCTGTTAAATGGGATCCGCCGCCGGCAGATGTAGTGGCTGTTAATGTGGATGATGCACTTTTTAAGGAGTCTCGATGGATGGGAGTTGGCGTGGTAATCAGGAACCACATCGGAGATTGCTTGTTGGCTTGCCGCGAGCATGTTAACGAGGTTACCACCCCATAATTAGCTGAAGCACTAGCGCTACGGCATGCGGTTGCTCTCACCCACGAGGAAGGATTTTCAAGGGCCATTTTTCAGTCAGACTATTTGTCAATTATCCAGAGAACCAATGCTTCGACGGTTGATCGCTCGCCGGTGGGGCTCATCACTGCTGATATCAAGGAGTCTGCCCCGTTCTTCTCGTCTGTTTTCGCGGCACATATTCTAGCTAGATCTTGGAGTCCTCTAGTGACTCCATTTTTCATGAACCCCAGATTGTATCTAGGAGACACTCTCTCTTGATTATACTTGATCAATAAAGCGCGATATTCCTCAAAAAAATCTAGAAATTATAGCGACTTTTTTATAAAGGTGGAATATTTTATGAATTTTTGAACAAATTTAAGAAACGACATATTTTAAAAAATTCTTATTTTCAGAAAAATCACGAACATTTTGTGAAATTCCTGAGCATTTCTTAAACGTGTGATATTTTTATGTTTCAACAACTTTTGAAAACCTTTTTTTAGTTTTGAACAATATTTGAAACATGAACATTTCTTGAAATTGCCTAAGATTTAAAAAACATGAATATTTTTTAAAATTTCCAAACATTTTCGAGGAACGGGAACTTTTTTGAAAAAAAACGGAAAAGAAACGGAAGAAAACCAATGAAAGAAACAACAGCCAAAAGGGAAAAAATGACCAGAATCATCTAGAAGGTTCCAAAATTTAGGAGCCAATGTACAACTAAATTGATTGCTTGCTTGGCTCCCCTGTGCGATTCGTGGCCAAAATGTGTAAAATCGGATTGTCGTGGTACAAAACTCCTCATGCCTTGTCTCTACTACTATTAAACAAGCAAACATATCCTCGGGCGGACAAAAACTCTGCCCACGCCCGCACACAAGTAGCAGAGACCTACAATCACGCAGCCCCAACTTCTCCCCGTATCTTTCTCAAAAAAAAAACTTCTCCCCGTATCCAAGCAGCCGCCGCCGCCGTAGCTCCATGGCCCCAAGATCCCCGCAACCGATCATTCGCCGAGTCCGCTCCTTGCTCTGCGGCCTTCCAAGTCCAAAGCCCAGACCTAGCACCTGAAGCAGCATCCCCTTGTTCCACCTCTCGATCGAGGAAGGCCGGGAAGAGGAGGTAGGGGGACATGGGAATTGGAAGCCGGTCCCATTATACGCGGCGAGGGACGACGGCCTCAAGGCGGCGCTGCTGCCGGAGAAGAAGGCGTGGAGCCGACGCCCGCGAACGGCTGCTGGACCTGCCCGCCGAGCTGGAGCTGCTGTGGCGCGCGGGATGGGGGGCGGTGGGGACGGGCCAAGAAGACCGGGGTGACGGACGAGGTGGCGGAGGATGTGCGCAGGGTGTGGTCCGGTGGCCAGGATCTTGCTGCCGTCTGGGTCGTTAAGCCGCTCCAAGATGGACAGAGCAAGGGAGATCCTTGAGGTACGTACGTCTGGTTCATAGATGGTGAGGGCAAATCCCAGATAGATAGAGCAAGGGATATCCTTGAGGTCTTGATGGGCTGTTTGCGTTTTAACCAGGACCTCGCCACCTTCCAGATCCATCCAGAGTGCTTGGCAGAGAATTATGTAATTTTGACGTAAATGATCGTCAATCATAACTGACAATGCTGGATGCCAATTGCAGTTAGTTGTTGACAGCTTGGTGCCGACTGCTAATCTAGCAAATTCTTCGGATGTTTGGTACAATTGAGATTTTAAGGGCTGGCCTCTTTGATTTGTACGACTTCTGTTCTTAGCCCATTGAGCTTGTTTGATAAGATATGTTTTTGTAGGTAACTTCACTTTCCAGAATTGAATCTTCACTCAGGTGAAGTGATTCCCTTGGGCATTGATATCTTTGGGGGTAATATATGTACATAATGAAAATTGAATTAAGATTACAATCGGATTAGAAGCCATGATCTGTGGACCATATATATTGTAGTCTGCTTCACTTTCACTTCCTATTGGGAAAATTAGCAAATCGGACCATGTCTCAACAATGTCTGGAAGAAAGGTTTGTCCATGAAATTTACCCTTTTTTTTCTTTCCTTTTTAATGCTCATCACATATTTATATATGTCCGCTATGGTTAAAGTTTGCTAATATTATTCAGTCTGTTCACTGCACTTGTTTTACAAGATAAATTGTGTGAACAAGTATATACAGAGATGGGAAAAGGCAACCATGTCACATTAATGTGAGGAGGTAATATTAGGTAGAGATTCTTGCATCTGCACGTTAACTTTAGGTGTAATGTTGTGGCATATTTACTTGCAGCTAGCATCTCATGGATCAACGATATAGCATTTGTTCCTCAAATTTAATGTCAATGCAAATGTAATTATGATCATGCATCAACAGGAGAAGTCTTCACTTTATTTGAACATTCAGGTGTCTTTCTCTTGCATGGTGGTATTGATCTGTTATTTGCATTGCTAAAGCTTGGTTCTGTTATATCCCAGAGAAAAGATACAGTGAGTCAACTATACAAATGATTCTTTGAATATTCAGTACATGCTTCTCTGAATGTTGGTAAAGCTTGGTGGTATTACTTGTCTAAATAACTTATATCCAACGGTCATGGAAACATCATCACAGACATTTTGAACAGAGTAAAGGTAATTACTGAGCATTTGTACCAACTGATGCACATTGTGATTCCAGCTTCTGGAAAGAAAGGAACTATATGCTATTTGCATAGACAGTTGTTTGACTTGTAGGTTATTTTCAGTGAGAATACCACTGACCAAGTCGGAGCCTCTGTCAAAAGATTGTCATGCGGCACTTCGCTGCTATATATTCATATAAAAGAGGATTGGCATTACATTATTGAAGTAGCAGATTTTGTTCTTGCTCTATATTCTTTCTTTTTGAACCTTGCTAAGTAATCATTCCTGTGTAGAGCGAGCGAACGAGGGCCCGTGAAGAGCTGGCGAACGAGGCCACCCATGTGCCTACGACGTGGTGGCGGAGAGCCCCCTACCGCCAGCTCCATTTCAGTTCGAGATCCGCACTGGTCTTCTCTCTACCGTCGTCGTGCTGCCTGCTGCCCGCTTCACCCTATCTCCTCAGCAACGGGCAGCTCCATCTATCGTTAACTAGAAGGTAGCGACCTGATATCTCTCCCTCTCCACCCCTTCTTTATCTTATAGAATCCTTGATTCTAACCTTACATTATAATGCATTTTAGCCCAGAGGTTCACCTCTACCACGATGGCCGCATCGCTACAACCAAAACTCCACCATTGTCCAGCCACCAACCCAGTGCAGGTGGATTCAACGTGGACCATAACCTCTCTGGGTGTTACCAACAACGTATTTTCAGAAATAAGAATTGATCATGTATATTATCTCTTTCAATTTGAAAGAGAAGACAATAATAGTTTCATTATGGTTGTTCTGAAGGAATGACAAGGCCATTGATGTTGTCAAGGTTACTACAGGTACATGCTTTATTCTATTGATACTTTTCAACATATACAACTTATAGTCTTTGTGGTAGAAAAAGTTGAGCACGAGTATACAGTTTCAGAATGTGATGGTCCTCTGTCAGAAATTTTCTGATAGGTCAAATATTGTGTCATTTCAATCTCAGATTTTGGATTTAATAGGAAGCCTGCGAAAGTTCTGAACAAATATTTATTTATTTGTTTGTTTTCATAAGCTTTTTAACCCCCTCCCAATATTCTTTCATACTGCGATGCAAGTTAAAAAAATTGGTCGCTTATGTTTATTTTTATGCCTATGTTCGCTCGTGTGCTTAGCTGCCAAAAATCTTAAAATGCTGCACCTAACGGGGTAGATTTTGTTTTCTGCAAAAACAAAACATTGTGCAATCTTTTATGACTCCACCTAAGAAGCCGAACATGCATAGGAGTGAAATAAAAATCAAGGTAATGGAATTGATTTTTCAACTTATCTTATCTCTGCCCTATAGAGTATAATCTTCTATATTATTTATGTGATAGAGTTAAGACGTGCGTTGCACGTGCAAGCTTACTAGTAGGTATTAAATTGAAATAAAACCCTTGGCACAACCCATGAGTCGTTCCATGAAGCATCTCAACTGAAATCATTTGACGCAAGTCCTTGGCGAAGCAAAACCTCCACTCTAAAAAAAAGCAAAGCAAAACCTCATCTTTAGGACCTTCTGCACGCCGCGCGCTTATATGTCTCCAATCAAACTTGCATTACTTAATTTGCTAATGGGTCTGGACTGGTCTCCTTTTGCAACTGGTGAGTGACATGTAATATCGTTGATGGTGGGCTTAGCCGCTACTTTTTATTGACACGTAATCGTGGGTGGAAATTCCTATTTGCCGCTCTTTGCGGCAAGTAGTCGAGGGAACGCACACAGGCAGATCGACTAGCCTTAGGTTGGGCCGGCCGCTCAACGTTAAAGTGAATCCGGTTTTGGGAACCTTCTAGGTGGTTCCCAGCCGGTTTTTTCTTGTTTTGGGAACTTTCTAGGAGGTTCCTGAACCGGTTTTTTTATTTCCTTTGTTTTTACATTTTTGTTTCTTTTCTTCTCTTTTACTGTTCTTTTTCTTTTTCTTTTTAATTTTCTCTTATCTTTTTCTTTTCTCTTTTAGTTTTTTTTCTTTTTCATGTTTCTTTTGTTTGAGGATTTCAAATGTTTATTCGGAATTTAATGACATGTTCTGGTTTTCAAAATTTGATCCCAATTTTTAAAAAATTCAAGAATTTCAAAAAATATTGCCACTTTAAAAAAATGTTCAAGAATTGCAAAAAATGTTCAAGCATTTAAAAAATTGTCCCCATTTTCAAAAAATCATAAATTTAAAAAAATGTTCTTGTTTCAAAACAAACTTCGGGAATTTCAAAAAATGTTCGCAGTTGCAATTTTGTTCTGAAATTCAAAAATTGTTTGTGTTTCAAAAAGCGTTCAAGAATTTCAGAAAATGTTCGAGGTTTCAAACTTTTTGTTAAATGTCCCATGGAATGTTTCATTTTTCAATTTTTGTTCACAGATTCAAAAAATGTTCGCGGTTTCAAAAAAATTTTCGGCATCTCATGAAATGTTCCATTTTTTAAATATTTGTTCACAAATTCAAAAAATGTTCGCGGTATGAAAATTTGTTCGGAATTTCATAATTTGTTCACAACTTCAAAAAAGGTTCAAGTTTTAAAAAAACTTTCTGCAATTTCAATTTTTCTCGCATATGCAGAAAAATGTTCCTGTTTAGGAAAATTTGTGCAGAAATTCACGCACTTTTCGAAATATACACTTTCAGTATAAATGTACACCTTCTTGTCAGATGATGACTATAGTATCTAATTTTGGTTCGATATAGTGCATCAGTCTAGTTGTATAGTCATGCTATTATTAATGAGCGTTATTTTATTCCAGGGAACGCTAGTCAGCTGGAGTGGCTAGAAGCGCGCAATCGCAATCTGATAGTCGCCAGCTCGACTCCTTGCATCGCGCTTGCCTTCCATTTTTTGCTCCCTTTTTCTTTCCACAGAACAGCTCGATGGGCCGGCCCAGTCAGGCTGCCACCCTGTGCGTGGCTGCGCCAATTTGACGCAAAGAGCGTCCAATAGAAGCTCCCATCGTGGATTGCGGGCGGTCACAATGCAAACATGAAAGGCTAGCATACAACAACCCCTAATAAAAGGCTATCGGACAACATGGACACGAAGTGGATGGCGGAAGACGTGCGACCACTTGCACCATAATTCCCGATGTTGGACCTACGGCTTCGGCCGCAAACGCTTCTACAACTCAAACAAGCATGAAAGGTATGCTTGCATATTTGTCCAGACGGGTAAATCGGATGTCTTAATGTAACATTTCAACAATCACCGTTGAAAACACGGCAAGTTAAGACTTAAGAGTGATGGCTCGGACAACTCCTTCGCATGAGTTGTGCCGCTTGTCTGATATTTTGGGTCAACTTTCTCCAATCCATTTCACAGCATGAATTTATCAATGTTTTTGAACGCAAGCTGCTGCTAGAGCAGTGATGTCGGTTAAGAGCAAGTTGACGAGACTCAAAAGAAGCTTCATGTCTGATTTTAGACAACAGGAGCAGCTTGATGTACAAGTTGGACATAAAGTGCATTCCCTGTCCGCTTAAATATAGGTAGCCGCTCTTCCTTCACCTGGTAATCTGAAATATAGGTAGCTCTGCATTCATGAATCATGATAAGAAATGGAAATAGCGAGACGATTCTTAATAAGAATATACACATTATGCCGTGCACAAGAATGTACTCATTTTATCCTTTGGAGAGTAGTTAATAAGAATAAAGGACTAGTCTCTTTACTCCAAAGGATAAAATGCTCTCATTCGTGATAAGAAATGGCAATAGCAACACCGATTCTTATATGTCTCCTCTACCATTGTTAAAAAGTTGCTCCCCACTACTCCATATTCTCTTAGCAGCGTCCGTTTCAAAAAAAAATTATTCCATTTCAAAAATATTCTCTCAGCATGCACACTGTCCACATCATCATGGTGCCACATCAGTGTTAAGTGCAGCCACGTCACCCCTTTTCCTGATCGGTTGTTGCCCATGCGACCCAACGTTTAGTTCTCCTTTCTGTGCGTGGGCTTTGCAATCCGGCTTGCCTGCACCCCGCGCGTGCGCCCACTTGATCCTACGACTGTTTTTTCCTTTTCCTTCATAATCTAATCATCTCCCCCTGATTTTAACGGGGCGGGCCTGGGCCTTTTTTTCAATCAAATCAAGCCACGTATATGGGAGCACGGATGGGCGCACGCACGGGGCACAGGCAAGGGGATTTCCTATTTAGCACTGCAGGCGCTGGTTTTAGCTGTTTCCGCAAACCGGCGCCTGCAGCCGCGTTAACTGGGCCTGGCCCATCTTTTCCTTTTCCTTTCCTTCCTGTCGTGAGGACAAAAAAGGCGCGCTTTGAATGGGAATCGATCCCGCGACCTCATGGTCTTTCGCCTGATGCACTAACCACCGCAATTACTTGTATTAGTTGACTAAACTGCTGCTTCTTCACCTTTTTTTCTTACAACGATTCCTTTTTCATATTTCTTTTTCCTTTTTATTCGAAACGGTTTTGTTATGTTTTTTGTTCTTTTTCTTTTTTCTTCTTTTCGGAATGGTTTTATATTTCTTTTGCTAATTTGAAAGAACTATTTTTCAAAATCGGTGAACTTTCTTTCACAATCGATGAACTCTTTTTCAAGATCGATGAACTTTTTTCTAAATTGATGAACTCTTTTTCAAAACTAATTAACTCTTTTCACAATCCATGAACTTTTTTTCAAAATGGATGAACTCTTTTTCAAAATCGATAAACTGTTTTTCAAAATTGATGAACTTTTTTCAAAATCAATGAATTTTTTTTCAAAATTGATGAACTCCTTTTCAAAATCGATGAACTTTTTTTCAAAATTGATGATCTTTTTTAAATTCGGTGAACTTATTTCAAAATTGATGAACTCTTTTCCAATTTGATGAACTTTTTTCAATTTTTGTGAACTTTTTTCCAAATTTGATGATTTAAAAAATGGATGTAGGTTTCCAAATCTGTGAACTTTTTTGAAATCTCGATTTTTTTCTTTTTTTGTGTTTTTTTGTTTTATGTTTTCATCTTTTTTCTAAAGTCAACCGGGACCGTACGAAGAGCTCTCGAGGCTCTTGATCGAGCGAGGGACCAGGCGGGGCGAGGTTAGCGAGCGACTGGGCGTGGTCGCCACATGGGCCGACCCATGATTTGGCGGCTGTGAGCGCTAGCTCCCTTAGCTGGCGCCTGAAGCGCCAACTAGGAGCTCCCGCAGGCAAGGGCGTGTGTTCTGGTTCTAAAACCTGAAATCATTAAAATTCAGGAGATGCCGGATTGAGTGACAACTTCTATTTGGTCACTAAGCAACCTTCGGTTGGCCTTCAGCACTAGACAAAATATATTATATTTGCTGTTGAAACAGGAATTGGTATATACAAAGAGTCAAAGACACATAAGTATTTGGCTTATTGAGGTTATAACTTCATCTGTGAACCAATCCATGAAGTCATAAATCAATGTATTCTCTCTAGCTTTCATCCTTAGAGGCCAAGGATGTACTATCATCTTGAAAGAATATTTCCCTGTGTATGGTGCCAATGTTTACTGGTTGATAAATCCATAGTTATTACTAAATAGTTGGCCATGTGTATTTCTTTTGCCAACAGATTTATAGATCTTGGCTATCTGAAAAACAGAAAAGCTGTTCAGCCACAAATTACATTAGGTAAGGACCAAATTCTTAGTATCATTTCGTCAAATATTTTCGTTTGTACTGTTAGGTGCCATTAAAAATATTTGTTATGTTTGACACCACTTTGCTTATTTATAAGGTCATGTAGAGTATTCTTTTGCATAAAAAGCTCAATAGACACAATTTGGTTCGTACGATCAGTCAAACCCTTTTTCAGTTGCACTATAAGTCCTTGCTATTTCCGAACAAGATATGTTCAAATTTCCATTAGTCCGTACCGCCCCAGGTTCAATTGGTATAATTCTATTTTCTTTTAATTAATTTGTTTCCACTGTTTATTTTGGATTATTACTATTGAACAGTTGAGAACCATGGTTGTATCAAATTTTATTTAAACTTTGTGTGTTAAAAATTCCTGCAGCAACGCGCGGGGTGTCATCTAGTTTTATGAAATAAAATCGATTGTAACCAAGGATCTCATTACTCATGGCCCATGAATATCTTATTCTTAGCCTTCTTAATTTTTTATTCGTGTACATTTACATATCCTTGAGGATTCAGTTTGATTGTACTAGAATTTTTGCAAGAATTGTGAAGGATGATAAACCACAAAAAAGTATAATTAAATGGTGTTTGGATATATAGATTAAGAGCAAAAAAATTTGTGTGGATTACTTCGGTGCATCCTGGTACATAGAGCTTTTAGTGAGAAATTAAATATCACAGATAGGTAGGCCATTGTGATCCATTCAATTAAAATACAGACATATGAGTGCATTAAGCCATGCATCATATGGCCCTATTTGTTTCGGATTCTGAGACCAGATTCAACTTTGCCAGTGAAGCCGAATCTGGAGTTTGAAACAAACAACTATTTGGAATCCGCTTTGCCAGTGAAGCTGGTTCTGGTTTTGGGCTGTTTTTAGTGCAATTTCCTGAAGCTCCTCAAAGTGCACTTCGGTGACGAAGCTGATTCACAGAATCAACTTCGTCACTGAAGCGAATCCATGGGTGATTAAAATCCAAGCGAGGCTGAAACAAACAGGGCCTAAAAATGACCCAAAACCAGATTCAACTTCACTGACAAAGCGGATTCCAAATAGCTGTTTGTTTCAGATTCCAGATTCGGCTTCACTGTCAAAGCTGAATCTGGTCTCAGAATCCGAAACAAACAGGGGCTGGATGCCCCTATTTTTACAGAAAGCAAATCCGGAGTTTCGCTGGTGAGACTAGCTTATCGAGAGAAACCTCGAAATGAACAACGTGATTACAAACACTAGAGCCGTATTACACCCTAGGTGACACCCTAGAGAATCATATATGAACATAATGTGATGTTCATAAATGCTGATCAGCAGAAGGATCGTCAACATCAAAAACTCCCGTCATAAAACAATCCCCACATTGGACACCCTAGGGGACCCCAAAAAGATACTCCTCTCTTTAATAAACGCATGTGGAAGCTAAGACTAGCGAGGCCGCTTCAGCACCTTCTTGCATCGCTTCACCGGGTCTTACAAAAAGAGCAACTGGGTTTTGGAGAACAGCGCTTTGGTACAACAGTGCAACAACTTAGTGCACATCATGATGCCATTTTCCATGTTCACGCTCATCTGACATATTATTGGACTTTTCTTTTTGTTCGATTTGAAGTTGTCTTGCACGTTTCTGCGAAAAGATTAGAACATAGAGAAATAGAACTGGTATATCATTGAAGACTATTTGTAGTTCTACATGATAGATGAGATGAAATATGAGAAACTGCTACACGTATTCAACCACGAAGAAACAAAAAATTCTATGAATGAGATGATGGAGCAAATTGCATAGCAAATGGGAAACAAAGACCCAACTAAACAAGGGCGTATAGATATTTCAGGAAATCCTAGCAATCATATTGCACCGGCAAATTTGGTCAGATCCGAAATGCACCAACTATATATCGTGATACATTATGCACCGTAAAAACAATGCACAAGGCCTAACTAAAATCTAGAGCTTGGATGGAGCTGAAAGGAAACAATTAAAATAGCTGAACCACAAATTATCTATTTCATATTGAATAATAGCATTTGTAGTGGGGAAAATAGTAAATTACACTAGGAGTCTGTAAACCTAAGCTGTATGTTCAGTTTTGTCCATTAAATTGAAAATTGAAGTGGAGTGGGTGATTCTGGTTTTATGGGTTTGTTGGTGTGGCAATGATGGTGGCTTCCCTTTGCAGTTTTGTGCTCATGCCTCTTCTCCATCACCTTGGTGCATCCTCCTGTGCCAAAATGGGGCATGTAAGCGTTTTTGGAGTTTGGGATCTTGGATCTTCCGGCATCGACAAATGTTTCTTGTGAATTTATCATGAAGAGAGGGCCATGTCAACTTAAGTATTTTCATAGGAGTTCTGAAGGACTTCAGAAAAAAAATTGTATCGATGATATTTTATTATATATAGATTAAGATCACCACAATAACCATAAAATGTTTTCATGAACCAATTATATATTATTTTTAGAGAGAGAATAGATCTCATTGAGGTTTATTCAAACTTGTATTTGTGTCTTGCATGTTTGTAATCCTCTCCCACTTGAAAATTTAGTGGATTATCTAATGAGCCTAGTCGTAAATATATGGCTTATGTAGTGGTCATGGTTGGTACTAAGGTCGACGACTAGAGACTCGTTGAGTGATGACTTTTGTCTTGATCGAGTTGGTTGGTGATGATCGGCACAAGGATGTGTGCAAATTTCATAGTCTAGTTCACTACCCTGTACATAACTAATTAGTTATTCTTATGTGTATCAGTTTGATATGATGATGTCACTAAAAACTCCTATCGAAAAGAAAAATCAGCTATCTGGTTTGGGATGTGTGCATTCTGCCATGCAGTGGTCGGGCATGAACTCATTGCAGTTGTATCGTCTTATTGCGACGTTTCTGTCAATTTCTTTTATCAGAATAGCTAGGCCCTCTCTGCCTCAATGCATCAATAGAGACACATGATATGTGCAGCTCGTAGATAATTTATCATAACAGCTGTGTTGTTTGTACCGAAAAGATTTTCTGTAGTACTATTGTAAGGAGCGAACATTATGCTGTCGAGCGTCATGCCAATGCTATTTAAGTGACCATCTGGCACTTGCCTCTGCTTCCATCGCTAGCAATTCTAGTCGCACCACTAGACCCATGGCGTGAGCGTCTTTTGGTATAGGAGACAATGGATCTAGCTACTGGGTCATAAAGAGCAAACACATATTGGTAGGCACGGTAGGTATCAGGGAATTGGTGATATGCGCAGACTAGAAAATTTGTTTACGGTTATGTTAGCGTCCCTGTGCCTACTTGTACCTTTGGCAGGGTATGGCACTCGCCCTACCTTGTTTTCCAGCCAAAAATCCTACGTCTATGATATACGCATGCCTGTGCAGTTAGATCAGTTGCTGGCCGCTGGAAAAAATCGCTTGAATAAGAAAAGGGTCTGTCTATATAACATTTAGATGTGAGATAAGTTGTGACATCAGCAGAAGTCATCCCTCGTTCAGCACAAAGAGTCATTTGCTTTATAGTTTTTCTTTCACATGACCGTGACAAAAAAAAAGTGAAGCAGTTGCGCTGCCTAGGTATCGAACTAGGCCCGCAATACCGGGAACAGCAGCTCGCAAGACTTTAATATGTAACAATTGTTACTTTTTGGAAGGCGGGAAATATATAAGAACATAGTACAGCTTCCAGATTAAAAGACACGTTTAGAATTTTCTCAACCCTTTTTATTTCAGATTGTGAACAATTTTCGAATTTTGAATATTTTTAAAACACACACAATTTTAAAATTTCTGTAAGTATTTTTTTCAAATGTGAACAATTTTTATAATTCCAACATTTTTTGAAAAACAAGAACAAAAATTGGTATTCCGTACAACTTTTTCACAAACAAATTTTGAAACACAGACAATTTTTTGAAAATCCCCAAACAGTTCTTAAAGTGTGGCCATTTTAGAAAATTCTGATTTTTAGAAAAACACGAATATTTTTTAATTTTTAATTTTATCATATTTTTTCAAGAAAAATATTTGTTTGCACCATTTAAAAAATATTGACATTTGAGAAATGTTCATGTATTTCAAAAGAATGTTGGTGAAGTTTAAACAGTGTATTATACAATAAAAAAAAGTTCCATAACATTCAAGAAATGTTCGTTGCAATTTTTTTAAAGAAACTTCTTGCATTTTAAAAAAATCATGGCATTTTCTTGAAAAAACATTTATGCAGTGTAAAAAAATGATCACATAATTTTTTAAAAGTTCCATACAATTTAGAAAATGAACAACAGGAATTATAAAAAATCTTTACCATGTACTCTAAAAAATGTTCGGGCCTGTATTTGAAAAAAATATCCATCATGTATTTTTTTTAAATGTTCAACATGTGTTAAAAAATGTTTCTTGTGTATACCGAAAAATATACAATGTGTATTACAAAAGTTGACATGTATTTACTCTCTTGAAAGCATGTATAGTGGCCTATGTCGATGGGACAAACACTCTAGTGTGTGCATTACAAGGCAACTAGCATCTTGTTATGGAAGTTCCTTAAAGAATGTTCTTGTTCTTCATGGAAAGAAATGTTGGACATGCAATTATCCTTCAACAACATCAATTCTGTAACCCGACCCAACCACGCCTAGTTGCAGTAGTATGAAAGACGTGCAATGCAGCCAGGGGGCAACACTAGTAGTTGTAAATTCAAGGGTGGGATGAAACAAACTATGAGACTAGTTGCGAGTCAAAGGTGGACTTACAATTGGGATGAAAAACAAAGCATATGCCTATTTGCGAGTCGAGGGTGAGCTTGCAACTAGGCGAACTACGAGCGAGTTGCAGGTCAGATGGACTTACAACTGGGACAATGACAAAAAAAGATCCCAGTTGCGAGTCAAGGGTCGACTTGCAACTAGGATAAAACAAACTACGGTCCCAGTTGCAATTCAAGGGTGAACTTGCAACTGATAAAAGACAAAACACATGCCTAGTTGCGAGTCAAGGGTAGTCTTGCAACTAGGATAAAACAAACAACATGCCAGTTGCGAGTCGAAGGTGGACTCGTAACTAGGACAAAAAAACTACGAGCTCAGTTGTGAGTCGAAGGTGGACTTGCAATTGAGATAAAAAACAAAAAACATGTCCAGTTGCGAGTCGAGGGTGAATTTGCAATTGGGACAACCACAAAAACTATGGACCCAATCGTGGGTCAAGAGTGGACTTGCAACTGGGACATCAACAAAACTATTATCCCAATTGCGAGTCGAGGATGGACATGCAATTAAGATAACCATGAAACAATGAGCCCAGTTGCGAGTCAAGAGGCAACTTGCAACTAGGGTAAGACAAACTACATTCTCAGTTGCGATTCAAAGGGTGGATTTGCAACTAGCATAAAAAACACATGCCTAGTTATGAATCGAGAGGGTGTGTTTGCTACTGGAAGAACTATGAGCTCAGTTGCGAGTCAATTGTGGACTTGTAGTGGGACAATTACGAAACTACAAGCCCAGTTGCGAGTCAAGGGACGACTTGCAACTGGGATGAAACAAACTATAGTCTGAGTTGCGAGCTAAAGGTGGACATGCAACTTGGATGAAAGACAAAATGCAGGTCTAGTTGTGAGTCAAGGGTGAGCTTGCAACCAGGATAAAACAAACTACGACCTAGTTATGAATCGTGGGTGGACTTGTAACAAGGACAATTATGAAAAACTATGATACGAATTGCAAGTCAAGGGAGGACTTGTAACTGGGACAACAAAAAACTATGAGCCCAATTGCGAGTTAAGGGTGGACTTACAAGTGGAATGAAAAAACAAACAATTGACCCAGTTGCGAATCAATGGTGACCTTGAAATTAGATGAAACAAACTACATGCCTAGTTGTGAGTCAAATGATGGACTTGCAACTAAAAATTACACAAAACTACGATACCGATTGCGAGTAGAGGGTGGACTTGGAGCTTAGACAAAAAAGGTGCCCCCTCAATTGCACATCGGCGTGGAGTTGCAACTGGGGACAAAAATGGGCCACCTCCCGCTAGTTGCGTGTCGATGGACTTGCATCTACGTCAGATGGACTTTCCACTGGCACAAAAGGGTTTGGCTCTTACTCCTCCCCGATTACATATTCAAGATGGACTTGCAACTAGGAAAAGACGGGCATATAGTAGCATGTCGGGAGTAGAGTTGCAGCTGGGATAGAAATGTTTTTCCCTTCCCAAAGTTGCATGTCGAGGGTGGACTTTCAACTAGGACAAAAATAGTGGCCCCGCAATTGCATTTCGGGGGTGAAGTCGCAACTGGAGACAAAAGTGGGTCACCCCCCACTTGCATATCCAGTGTGGACTTGCAACTAGGAAAAAAGTGAACCCGATTGCGTGTCGATGGTGGACTTGCAAGTTGGACAACAACAAAAAGGCGGGCCCGCAGTTACGTATTGGGTGGAGTTGCAACTAAGACAAAAAGGGTCAGACCCCCTGTTACACGTCAAGAGGATGCACTTGCAACTAGGACAATAAATGGATCAGGCCCAATTGCATATTAAGGGATGTACTTGCAATTGGGACACAAAGGGCGGCTGAAATGCATGTCAGACATAGAGCTTCAACTAAGATAAACAACATCATTCAATGAAAATCACGAAAATCACACAATCACAAAATCACTAGATGAAAATAGGGTAAAAAGAGACAAAATGATTCCTACGTCGCTAAGCCCATCATCATTGAAGCCCATCTTCTTCATCGCAAGAACAAAGGTTGAACCCCCAGTAGAGTCCCTCCTTCCTGCTTTTGTCGGCTCTACTCAATGATGACAGGGTAGGGAAGAGAGATAGTGGTGACTGGAACTAAGGAGGCAACAACCAACTCGTATCTTAAACCTATACCATGCAAGACAAAAAGAAATGGGGCCCTCAGATCAGGGCATGGAAACAGCCCAACAAAAGTCGCATGTGCGAATAGGGTGACAAGTGGGTAAAGGACGTTCACTAGTGCAGAACCGGCCTTTAGTGCCGGTTCGCCAACCGGCACTAAAGAGTGGGGACTAAAGCCCCCCCCCCCCTTTAGTATCGGTTCATCACGAACCGGCGCTAAAGTGACACCACGTGGCACGAGCCAGGACCGTGTGCTCATAGGGATTTAGTACCGGTTGGTAACACCAACCGGTACTAAATGTTGGGGGGGGGGGTTTGCTTTATTTTCCATTCAATTTTTTTTGTTTGCTGGTATTTCACGATACTACAAATTGTACACGTTATGCATATATATAAATAGATTTTCTCGTACGTAGAACCGCATATATATATATATATATATATATATATATATATATATATATATATATATATATATATATATATATATCATCTAATGTCTCACAACCAACACCATTAATTATTCACACATACACATGTATATACATATACAATTTCTCCTACATATGTTGCCTTTGGTGCCTCCGGAGCACGATGACAAGTGGTTCATGGGGGCGGTAGCGGGTAATAGTATTCTCCTTTAGGATATATGACCTGGTCGAGCAAAAATCTAGCTATTTCCTCTTGAAGTGCTAGTATGCGGTCCGATGGTAGGAGCTTATCCCGCACCTCTCTGAACTGTTAAGAAGGGGATCAATATGCATGTGCGTTAGTTGTGTGACTAGATATCAATAATGGTGTGAATAGTGTTCTGACAAACGTACCCAGTCCTGTCTATCAGATCTGCTCCTTTCGCACGTCATCATGCGAATGTTCTCGCAAATGTAGAATGCACACAGATTATTCCCCGGTGCCTGCTTCAGGGCCTTTACGAGAATGGAATTGAATCAGATAATGATTAATCAAGCATGATAATTAATTAATGATATTGAAACAAGAATTAAAGAGATGGTAGCTAGCTAGTACTACTTAATTACTTACCTTTGGTCGATGCCAAAACAACTTTTTTGCCCACTTGCCTGGAGTGACCTTGATGAACTTTGCCCATGCCCTGCCCGCCGGCAAAGAAAATTAATAAAGGGGTTATTAAATAGTTCATATCAGGTAGTTGGCCCATACAGTTTTCTTGTGGGTGTTGAATGCAATTGCCATCTTCTTAAGAGCATCGGCCTTGACTTTCTCCACATCTGCTTCAGTGAAATGATCTGGTAGGGTGAAATGTTCCATCAGAGATTTCAAAAGGTCTTTTTTGGCTCTGTCGTCGACCCAAGTAACACCTGGACGTTTAGCCTTTGGCTCTTTCCATTCTTGAATGGAGATCGGGAGTTTGTCCTTCACAAGAACTCCGCACTGACGAGTCCACTTGTCCGCAACGTTCTTAGGCGTGAGGGGTTCGCCACTAAGTTTGGTGGATTCGATGTGGTACTTTACATCATCCTTCAACAATCTGCCCGGGCCTCGCTTTGTCTTGCTGTCTGTAGAAGCAGATTTGCTCGATCCGGAGGGCTGAAAGAAGAAAGATCGATTCGTTAATATATCTTCAATAAAAAACATGTGATGATCATCATGATGCATGCTTATATAAATATATACCTCGCTGGTAGTCTTTGTTATTTGAAGATCAACATTGTCTGTGTCATCACAAACATTGTCTGTGTCATCATAATCATAATCATAGTTCATGACTTCATCAGCTCGGTCGTCGAGATCGAATATATTTTCATCATCCTCTCCGGTATTGTTCAGATATTGGGAGCCGTCATCTGCTTCATTCAGATCATCTAGCCTGTGAGGGCTGCGTATGATGTCGAACAATTCCTCTTCTCTCTCTCTGCCGGTATTGTCCGCCATAGCTTTTACTTTACTAATACCGAACAAATATAAAACAATCTAGTATTCAAATTACAATGCATGGATGCAATCAATAAGGAAAAACTGAATCATATAGTACATAATATATATATGCATCGTCTTGATTAATATATATAATCTCGAATACATCATCGTCTCGAATAATATATATAATCTCGAATACATCGTCTCGAATATTATATATCGAATACATCACTGGCTAGGTACCTAATAAAGATCGAGTACTATAGAAGAATCTAGGGCACCACTCACGGTTCCTGGGGCGCGGGCGGTGGACACCCAAAGAGAAGGAACCATCACAGGATCATATCTTCGGTCATCTGCCCAAAGAACCTGCCAAGTAGTGGAGAACCTGACATCGTCCATAGCAGCCATGTAGCGATGGATGTGCTCGTCTTCCTCCCTGACACGGCGACGCACCACCTCCGGCGGGGCCGGCTGCCTCTGCACCGAATGTGGCCCACGCGAACGCCACCAAAGGAGATCAGGGTCGACGATGGGACCCGAGGCCGGGTTCTCACCAAGTGCCGCGCCCCTCCAGGTAGCACCTCCCAGTGCCAGCCCGGCGGAGCCCAGTCCCGGACATGGGTCCTCTGAAGCATGACGTCGTCATGAACGGGTCGACGGCGAGAATGCGGGCCGGACATATCGTCGAGAACAAATACTATATGCCCGCAAAAGTAACATTAATCTAACATTCTATATATGCAAATTCTAACAATTTGACATTAATCTAATTCATCTAACTAAAACTAATTCTAAAATTTCTAACATTTCTGATTATATAACTAACATTTCTAATATTTCTATAACTAAAAAACAGAAAAATTGTAAACATTTCTATAAATATTTCTATAACTAAAAAATATTTCTATATAACTAATAATTCTAAAAATATTTCTATAACTACAAAAAAGAACTATTTCTAACATTTCTATAACTAAAAAACAAAATATGTGTGTGTGTGTGTGTGTACATGCATGTGTGTGCATGTGAACATGGCGGCCGGGGTGAGCTCACTGGCGAGGCGACGACGGGGCGACTGGACGGGGCGGCGACGACGGGACGGGCCGGCGACGACGGGGCGGCCGGGGCACGGCGACGGGGACGACGGGGACGGGGACGGCCGGGGCGGCGACGTCGACGGGAACGACATCGATCGGGGCAGGGCGGCGCGACGGAGAGGGAAGAAACAGAGAGGGAAGTGAATTTTTTTCAAGTGTTGTATATATAGGATGGACCTTTAGTACCGGTTGGAGTCACCAACCGGTACTAAAGGTCTGTTTTGGCCAGGCCAAGCGGCGGGAAGCGCCCCCCTTTAGTACCCGGTCGTGGCACCAACCGGTACTAAAGACCCCCCTTTAGTACCGGTTGGAGCCACCACCCGGTACTAAAGGGGGTGCGCTGGCTCCAGGCGGTGCGCAAGTTTAGTCCCACCTCGCTAGTCGAGGGGCTACCGCACTGGTTTATAAGCCCCAGTGCGGTAGCTCTCTCGAGCTCCTCTCCTAAGCAGGCCTACTGGGCCTACCTGTTCAGTGCTGCCCTGTGGGCCTACTGGGCCTTTGCGGGCCTGCATCCTGTCCCAACAAAAGGTTGGGTTCCTAGTCGTATGCATGCCGCTTTGGCCCAGTAGGCGGGCTTTTTTATTTTCTAAATTTTTTTTCGCTTTATTTATTTTTGTTTTATTTATTTTTGTTTTATTTATTTTTTAGTTGTATTTAGAGTTTCTTTGTGAATATTTTTGCTTTAGGTACAAAAAATTACAAACTTTCTGTTAGTGCCGGTAGTTTTCAAATTTGAATAGTTTAAATTTTGAATTATTTAAAATTTGTGTGAATCAATAGTGTGTGAATAACTTAACTTTGAAAAAAGATTTTTTAGTGATTCTTTTTTCTTATGTTTAATATTAGTGTGTTTTATCATTATATTCAATTTGGTAATGCTTAGGTTATTTAAAAAATGAAATGCCTTGTTAACAGTTGAGTTTTCGTCGGAAACCTTGATACTTCGAAAGAGATTGTCCATTTTGTACACAAAGTGCATCCAGTTTTTGCCGTAACCCTCTCCACTTTTTTGCACATGCTATTTGGTTGAAATTATGATACCATGCCAACTTTCAACCTTTTCTGAGTTCATTTGAAATGCTTTTCAGTTTTAGGGTCATTTAGCTAGAAAAAATCAGTAAATGCATGAAAAGAATTTGTTTGCACATAAAATTTCTTCCCATTTCAAATGCCAAAACACATAACTACCCTAACTATTACAGAGATTCCCTCCTGGGTGTGAAACACAGAAGAAAGTGATGATAGTGAAGCCGATCACATCCCAGATCTTTCGGTGTGAAACTTTTTCTTCCCGTGTGTCCCTTTGCGCCGTAGCCATGGAAAATCTTCATCATTTAACTGGATGCTCGGATCAATATTCGCTGTGAATGGAGCAATTTCATCAAACTTTTCATAATCTTCTGACATGTCTGTCTTGTCATCCACTCCCACGATGTTTCTTTTTCCTGAAAGAACTATGTGGCACTTTGGCTCGTCGTATGATCCATTCGCTTCCTTATCTTCTCTTTTTGTCAGCCTGGTAGACATGTCTTTCACATAAAAAACCTGTGCCACATCATTGGCTAGGACGAATGGTTCGTCTGCATACGCAAGATTGTTGAGATCCACTGTTGTCATTCCGTACTACGGGTCTTCCGTTACCCCGCCTCGTGTCATATTGACCCATTTGCACCGAAATAAAGGGACCTTCAAATCACCTCCATAGTTAAGTTCCCATATGTCCTCTATGTAACCATAATATGTTCCCTTTCCCGTGCTGGTTGTTGCATCAAAGCGGACACCACTGTTTTGGTTGGTGCTCTTCTTATTTTGGGCGATCGTGTAAAATGTATTCCCATTTATTTGGCACCCTTTGAAAGTCATTATATTCGAAGATGGTAACTGGGACAGCGAGTACAGGTCATTTTGAATATCGCCATCATTCAGGGCACGTTTCTGGAATCAACCGGCGAAAGTCCTCGTTTGTTCGCGTGTAATCCAGTCGTCAGACTTCTCCGGGTGTTTGGAGTGTAGAAAATTCTTGTGTTCCTCCATATACGGAGCCACCAAGGTGGAATTCTGTAGAACTGTGTAGTGTGCTTCAGTGAGAGAATGCCTGTCCATACATATTGTTTGATCCCCTCCTAGCGTGTCTTTTCCTTCCAGTCTGCCCTTATGCCGCGATTCAGGAACACCAATCGGCTTAAGGTCAGGAATAAAGTCAATACAAAACTCAATGACTTCCTCATTTTCATGGCCCTTCAAGATGCTTCCTTCTGGCCTAGCACGGTTATGAACATATTTCTTCAGGACTCCCATGAACCTCTCAAAGGGGAACATATTGTGTTGAAAAACAGGACCCAAAACGTTAATCTCTTCGCAAAGGTGAACTAGGACGTGCGTCATGATGTTGAAGAAGGATGGTGGGAACACCAACTCGAAACTGACAAGACATTGCACCAAATCATTCTGTATCCTTGGTATGATTTCTGGATCGATTACCTTCTGAGAGATTGCATTGAGGAATGCACATAGCTTCACAATTAATGGCTAATCGAACATTTTCCGGTAGAAGCCCCCTCAATGCAACCGGAAGGAGTTGCGTCATAATCACGTGGCAGTCATGAGACTTTAGGTTCTGGAACTTTTTCTCTGCTATATTTATTATTCCCTTTATATTCGACGAGAAGCCAGACGGTACCTTCATGCTGAGCAGGCATTCGAAGAAGATTTCCTTCTCTTCTTTGGTAAGAGCGTAGCTGGCCTGACCCTGATGTATGCCGTCTTTTCCGTGCATATGTTGCTGGTCCTCCCGTGCCTCTGGTGTATCTTTTGTCTTCCCGTACACGCCCAAAAATCCAAGCAGGGTCACGCAAAGATTCTTCATCACGTGCATCACGTCGATTGCGGAGCGGACCTCTAGGTCTTTCCAATATGGCAGGTCCCAAAATATAGATTTCTTCTTCCACATGGGTGCGCGTCCGCCAGCGTCCTTCGGAATAGGTTGTCTGCCAGGACCCTTTCCAAAGATTACCTTCAAATCCTTGACCATATCATGTACATCAGCACCAGTACGGTGGCGAGGCTTCGTCCAGTGATCCGCCTCACCTTTGAAATGCTTGCCTTTCTTTCTTACGGGATACCTTGTCAGAAGAAATTGAAGATGTCCTAGATACACATTCTTCCTACAACTATCCAAATATATACTATCGGTATCATCCAAACAGTGCGTGCATCCACGGTATCCCTTGTTTGTCTGTCCTGAAAGGTTACTAAGAGCAGGACAATCATTGATTGTCACGAACAGCAACGCCTTTAGGTCAAATTCTTCCTGTCCGTGCTCATCCCACGCACGTACACCTGTTCCATTCCACAGCTGTAATAGTTCTTCAACTAATGGCCTTAGGTACACATCAATGTCGTTGCCGGGTTGCTTAAGGCCTTGGATGAGCACTGGCATCATAATGA
This sequence comes from Triticum dicoccoides, assembly GCF_002162155.2. NCBI lineage: Eukaryota > Viridiplantae > Streptophyta > Magnoliopsida > Poales > Poaceae > Triticum > Triticum dicoccoides. Next base: position 53,262,901 of record NC_041381.1, on the reverse strand, counting down.
ACTTCCACTTCATGCACAACCAAGGAGGAAGGTTATACAAACATACAGTCACAGGCCACGTGCTATAGTTGCTGCTCTGCTCCCCGAAAGGATTAATGCCATCTGCACTTAGACCAAACTATACGTTCCTTGGGTCACCTGCAAACTCCTCCCAGTACTTTCTGTCGATTTTTCTCCACTGCGGACCATCAGCGGGTACTCTCAGCTTTCCGTCTTTCTTACGGTCTTCTGCGTGCCACCGCATCGCCTTCGCATGCTCTTTATTTTGGAACAAAAGTTTCAACCGTGGTATTATAGGAGCATACCACATCACCTTGGCAGGAATCTTCTTCCTGGGGCGCTCGCCCTCGACATCACCAGGGTCATCATGACTGATCTTATAACGCAATGCACCGCATACTGGGCAAGCATTCAAATCCTCGTACTCACCGCGATAGAGGATGCAGTCATTAGGGCATGCATGTATCTTCTACACCTCTAACCCTAGAGGGCAGACAACCTTCTTTGCTTCGTACGTACTCTCGGGCAATTCGTTGTCCTTTGGAAGCATATTCTTTATCATTACCAGCAACTTTCCAAATCCCTTGTCAGATACACCATTCTCTGCCTTCCATTGCAGCAATTCAAGTGTGGCGCCCAACTTTTTTTGTCACCTTCGCAATTCGGGTACAACAGTTTCTTGTGATCCTCTAACATGCGCTGCAACTTCGTCCTCTCCAGATCACTTGCGCAGTTTCTCTTTGCATCGACAATGGTCCGACCTAGATCATCAGCGGGCTCATCTGATGCCTCTTCTTCAGCTTCTTCCCGCATTACCGGCTCAGCTTCTTCCCCCATTATTGTATCATCGTATTCAGGGAACCCATGGCCAGGATAGCCGTCGTTGTCCTCTTCTTCTTCATTGTCTTCCATCATAACCCCTATTTCTCTGTGCTTGGTCCAAACATTATAGTGGGGCATGAAACTGGACTCAAATAGGTGGACATGAATGGTTCTTGACGTAGAGTAACTGTGACCATTCTTACAGCCAACACATGGACAAGGCATAAAACCATCCGCCCGCTTGTTTGCCTCAGCGGCAAGCAGAAAAGTATGCACGCCATTAATGAACTCGGGAGAGCATCGGTCATCATACATCCATTGTCGGCTCATCTTCATTACACAACACCGAATAGACCAAATTAATACAAGTTCATACATAAAGTTTATACATAAACTTCATACATAAAGTTCATATACAACACTTAATTAAATGCAACATACAAATAACTCTCTAGCTAAAGAATTTAAATGCAACAACAAATGCGATCAAGATCTCAACTAAGGTAACAATTGATCCAACCGCATAATGATACCAAGCCACACTATCAATGGCATATTTTCTAATCTTTCTAATCTTCAACCTCATTTTCTCCATCTTGATCTTGTGATCATCGATGACATCGGCAACATGCAACTCCAATTCTATCTTCCCCCCCTCAATTCTTTTCAATTTTTCTTTCAAATACTCGTTTTCTCTTTCAACTAAATTTAACCTCTCGACAATAGGGTTGGTTGGAATTTCCGGTTCACATACCTCCTAGATAAAAATATCTATGTCAACTTGATGGGCATAATTTGTCATATAAACGCGAAATGCAACAACTAGTTTTAAAAGAGAATATACCACATCCGAATCATAACAAGGACGAGGGCCGACGGGGACGGATATCAAAACCATGGCATTATGTATAACAAACAACGTACGGGTAAGATAATTATATGAGTAACTATATATCCAAATCACACAAACATCAATTTGGTAATGTAAAACATTCATGAACAAGAGCCTCACCACAAGGAGGTGCCGACGACGGGACGGTGTGGGGGATCGACGGTGGTTATGACGGAGATTTAGAAGGCACTAAGTAAACCACACCTACATATGCAAATTAAGTGTTATTTTTGACCTCAAATTGCATATAAATCAAATACTAGCAAATATAATTCCTCCCAAATTAATCACTATCCAAAGCATTGCAAGAGCTAATCTAGCAATGAGAGTTGAAAAGGACAAAGTTGCTAACCTTTGTGATCATTTGAATGGATGGGGGCCTTCAAATCTTGACAAATTTTGGGCAAAATTTGTGAGGAGCTCGAGGAAGAGAGGGGAAGAACAGAGGAAGTGAGGGGAAAGGGAAAGAATAGAGTGGTTCGGGTGGACGAAGGGTTTATGTACGTCGACCTTTAGTACCGGTTCGTGCCACGAACCGGTACTAAAAGTGCTGGACGGGCCCCAGACTGACAACACCCTGCCACCACTCTCTTTAGCACCGATTCGTGGCATGAACCGGTGCTGAAGGTTAGCCACAAACCGATACTAATGAGAACGGCCGGCTAGCCGTTGGAACCGGCACTACTAGACACATTAGTGCCGGCTCAAAATCAAACCGGCACTAATTTGTCTCAGATTTGCCCCTTTTTCTACTAGTGGTTTGACGAGACAAGGGATGCGGGTGATACACAGCCTGTGATCAAGATTTAACAACATTTAAAGAAAATTGGTTGAAAGGTGAGAAACTTGGATGAGACATTGCTAAATTTGTTTTAGAAAATCATAAACTTTTAAAACAAAAAAAGAAATAGAAAAGGATAATTTTATTTTAAAAACATAAATAAAAAGTCTTGAATTTTTTAAAATAAATGTAAAAGGGAAAAATAAATTTAGTCAAGGTCTGTTGAGTTTTAAGTCAAGATGGACATGCAACTGGGTCGGGTGAGTTATATGTCGAGGATAGACATGCAACTCTGTCAATTGAGTTTCCGTAAAAAATCATTTAACTAGTTGAGTTGTGTGTAAAAATGGACATATTCATAGATGAAAAAGGGTGAGAATAGAGCAGTGTCTAACAAAAGAAAAATAGGAAAACAACAAACGAAATAAAGGTTTGACATAGCCCACAATAAAAAAGGAAGCATGTATGACCAAGGCCTGAAGCAAAAGAAAAGGACGGGCAAGGAACAGTGACGCATGACTGTGTCAACAAAAAAAAAACAATGACCCATGACGACGCTAGACTCTTTTAAATTCTAAATACGGCCCAACAAAGTAGAACAGCTCGACGGGCGCGACACTGCGATGCGAGACAATCAACAAGGGACAACATGATGCTAGGTAACGGGAAAGATCACAAGTTCGCAAATTTTAATGACAAACAATCCAACGATGGGTGACGTAGATGTGAGACAACTATATTACATTTACATGTGACTTACCAATTCTGATTGTTGAAACATGAAAAGGATTAGATTGGCTGGTTGTAGCGATGATGGACTTGTAACTGATGCAAAAAAAGGGTCAGACCCAGTTAATCAAGGGTGAACTTGTAACCGGGACAGAAAAAGGTCGAGGGTGACTTTGCAACTAAAAATAAAAATAGGATTGGGCCCTAGACCAAGCCTAGTTGCGAGTTAATGCGAGTTAATGTTGGACTTGTGACTGAGACAAAAAGAAACTTCATGCCTAGTTATAGATCGAGGATAGACTTGCAACTAGCACAAAAAAAGGGGCTTAGCTCAGAGTCGAGTATGAACTTGCAACTGAGACAACAGAAAAAAACAGAAAATCGAACGTCTTTGGTAATGGGTATATAATTAACATAGACATTTTCAAGAAAAAAATCAACACGGAAAAATAATTTTAAACTAAATAGGGTTCATAAATTTAAAATGAATAAATAGAAAAGAAAACTGCAGAAACAAAGAGGAGGCTTGGCTCGTGTGCTTTTAATAGGGTGCATAGACTAGAGAAGAAAAACAAGAAAACGTGCATATGTATAACAAACAAAGCAATAATGCTAAACATACAAAGGTTTACATGCTTTTACACGCTGACTAGGATCTTTTCAAACTAACTAACTTCTCCCCCCTGATTTTCATGGGGTGGGCCCCTTCTCCCCCCTAATTTTCAATCAAAACCCATCTTTATGTAAAAGCACGTATCCTTTTATACGTGTAGCATTACTCACAAACAAAGAGACATAGCTCTACTTTTTATTTTTTAGTATAAGGGACACAGCTCATATGGCTAAAACGTCCGGCAAAGAAAATACAGTATGACCAACAATGGCACAGGCACAACTATGCGGACGATCACAAAATCTGTGCTAATCAAAACAGCTAATGCGAATGCGAAGGCAGAGGCCAAAACAAACAAAGGCAGAGGCAGAAAAACAAACAAGGGCCCGATCCGAGAGCGGCGATGTAGCGGACGAGCTCACCTGGTCCTGCTAAACCTACCAATCGAACAAGGACGCGTTGGCCGTGTCATTGAAAGCGGTCACAAGGGGCAGGTGCTTGTTGGAACAGAGGGCTCGAGCACCCGACGGTGATCACCGGAGACAAGACCAGAGAGGAGGAGAAAGAACACAGAGAGTTTGCCGGTGCACGAACGCCCCCCGCACGAACAGGTTTTCCTGGTTTTTCCCCTCGAGCTGGAACTCAATCTCCTCAGCAACTTACACAGGGGGGAAGAGGGTCTTATACCCGAGCCCACGGACATGCCCGTGCAGCTCCACGACTCGCCCGACTCCCACTCGCCACGCCCCGCACGCCCTGGCTCGCGCGCGCCCATCGCGCTCTGACGCGATCGCCGCGGCCACTTCGCGCGCCCTACGCGGCCCACGCCTTGGTCCTACGCCAACAGACTCGCGCACATACGCGCTAACACACGCACACACGCACACCTACACTTGGGAGCGCACGCACGCACCCAACCTTGCCCTGGCCCGAGTCCGACGCGCCCACCGCGCACGCTCGCGCGCACCGGCTCGCCAGACTCGCCACGGATTATTCCCAACATTCTTCCCCTAAGCCGTGGCTTAGAGGAGTCCGTCGTCCTCAACTCCGGCGTCCGCCAGTAGCGCCCGCTCCGCCGCCGGCGCCTTCCGCAGCTCCGGGCAGTCCCGCTTGAAGTGGCCTCGTTCGCAGCATTTGTAGCACCGGCCAGGTTTGTTGCCGCCGCTGCCTGATGCCACACTGCGCGTGTCGTCGTCATCGCCGTCCCGAGCTCCCCCTTGGCGCCGCTCCCGCGCCCGCCATTGCACCGCCGTGTACAAGACCTGGCCGTCCTGGCGCTCGCCGCTGCTCTACCCGCGGCGCCGCACACGCTCGTCAAACGCGCGCAGCCGCCCGAGCACCTCGTCGTAGGTGAGCTCCTCGAGCTCGCAGAATTGCTCGATTCCGGCGACCACTGGGAAGAGACGGTCCGGCACCGTATCCATGAGCTTCTTCACCAGCTCGGTGTCGCTCAGCGTCTCTCCCAGGCCCGCGAACCTCGCCGTCATCCCCGCCAACCCGCCGGCGTAGACGTCCAGAGACTCGCCGTCCTCCATCCTCAGCCGGTCCAGCTCGCCACGCAACGTCGCCCTCCTCGCCGCGCGCACCCGTTCGGCGCCGACGAAACGCACTTTGAGGGAGTCCCATACCTCCCTCGCTGTGGGCTTCGCGCCACCTGCAGCAAGACGTCCTCCGGCAGTCCTGACAGGAGCAGCGCCCTCGCCGTCTTGCACTTCTTCGCGTTGACCGCCGCGTCGTTCGCCGGCGCCACCGCCTCCCACAGTGTGTGGGCATCAAGGATTGCCTGCGCCTTGATCGCCCACACGGTGTAGTTCTCCGGCGAGAGCATCGCATGTTCATCGACACCGATCCGCCCGCGCCGCCGCCGCCGTGTGGAACCAGCGCCATGAACTCCGACGAGCTCCTTCACCGCGCTCCGTCACCTCGCTCTGATATCAAATGTTGGAACCGAGGGCTCGAGCACCCGACGGTAATCACCGGAGACAAGACCAGAGAGGAGGAGGAAGAACACAGAGAGTTTGCCGGCGCACGAACGCCCCCCGCACGAACGGGTTTTCCTGGTTTTTCCCCTCGAGCTCGAACTCAATCTCCTCAGCGACTTACACAGGGGGGAAGAGGGTCTTATACCCGAGCCCACGGACATGCCCGTGCAGCTCCACGACTCGCCCGACTCCCACTCGCCACACCCCGCACGCCCTGGCTCGCGCGCGCCCATCGCGCTCTGACGCGATCGCCGCGGCCACTTCGCGCGCCCTACGCAGCCCACGCCCTGGTCCTACGCCAACAGACTCGTGCACATACGCGCTAACACACGCACACACGCACACCTACACTTGGGAGCGCACGCACGCACCCAACCTTGCCCTGGCCCGAGTCCGACGCGCCCACCGCGCAAGCTCGCGCGCACCGGCTCGCCAGACTCGCCACGGATTATTCCCAACAGTGCAGGCTAGGTAGCCTGGAACAGTAGTATACACCTGGAACAGTAGTATACAGTGAGTTCGACGTTCGATATGACGATGCCGTCACTGCAAACTGTGCATATGTTCCAACGGTACATGACACCAGAGGTGGCCTTCCGCCGTTTAGCCAGTCTGAAAATCACTAGAGTGTTATATTAAGAGTTAACCAGACCGAACATGAACCTTCTCCTTTAAACTCGATGAGCTAAAAAACATAGCTTTATTAATATTGCGCGAGTACACATACATCATACAGCATGATAGTTAACTTGATGGTGCCAAAAGTACATCGTTTGGGACTAGATAACTGCTACCATTTGCTACTTGACTGCCCAATACACACATCATAAACTTAGTTTTAATAGGCCCAATTGTACTTGGAACGAAAAAAAAACTCGCCCCCGCCTCGTCTCGGCTGAGGCGACACCGGCGGATCTCATCCCGCGCCGCCGGGCCGCCCTCCCGCCCCCCCTTCCTCCCCTCGCCGTCGCCGGAGGAGGCCGCCGGGCTAAGCCCGGGCGGCGGACGGCGGCGGCGGGGTCGACTTCCTCTCGCCAGGCCGCGGGATCTCGGGGTGGGGAGGCTCGATCCCCTTTCTGCGTCGAGTCTTGGATCCGTTCGAGGGATTCGGCTGCGTCGCCGGTGGACCTCTGGGCTTCTTCTCCGACGGGACGGCTCCCTGGTTGCGGCTCTCGCGGGTGGCAGTCGCGGGCTGCGTCATGGATGGGCGACTGGTCTTCGGCCAGCTGCTCCTCTCCGGCGGTCGGGGCGGGCTCGGCCCCCTCACCTGCCTTGTGGGGCGCGTCCCTGGTCGGGCCGGTGGCCTGCTGGCCTCGGGTGGCTCCTATTCGGCGCTGCGTTGGTGGGATGCCAGAACGGCCAGATCTGGCCCGTCTGCGTCTTCTTGACCGGCGGGGAGATGAAGTGCTTGGTGGCTCTCTGGTGCTGCTGGCGCGGTGGCACTGCGAGAGGTGGGCGGGTCAGCGAAGGTGCAGTGCCTGAGGGTGTTGGTGGTGTTGGGGATACTCCGGGCGAAAGCTTGGCTGGTCTTGCCGGCCGGCGGCATCGGCGTCTGTGGCCGTCGTTTAACCTCCTTGGAGGCGTCGTTGTGGAGTCCGGCATCCTCTTACACCCTCGGATCTTGGTCTTCGGGTGAAAGCCTAAGGCCCGGTTGGGTCGGGCGACGGCGTCGACATCGTCGCTTCCCTCTTTGGGGCGTCGCCTTGAAGAGCTTGAGATCCCGGCTGTGTGCTTCATGGGCTGTACGCTCGCGGCATTGTGGTCGGCAGGTGCCCGTCTGGCAATGCGGATGTTGCTCGGCTTCCTGTTTGTGGCAACGATGGCGGCTTCGGGCCGAGTCAGGTTTGCTGATGGTTCTTGGTAGTCGGTCTCTTCCAGCGTGTTCGAGGAGTCGCCGCTCTGGCGCTGGCTCGGCGCAAGCCCAACGCTTTCTCCTGCAATGCTCGTCGACGGAGTCGAAGCTGCCTGGTCGCCGGCGCGTGTGGTTGATTGTTTGGCATCGGCCGGCGCAAGCCTCAACGCTTCCCCTCGGCGGCGTGTGTGCGTTCTTGTGTGGGTTGCCAGGTCGCCCTGTGTGCCTTGTTTCTGCGGGCCAGTTGTGATGGTTTTCGCCCGATTTTCCGTTTATTAACCGGGCAATTCTCTTCGAGCTTATTTAATGAATCGGGCCCTAAGGGACCGCGTTTCAAAAAAAACTTAGTTTAAAGGTTTTTCTTTAGAATATAAGGAAGGCAAAAACCCGCCCGGTTCCATTGCTAGAACGAAACCAAAGTTACGGACGTCCAAAAACACGGCTCCGCATGTCCAGAGTGTATAAATTATGGAAGCGTCTCAACTGTCATACATGACAGCCCGCGGTTATATATTGATTGAGGCGAGGCCAGCTCTCGCAGAGGCATACATAGGTTCGGTAGAATCAACTACCAGGAGAGTTACATGGAGATAAGGGAGAAGAGAGATACAAAGATAAATAACATAACAATAACTAGATCTCCCTAACTACCTTGACTTGGTTGCTAAGCTCCTGGACACGTAACGTGACAGGACAATGTTTAACACTCCCCCTTAATCACAACTGTACCAAGTTGAGATTACGTCTAAATTCCTCAAAACTTCTGGTTGGCAGGGCCTTGGTAAGTCCATCTGCAATCTGTTCTTTAGAGCGAATGCATCTGACATTCAGCTGTTTGTCTGCAACTCGTTCTCTTACGAAGTGAAAATCTATCTCGATGTGTTTAGTCCTGGCATGAAAAACTGGGTTAGCAGATAAGTAGGTGGCACCAAGATTATCACACCATAAACAAGGCGGTTGAGCTTGTGGTACTCCAAGCTCTTTGAGCATAGACTGAACCCAAATAACTTCTGCTGTTGCATTTGCTAATGCCTTGTACTCTGCTTCTATACTTGACCTAGATACAGTAGCTTGTTTCTTGGCACACCATGAGATTAAATTAGGACCATAAAAGATAGCAAAGCCACCTGTTGATCTTCTATCATCTAAACAACCAGCCCAGTCTGCATCTGAGAAAGCACTGACAAGTGTAGAAGATGACTGCCTAAAAGTAAGACCCATGGTCAAAGTGTTCTTTATGTACCTTAGAATTCTCTTGGGTGCTGTCCAGTGGGCTGTGGTTGGTGCATGAAGAAATTGGCATACTTTATTTACTGCAAAAGAAATATCAGGTCTAGTAAGAGTTAGGTACTGAAGACCACCAACCAAACTCCTGTACCAAGTGATGTCCTCTTGAGCCAAAGGTTCTCCTTCTATCAAGGATAAAGTTTCTGAGCTGGATAATGGTGTTGGTGAAGATTTGCAGTTTTCCATTCCATTTCTACTCAACAATTCGGTTGCATATTTTGCTTGTGACAAGTGAATGCCATTTCTTATTTTGTTCACCTCAATGCCTAAGAAGAAATGCAAGTCTCCCAAGTCCTTAAGAGCAAATTCAGACCCGAGGTCCTTGAGTAAAGCTGATACTACCCCATTTGAGGAACTAGTAACGATGATATCATCAACATATATAAGAACGAGTATAAAAGTTTGATGCTTTCTGTAGATGAACATAGATGTGTCAGATTTCGATGGAACAAACCCAAGTGCTTGAAGTTTCAAACTCAACCGTGAATACCAAGCTCTGTGTGCTTGTTTTAATCCATACAGGGCTTTATCAAGCTTGTAGACATGAAAAGGTGCATTTTCGTCTTCAAACCCAGGAGGTTGTTTCATATACACTTCCTCTTCTAAAACACCATGAAGAAACGCGTTCTATACATCTAGCTGTCTGAGACTCCATCCCCTGGACACAGCAATCGACAACACAAGGCGTATTGTTGCAGCTTTAACAACTGAACTAAAGGTGTCCTCATAGTCTATACCATACCTTTGCTTGAAGCCCTTGGCTACAAGTCTTGCCTTGTACCGATCTACTGTACCATCAGATTTCTTCTTGATTCGATACACCCATTTACAATCAATCAGTATTCTGCCTTGCTAAGGGGGAGCAAGATGCCATGTCTTGTTCTTCTTTAGTGCCTTCAATTCATCATCCATAGCTGCCTTCCACTTGGAGTCATCAAGAGCTTCCCTTAGTGTTAGGTTCACCACTAGTGCATAACATGCCAAACTTAGAGAAATTTTTATAGTTTAAATGAGTGGTAACTCCCTGTTGAAGTCTAGTGCGTGGCGCCACAGGAGAGACCACAGGATGCAGTGGCACAGGCGATCCGGAGGCGGTGTCCCATCCGTGGCAGCGTCAGGTGCTGGCATCCCCAATCCCGAAGGGGATCCTGTCGCTGTCGCGGGAGCCGGTGACCGCGGCTCTGGCGACCGGTCCACCCTGGCGGGGCCAGGAGATGTGGGGCCAGGGGAATCTGGCGCTGACCTGCATGTCACACTCCTCCACGCGCCGTCCACCTGTTGGCGTGGCTGGGTGGGCTGCATGTTTGCACCCGTGGCGCCATTGTCACCTGGATGCGCAGAGACCGAGGAGGGACCAGGTGCTGCAGCCCGGTGCAAATTGACCTGCTGCATGCAGTGGAAATCCCGAGGCGGATCCGCCTCGTGCTTCGTTGTTCCCAGCCGGGTTACACATGAAATAATGAACGTTTTCACTGCTCCTTGCATTGTTTGAACCCAAATTTTCTTCTGAGGATGGATCTGAAGCAATAAACTCAGGCAAAAGTATTTCTTGCTTTAGGAGGGCACTAGCATTGGGATGAAGTATTTCGAAAGGGAATTTTGTTTCATCAAACACAACATCACGAGAGATATATATTCTATGGCAACATCAAGGCACTTGACCCCCTTGTGTCGGTTACTATAGCCAAGGAAGACACATTGTTTGGATCGAAAACTGAGTTTGCGAGTATTGTAAGGACGTAGATTTGGCCAACAGGCGCACCCAAACACACGGAGAGAGGTATAATCTGGTTTGGTGTGGAAAAGATGTTTAGTTGGGGATTCATTGTTGATGACTCGGCTAGGTAGCAAGTTTATAAGATGAACCACAGTTAGAAAGGCTTCATCCCAAAACTTTAACGGCATGGATGCGGCAGCAAGAAGGGAGAAACCTACATCAACAATGTGTCGATGCTTGCGTTCAGCGGAGCCGTTCTGCTGGTGAGCATGTGGGCAAGAAACATGATGAGAAATTCCTATTTGCTGAAAAAAGGAATTCAACTTCTCATACTCACCGCCCCAGTCAGATTGCATGGCACTAATTTTCCTATCAAATTTTCTCTCGACTAGGGCTTGAAAATTGTGGAATACTTGAAAGACATCAGAACGTTTCTTAAGCAAATAAATCCACGTGTACTTTCTGTAGTCGTCAATGAAGCTTACGTAATATGTGTGTCTACCAACGAAAGAGGGGGCTGGACCCCATACATCAGAGAAAATAAGTTGCAAGGGTTTTGTTTTACACACTAGTAGAAATAGAGTAAGGCAATTGATGACTTTCTGCCTTTTGACAAGCATCACAAATAGTTTCACGATCATGCTCACCGACAGATGGGAGCTTATGTTTACTAAGAATTTGATAAACTATATAAAAGGATGGATGGCCTAAACGATTATGCCATCGTTCTGAAGAAACCTTGAAGGCTCCGTGAACTTGTTTATTGGAGTTGCAAAACTTGGGAATCAATGGATAGAAACCTTGCACGCATCTACCGCGATAGAGAACCCTCCTCGTGACCTGATTCTTGATCAAAAAGAAGAGCATGTGAAATTCTATGAAGACACCGTTATCATGAGTGATGCGATGAACGAAAAGGAGATTCTTTGATGCAGCAGGAACATGTAAAACTTCTCTAAGTTGAATATCATGATATGGGGTTTTAACAGTAGACTGACCAATATGACTTATCATCGTACCTGGAGCGTTTTCTGCCGTGTTGACTTGATCTTTGCCGTGGTACCTCTCATGCATGGTCAGTTTCTTGAGGTCGGAGGTGATGTGCTCGTTGGAGCCCGAATCAACATACTAGTTGGAATTGGCACCATATGAGGTGTCTGCTGCAGCGGCAACACGCCTCCTCTAGGAGTTGTCCTCTACATAGCGCCAATTGCATTCTTTGGCAATATGGTTAGTTTTTTTTATAGATCTGACATTTGTTTTCATACTCTTCATACCCAGAAAACCGGCGCCCTTAATTGTTGTTGTAGGAGTGAAGAGGAGGGCCGTTGTTATTGTAGTAGCCCCCGCCGCCGCATGGTTGTTGTTGTAGTTTCCACCACCGCCGCCACGGTGGCCGCCGCCTTGACCACCGCCATTGTCGTGATTGTTGTAGCCGCCGCCGCTGTGGTTGTAGCCAACATTACCCGTGCCAGGATAGTTGCCGCTAGGGTTTTGGCCGCCAGCACCAGAATAGCCGCCGATGCGACCACTGTTCTTCTGGTTGCGGTAGCCGCCTTTGCCACCGCCCGAGTGACCCCTAGAGGCAGCGTTCGCCGATGACTTAAAGCCACCAGCACCGTTCCCATGGAACATCTCGACGCGTTGATCGAAGTTTTCCACCATGGAGAAGAGCGCATCGACGATGATAGGCTCGGTGCGGACATCGAGTGCAGAGATGATCGGCTGATAATCCATATCAAGTCCAACGATGATGAAGGAGATGAGCTCTCCCTCCCTGAGTGGTTTTCCCGCCACCGCAAGCTCATCGGAGAGGGCGCACATCTGCCTGAAGTAGGTGGATGCCGACTGGGACCCCTTCTGGGTGTTCGTGAGAGCTGATCTGATGTTGTTCACGCGAGACAACGAAACTACAGAAAACATATTTGCCTACGCAGTCCAGATCGCATGTGATGATTCAAGCGAGGCCAGTTGAACAGGCACCTCCTTGGACAGATTACAGAGAAGATATGCTACGATGTGCTGATCTTGAACTAACCAGGGGTTGTAGGCAGGATTGGGAACTACGTGCTCCTTGCCATCTTTATCTTTTCTAGAGATTGTTTTGGTAGGCTCCTCGATGGTTTGATCGATATAGCCGAACAAGCCAGCACCCAGTATCTGGGATCGTGCTTGGGATCGCCAAAGAACGTAGTTTATCCGGCTGAGGGGTTCTGACGTGTTGTAGTTGAGGCCAGAAGAGATGGCTGCGGTGGAGGAGGACATGGCTAGGGCGTGGTGGATTGGAGATTGAATAGATGGAGGAAGATGAGCTAGATGCTATGGAAGAGGTCTGCTTTGTATACCATGTAGAAATTATGGAAGCGTCTCAACTGTCATACATGACAACCCGCGGTTATATATTGATTGAGGCGAGGCCAGCTCTCGCGGAGGCATACATAGCTTCGGTAGAATCAATTACCAGGAGAGATACATGGAGATAAGGGAGAAGAGAGATACAAACATAAATAACATAACAATAACTAGATCTCCCTAACTACCTTGACTTGGGCGCTAAGTTCCTGGACACGTAATGTGACAGGACAATGTTTAACACAGAGATACAGACCTAAAGTCTTAAAGACTTCAGGATCACTTGTTATTACAGCTCAAATGGTTCTCCAACCAGAGCATTAAATTGAGATATAAAAAGCTAATCCTGAAAAGACTCCTACAATGGAAAGCTGTTAGGTTGATCTCCTCCCGTGTGGGCCCAATGGCCCACCGGGCCCTTAGATCCGCGCCCTGATCGAGGGTGGGACTATGGTTGACGGCCCCTGTCACCCGCGTGATCTAAAAAGGTGGGGGCCGGCGGCTCGCAACACGAGGTTTCTCCTTCTAGTATTTGTTCTACATTTGTTCTATTGTAGTCCACATGTGCAGATGCGATTTGCCATCTCTCTATTAAATTACATGACTTCATCTCTGCTATAATATTCATGTTTTATCTACTATTTCTGTTAATAAAACCATATCGTAAATTGCTCATATTTCCAACAATAGGCCCCTTATTGCACACGTTTTTCCTAATGAACCACTTGTAACATTGACCACATCATTAACGGTGTTTTTTTCATGTCCACTATCTGTATGCCTTAGGAACGCGAATTGCATATAACTGCTTTTAGAAAACTGTCATAGCACTCTATCGCAATTTCTTTTCTATAGCATGTGATGCATCCGCTAGCACACACCATTGCAAGGTGATCTTTCGACCCTCCTTGTGCGATAGGGGTTTTGAACCATGTGCCCTGACCATAAATGCAGTAGTGCTTGATATGCAGATTAATGTACACTATCACAATGGCTTAGAGTCAAGTACAATAGCAAGCTTATAGCCTGATTACATGATACTTTTGTCTATGTGAAGAAGAGAGACATCAAAAGTAAGAGCAGTTAGCTCTTATGCAATAGTTCGCCTCTGCACATGATCCTAGATTCATGCAATAAATATGAAAAAAGAGACAGACAGGAGGTGAAAAAAGTAGGGTTAGTACTCTTATAGCAAACCCTATTGTATGAGTTATTACAAATGATAGCTTTATATGACATGACAACATCGGCAACAATTGTCTATATTGTTAGTCATGCTCTTACGTAGGTCGATAAAACCTATAATGCGGCTGTAGATAAATCCTTTATAGCTCGTGTCGACCCTATTCAAGTGACTTGCTAGCTCTTGGCTTTACTCCAATCAATGGTAGTTCTGTTTGGCTAAAAATTAGATAGTACTTTTGTTCACTAACACTGGCCACCATGACATGAAAAGGGCCTTTGGTTTAGAGGGAGCTAGATATATAGGCTAAAACAAAGCAGAGATACTGATAGGCTCACAAGGCATCAGGAAACTCTGAGATATGTTGTGCTGTGAGATCTCGAGTGGAAGCTTCGTGCTTTGGCACCAACGCTAGTAACGTCCATGGGTTCCGCTTTCCTCTTGAAGACGTTGTCGGGTGTCTGTCGGGGATATACCCCGCGGTGTAAACCGGCCGGAAGGATAATCCGGCCGGACTTGGCGATTCACCGGCGACCTGCACAGACCAGACGGTTTACAGTTCATTGGTAATCCGGCAGGCGGGCCAGAGGAGCAACAAGACCCGGCGGCCTGTCTGGCGGTTCATGAAGGCCGGTTCAATCATTGAGGGCCGGTTCAAGAGGAAAGGAATATTAGCCTTACAAGGAGTTAAGACCCACACTTGTATCCGGTTTGTATTAGAGATAGACTAGTCCTAATCATAATAGGACTCCACATGTAACCCGCCCCTTCAACATATATAAGGAGGGGCAGGGCTCCCCAAAGAGGGACAGGTTAGAAAGGACAAGCTAGAAGCTACAAGCAACAAGAAACAATCTTAGAGCTAGACACAAAGAGGAGAGCCGGTTTACGGCGACTCCCTCGTGATGATAATGAGACCTAGCCTCAAACAACATGTAGGGTTTTTACCGGATGATGTTTCCCGGGGCCCGAAGCTGTCTAAATCCCTGTCTTGTGTTGCGTCTCCCGATTCCGCTCAACCCCTCTCAAGCTACCACATAGATGCGTTGGCCTCGCGACTAAGTCCTGACACTAAGGACATCTGACGTGACAATTCCACGACAGTTGGCGCCCACCGTGGGGCCCGCGCATGGTGGTGTTGAGTTCTTGAAGGGATTTCTTCAAGGGATCGGGAGGTTCACAATTTTTCCGGATGAAGAATAGCCGGCTTGCGAGGATATACATCAGTTTTCAAGTTCATCACTCCGGATTTACGATTTATGAGATCGGTAGGTTCGACTGTGATTAAGGGTGCGGTCTGTCTGCTGCCATCCCGAAGACAAGCACGACCCGGACGATGAGTCAAACCGGCCAGGGTTGAACCGTCTCGCCGAATCGAGTTACCACCGCGGTCTCGTCAAAATCGCTCCGCCTTCGCCGACCCGGTGGCTAAGCAACCTGTTCCTCGTATGAGCAAGTCATCAACAGCGGAGTTTGCCATCGCACCAACGATCGTTTTCACATCTGACGGGTTCGACTTCGCCTCCAAGCTGCTGAAAGACCGCCGCCTACCGAGGATTTACTCTGCTGCAGAGCCGGCCCTATCGGATTCGTAGCAGAGTCTTGACCCGGTCTGTCCTGCTGAACCGCCGGCCGCACCCAACCTCCTCTGTCGTCCGCAAGTCGTCGCGGTTTCGGAGGGACTTGGCTTTGCCTGACGGCATCAATCGCGACTCGGCTTTAACTTGCCGGGCTGCTCACCTCGCCGGACAGTGAGCCACCGTTGCTCTTTACTTGTGTGTGGAGTCGCCATCGAAGCGCTGCTACATCCATGGCCTCGCTGCGCCTCCAGCCGTCACTTTTTACCGCAAACGCCGATCGTCAAATCGCCACAAACCGGCTCGCCTTGACTGCGGGACAAGATGTCGTTGCTGCGCCGGAGCTATGGGGCTTGATGCCCAGCCCGCCGCCGTTCGCCCGCGTTTTTCAACTGCTGAATCGCCAAGTTGCCATCGGCCCTGCCGCGGCCTCGCGCGCCTGGGATGTCTGCGCCCACGATTCGGCCGCCATGGCCACGGCCTTGACCCGGACCGCCTCCGCCGTTTCTCCGCGTTAAACCGCCCTCAAGACGCCCTGTGCCCACTGCCGGTTCACCACACGGCCGGCTGCCGTTGAATCGCCGGCCCTGAGCTGCCATGTATAGTATCAGTTCATTGCGGCCTCTTCTGGCCCGGCCTCACCTTCCGCTTCTGCAACAGTCCGTCCCCTCTATGGCTGACGCCACCTCGTCAGTCGTCACACCGCGCTGAATCGCCGCTGCTTTGTGAAGGGGTCCGACCTGCGCCAGGACGGAGGTGCAGGAGGTGGGTTTCCTCTCAACGGTGGAGCACCGGGAGAGGATGGAGCTTACTCCGAGCCGCCTGTCATAACGATGATTGAAACGCCGGGCCTTCCTCGGCCCCCTCTGCTACTGAAGACCGGCGCCGGGTTACTGCCGCCGCAGAACACCTTTGCTCCCGCGGCCTCGGTAACCCGCCCCCATGGATCACCTTCAATGTGGTTCCGCCTCCTCCACTGCCAAGCCACCGATTCTCACCTTCCCATCGCTGCTGCGGTCCGCCTTTGCCGAACACCGGGCTGCTGGGGTTCGACAACCTGCTACTGCCGTGACCCGCCGTGGCCGAGACCAGGTGTGGCCATGAAAAGATTGCAAACGATGTTGAAACGGAGCAGAGTCGAGGGAGAAGCACATGAGCTTTTAATTTCTCTGATGCGAGTGCTAGTTGTGTTTGCTAGCTAGTGCTAGTTATGAAGACAACGGTGTTTCTGGATTTAGCTGAAGCAGCATGGAGGAAGTAAAAGTCATATACAAGATGTTTAACAGAGGGTCCAAAACACAGTTGCATCAACTGGGGGCTGATTGGAGTATCTTTCCTGTTTTCATGACATAAGGGTCACAGATAAAGCCTGATGAGGTTTTGCAAATCGGAGCAGCATACTGGAAATACAGTGTACCTGTGCTTGTCTCGGTATTATAGCGGACAACAATAAAATGGCTATCGTCCATCAGTTTTTCCTACAGTGCTTGAAGAAAATAAACCGGCAGCTCCGGAGATGGAACAACCTTCGATGCAGCATGCCGGAGTGCTACTTTAAGGGCAAAAGCTAAATCAGGGTCCAAGACTAAATTATCTATATAAGGGACGGGACAAAGAATCTGTGCATGCAAAAAGCAATCCAGGAAACATTACTCAATGAGGTTGTCAAATCGTGTCCGGCGATATTAAAAGATTGGACAACGTTCAAAGTATACCTGAGAACACTTTTCGTCCGACTATATCATCCACTGTCAATGCCCGCGTTTGTCTGACAAGTCGCCAGGTGCTATCTTTTTTATATTTGATTAGCGCATATTAATTTGTTTGAAAACAGTTACTCTGTCTTTCAATATATTTTATGCAGGGCAAAGTCCACTACAAAAGTGGCGTCGTACAATGGACAAGAGGCTCGCACCGGTTTAAATGTCTTGGTGGACTCTCGCACCTTCACCGACTACCGTTGCCGCGCCCGAATTTTGCTGTCAGGACCCCGGCTCAAGGCCACATCGATCTAGAATGTAACACCTCATATCACTTTGCGGCCTCACGCACGGTATCCCCACGGGTGTCGCCTTACCTTTGCCCGGGACCGTTTGCGCCTTTTGGCACACGTATATGATGGTGTCGCTAGCATCCATATGATAAAGAGCCCGGGCTGACATGGCTAGTCGTAAACCCAAAGTGGCACTAACTTACAGGGACAGGCATCCATGACCCAGCATCGAACGTGTCGGTCATCAGCGAGTGAATCCAGGCTGTAGCACTGGGCTAACAGGACTCCGGTGAACCGGGCTGTAGCGGGCTAACAGGACTCCGGTATTCATCGCCTGACATTTCCCCGAAGGGACAGACACATGAACGAAGAAGGACACATGCCGGCCAGCCTAAGTGTTCCAGAGCAGTAGCAAGCTACCAGGGCTCAGTGGAAGCACTAGGAGACATTTCCCGGTAAGAGAGACTACTAAGGATAAACAACTAGATAGTCAGATCCCACACATAGCAATACACATTACACGTACGCATAACATGCAAGTATGTGCTGTACAACATGGCATCACAGCATAACTCAACAACTCATATAGATAAAGGCTCAGAAGAGCCATCATAGCATTTATTACAAACAGGGGTCACATGACCCAACATTCAGAGCAATCAAGCAACCAATGGAAGCATTACATGTCTGAGTACAGACATCTATAAATGAAAAAGGCTGAAAGCCTGACTATCTACAACGTCCGATCAAAATCGTAGCTGAGGTACAAGCTACTCGTCGAAGTCCACGATAACACTAGTAAGACCGAAGTCTCCGCTGCAAAACATAAATAAAGCAACATGAGTACAAAGGTACTCAGCAAGACTTACATCAGATCCTACCATACATGCATGTGTATCAAGGGGGTAATGTGGGGTTTAGTTGCAGCAAGCCAACTTTGACTCTGTGGCTAACCTGTTCTATGACTACCAGAACTTCTTGAGGTGATATGGTGCACACGAGTCCACTAATCACCACACAATACACTACTATGGATTCATCCCCGTCTCCCTACGAGAAGGCCATCCATAGCACTCACACTTATCTGGAGCTTTTTAGAGTATCCACTTCAAGTTGTCTATGTACCATGTAAGCATCCAAGAAGTCCATAACCGCGGACCCGGCTATTCGAATAGATCATGTTAACCCTGCAGGGGTGTACTTCTTCACACACGCTCTCGCCACTTACCGCCATGTACACGTCATGTATCTCGGCAACCTTCAAGAGGAAGCCTGGCGAGGGTGTCGGCCACGACCTTACTAACCACACAAGACTCTAATCCAGGTTTATCGCCTATTCGGGTTCCATCCGCAAGGAGATCCGGCCGGGGTGTCGCTCACGGCCCAAACGATGTGAGCAGGGTTCCCAAGCCCACCATCCGGGTGCCACTTGGTACACCGTGCCACCTGTGCCTAGTCTGTCCCAAGCCCACCCTGCCGGGTGCCACTCGGTAGAAAAATAGCACTACCTACAAACACCAGAAACTAGTTGCGACTCCTGGACAGAGATCAGGTCGGTTAATAAGTCGAGAGGGGCACTTAAGCATTCCAATGTGTGGTAGTATCGAGTCATTGGACAACATACATAGAACTCGGTGCTTAAGGACGGTTCCAATGAGACAACCCACCATGTACTCCTACATGGCCTCTCACCGCTACCTTTACCAAATCGTGTTCACACACTTCACTCTCAGCATCAGAACATATCGTAACACTCCAATTCATTCCCAATGAACCAGACCTGACACAACTCTAAGCAATAGCAGGCATAGCATGGTAGGAACACAACATGGCTCAATCAACTCCTACACATGCTAGTGGGTTTCAACTATTTACTGTGGCAATGACAGGTCATGCAGAGGAATGGGTTCAACTACCGCAGCACAAAGTAGCAGATGAATCGCTGTTGTCCTAATGCAATAACTGAGAGCAGGAGCGAGAGAGTAGGGTTTTATCGAAATGAACAAGGGGGTTTGCTTGCCTGGTAAATCAACAAGGGAGGCACTTCTTCACAGACAGGTACTCTGGAACGTCTCCGGAGCAGGACCTATCGAGAAGGAACGGTGCCAACAATCAATACACAAGCATATGCAACAATATGATGCATGAACATGGCATGACGTTGTGATGTTGTTTGAGCTAATGCAACTAGTAATCATTTGGTTTGAAGTCCATTTGAACCAAAAGCTCAAATGCAACTCTAAATTAAGTCTCTTAATATGCCATAATGTGTTTTCTCATATTCAGCATGTATAAGTTGGTTTTTCATGCATGAAACTAGTACAGATGAATAGATTACATTTTTCTGATAATTTTTCATATATAAATTATTTTAATCTAAGCTACGGTTGAATTGATATGAATTTTTGAAGTTTAAATTATTTTCTGGAATTTCCTGAATTATTTTAATTCCAGAAAATATATATTGCGCCAGCATGACGTCAGCATGACGTCAGCAGTTAACTGCGGCTGACTGGGGTCAAACCTGACGTGTGGGGTCCACACGTCAGTGTCATAGTTAGTTAACAGGGGGTTATTTGCTTAATTACAGGATTAGGGGGGGGTCGGGGCCCACTGGTCAGTGTTAGTGGCTAATTAGGTTTAGTTAATATTTAACTAAAATTAGCAGGGCCTGGCCCCACTAGTCAACGACTCTGGGGAGTCAAACCCCAGGTCAAACAAGTCAAACCCGCCGGCAGTTAGTCGCCGGCGAGGTCCGCGGCGTACTTGTGCCCTGGGTTTCCTCTGTGGTGCTCCAAATGACGCGCGGCTAGGTGCGTTGGAGAGCCAGCTCGATGGCGCGTCGGCCGGTGGCCGTGGCTGGGCCTGGGATGGCCGGAGTCGGCGGCGGCGAGCTCGGTTGCGGCCGCCGGAGTTCGGTCGTGCACGAGAGCCCGTTTGGAGCTCGAGGACGAGAGAAGCAAAGCGCTAGGGATGTGACAACTCGCCCCCACTTGAAAGAATCTCGTCCCGAGATTCAGGGGTTGATGGAAAGAAAGCGGGGTACTCCAATCGAAGACGATCTTCTCGCTCCCAAGTAGCTTCTCTCTCGGAATGATGAGACCACTGAACTTTGAGAAACTTGATGTTCTGACGTCGAGTGACACGCTCTGCTTGATCAAGAATGCGGACCGGGTACTCTCGGTATGTGAGGTTATCTTGGAGATCAAGCGTTTCGTGGTCCACTCCGCGGATAGGATCCAAGAAGCAACGCCTGAGTTGAGAGACGTGGAAGACATCATGAACTCGAGAAAGATGTGGGGGTAGTTCCAACTGGTAGGCAACCTCTCCTCATTTAGCGAGAATGCGAAAAGGACCAATGTAACGAGGAGCCAACTTTCCCTTGATACCGAAGCGATGGGTACCCTTCAAAGGAGTAACCCGAAGGTAAGCTTTGTCGCCAATTTCATAAGTCATATCCTTATGATGACGATCGTACTGGCTCTTTTGACGAGACTGGGCTGTTTTCAAATTCTCACGAATGATGCGAACTTGCTCTTCTGCCTCCTGGATCATGTTCGGTCCAAAGAATTGTCTTTCACCGGTTTCTGACCAGTTCAAAGGTGTTCGACATCTTCGTCCATAGAGAACTTCAAAAGGAGCTTTCTTGAGACTAGATTGATAGCTATTGTTATAAGCAAACTCGGCAAAAGGAAGACATTTCTCCCAATCCATACCGAATGAGATAACGCAAGCTCTAAGCACATCTTCGAGAATTTGGTTGACCCGTTCCACCTGACCACTCGACTGAGGGTGGAAAGCGGTACTGAAGGAAAGATGGGTTCCCATGGCAGTTTGGAAACTCTCCCAGAAATGAGAAGTGAAAAGACTGCCACGGTCTGAATTAATCTCTAGTGGAACACCATGAAGTGACACTATTCGAGAAATGTATAAATCAGCAAGCTGACTAGCAGTGATACTCTCTCGAACAGGAAGGAAGTGAGCCACTTTGGAAAGACGATCAACGACTACGAAGATAGCGTTATTCCCTCTCTTGGTCCTGGGAAAGCCGGTGATGAAGTCCATACCAACTTTATCCCATTTCCATTCAGGAATAGCTAAAGGCTGAAGGGTGCCAGCAGGTCTTTGATGCTCTGCCTTAACGCGACGACAAACGTCACATTTAGCAATGAACTCAGCGATTTCTCTCTTCATCCTAGTCCACCAGAACCTCTGGCGTAGGTCCTGATACATCTTAGTACTACCGGGATGAATCGTGAGAGGAGATTCATGCGCCTCCTTAAGAATCAATTGTCGCAGATGTTGCTTCTTGGGGACCACCAGGCGGTTCCCAAAGAAAACAACACCTCGATCATCTATAGAGAAACATCCACCAACTCCCTTCTTAATGTTTCTCTTAATGCGGATAACACCCCTATCAAACTTCTGGTCAGAGATGATCTGATCCTCAAGGGTAGGTTTCGCCACCAAGGTAGAAAGGAATCCATGAGAAGCCATGTGAAGGTTAAGCTTACAGAATTCCTCATGGAGAAGTGGTTGGCCTTGCTGCAACATGAGATTGTTGCAATAGGATTTACGGCTTAACGCATCAGCCATGACATTGGCTTTGCCTGGGGTGTAGGTAATCCGTAGATCATAATCTGTGATTAACTCCAACCAACGTCTTTGCCTAAGGTTCAGGTCTGGTTGGGTGAAGATATACTTGAGACTCTGGTGATCGGTGTAGATCTCGCAACGTTTACCAAGGAGGTAATGTCGCCAGGTCTTGAGTGCATATACTACGGCTGCAAGCTCTAGATCATGTGTAGGATAATTATCCTCATGTGGATGCAACTGTCGAGATGCATAGGCAATCACATGACGATCCTGCATAAGAATGCAACCTAGTCCCTGTCGTGAGGCGTCACAATAGATAACAAAGTCCTTTGTGAAATCCGGTGGCACAAGTATGGGAGCAGAAGTCAGGCGTCTTTTCAGTTCCTAAAAACTGTACTCACACTGTGGGGACCACTCAAACTTTTTATCTTTCTTGAGAAGTTCCGTGAGGGGTTTGGCTACTTTGGAGAAGTTTTCAACAAAGCGGCGACAATAGCTGGCTAGACCAAGGAAACTCCTAACTTGTTTGACTATTTCAGGTGGAGTCCAATCGAGAACAGCCTGAACTCTCTCGGGATTGACAGCAATGCCCTTACCAGAGATTACGTGGCCTAGGTAGGTCACTTCTGGCAACCAAAATTCACACTTGGAGAACTTGGCATAAAGGCGGTGCTCTCTGAGTTTTTCTAACACAAGTCTAAGATGTTCGGAATGCTCTTCCTCGTTCTTCGAGTAAATATATCATCGAGGTAAACCACGACGAACTTATCTAAGTACTCCATGAAGATCGAGTTCATCAAGCGGGAGAAAGTAGCTGGAGCATTGGTTAGGCCAAAGGACATGACGGTGTACTCGTACTGGCCATAACGAGTGACAAAAGCTGTCTTGGGAATGTCCCCGTTTCTGATCTTGATTTGGTGGTATCCTAACCTCAAATCCATCTTGGAGAAGACTGAGGATCCAGCGAGCTGATCATACAGGTCGTTGATCCTGGGGAGCGGATACTTGTTCTTTATCGTGACCAAATTAACGGGACGATAGTCTACAACCATCCGGTCCGTACCATCCTTCTTCTTGACGAAGAGGACGGGGCAAGCCCAAGGAGAAGAACTAGGACGGATGAAACCTTTTTGCAAGGACTCGTCAAGTTGTTTCTTAAGCTCGGCTAGTTCTAAGGGTGCCATCTTGTAAGGTCTCCTAGAGATTGGAGCTGTTCCTGGGATAAGATCTATGACGAACTCTACATCTCTGTCAGGCGGAACACCTGGCAGTTCCTCTGGAAAGACATCCGGAAAGTCACGGACTACCGGGATATCTTCATGGTCTGGAAGAGGGCTGGCATTAAGAGAATAGAGCTGATGCTTTGCAACTCTAGTGGAGACAGTGACTATCTTGCCAGATGGGTGTGTAAGCTGAACAGATCTGGTGTAACAATCAATCTTGGCATGATGAGCTGTCATCCAGTCCATACCCAAGATGATGTTAATATCTGAGGACTTGAGGGCTACAAGTGATGCAAGGAATACAAGTCTGTCAACAAGGATTTCGTTACCATGGCTTACACTAGAGGTTTGCCATTTGGATCCAGGAGTTTGGATGACTAGCAGAGTTGGCATATCACAAAATGACAGGTTGTGCAAGTTAGCATAGCTTTCAGAAATGAAGGAGTGAGATGGTCCAGTATCGAATAGAACTGATGCTAGGTGACAATTGACAAGGAGTGTACCAAGAACGACATCTGGATCATCATGAGCGTCTTTAGCTGAGACGTGATGCACACGTCCATGTTTAGTGTGAACTGGCTTGGCTTTGATCGTCTTACTCGGCGGCTTAACACAGCCAACAGTCTTCTCGGGCTGGGGTGGAGCATAACTAGTCTGAGAGCAGTCACGTGCATAGTGTCCTGGCTTCCCGCATGTGAAGCAAGTCCCTGAGGTTGGACGTGGACCCGCACTGACAAGCGGTCTACCAGTAGGCCTGGGTGGAACATATGACTGAGCTGGGGGAGGCACCACATGGGATGGCCTCGGTGCATATCCGGAAGGAAGAGCGGAGTTTGGAACCCAAATCCGGCGCTTCTGGGAACTAGAGCCAGAGGAAGATCCCAAATCACAGGTGTGCTTACGAGACTCCTCGTAAGTGAGCTGAGCTGCCTCTGCATTAATGGCCTTGTTCACAAGGGCTTGGAATGTATCACAATGATGCAGGTGGAGATCACGACGCAACTTGGGATTGAGACCCTTCCGGAACCTAGCTTGCTTCTTGGCGTCCGTGGACACTTCTTCTGTGGCATAGCGAGCGAGGTTCTCAAACTCTTTACTATAAGCATCAACAGCCATCTTACTCTGGGTGAAACTACAGAACTCTCCTCTCTTGCGACCGATGAGGGCCTCAGGAATGTGATGCTCGCGAAAAGCCTCAATGAAATCCTTCCAGGTAGGAATCTGGCCAGCTGGAAGCATAGCCTCATAGTTCTGCCACCAAAGACTAGCAGAACCTTCCAGGTGGTATGTGGCATAAGTGACCTTGTCATCTTCAGCTACGCTCGCGGAACGCAGCTTATGAGTGATGCTATGGAGCCAGTCATCTGCATCGAGTGGCTCGATGGAATGATGAAAGGTAGGCGGGTGCAAGCGAATGAAGTCATGAATGGTCGCAGACTTATTGGACTGATGTGCAGTGTTCTCCTCGATACGTGCCAACAAACGGTTAGACTCACGCTTGTTCCTCTCCATTTCTAACATGAACTCTGTCAACGAAGGCGGGTCGGGAGGATCCTCATTCCTACCATCTCCATGGTTCTGGCTACGAATAATAGAACTTGATGACATCCTGAGAAACGAAACCAGGGACAGAGTCAGCATCAACTATAGACTGTAGAATGTAGGACAAGGAATTAGTATCTCTCGAACTCCTAGGGAAATTCCGGCAGCATAACGGCAGTAAAATGCTCAGAATGAGACATCCTACTAAAAATGGGGTGGTAACATACTCATCAGCATTACTCAAGGTTCTGAGATCATACTAAACAGACTACACCGGAAATACTCAAAACTGGGGTATGACTCTGATCAACCAATCCTATGGGACTACGGAGTAGTAACACGTGATCCGGATAGACGGAAGAGAAAGCCTAGTTCCTTAACCCCGTAGGAAAGATAGGATGACTCAGATCAGAAGGCCATGAGGTATAAGGAGTAAAAGAGCCTTACGTTCCTTCCCACAATCAATTCCCTTATATAACTAAAGAATTTCTAGACTCAACTTCGACCAGTTGGCCTGGTAATCCTACAGGCAGTCAGGCTCTGATACCAAGGCTGTCAGGACCCCGGCTCAAGGCCACATCGATCTAGCATGTAACACCTCACATCACTTTGCGGCCTCACGCACGGTATCCCCACGGGTGTCGCCTTACCTTTGCCCGGGACCGTTTGCGCCTTTTGGCACACGTATATGATGGTGTCGCTAGCATCCATATGATAAAGAGCCCGGGCTGACATGGCTAGTCGTAAACCCAAAGTGGCACTAACTTACAGGGACAGGCATCCATGACCCAGCATCGAACGTGTCGGTCATCAGCGAGTGAATCCAGGCTGTAGCACTGGGCTAACAGGACTCCGGTGAACCGGGCTGTAGCGGGCTAACAGGACTCCGTATTCATCGCCTGACATTTCCCCGAAGGGACAGACACATGAACGAAGAAGGACACATGCCGGCCAGCCTAAGTGTTCCAGAGCAGTAGCAAGCTACCAGGGCTCAGTGGAAGCACTAGGAGACATTTCCCGGTAAGAGAGACTACTAAGGATAAACAACTAGATAGTCAGATCCCACACATAGCAATACACATTACACGTACGCATAACATGCAAGTATGTGCTGTACAACATGGCATCACAGCATAACTCAACAACTCATATAGATAAAGGCTCAGAAGAGCCATCATAGCATTTATTACAAACAGGGGTCACATGACCCAACATTCAGAGCAATCAAGCAACCAACGGAAGCATTACATGTCTGAGTACAGACATCTATAAATGAAAAAGGCTGAAAGCCTGACTATCTACAACGTCCGATCAAAATCGTAGCTGAGGTACAAGCTACTCGTCGATGTCCACGAGAACACTAGTAAGACCGAAGTCTCCGCTGCAAAACATAAATAAAGCAACATGAGTACAAAGGTACTCAGCAAGACTTACATCAGATCCTACCATACATGCATGTGTATCAAGGGGGTAATGTGGGGTTTAGTTGCAGCAAGCCAGCTTTGACTCTGTGGCTAACCTGTTCTACGACTACCAGAACTTCTTGAGGTGATATGGCGCACACGAGTCCACTAATCACCACACAATACACTACTATGGATTCATCCCCGTCTCCCTACGAGAAGGCCATCCATAGCACTCACACTTATCTGGAGCTTTTTAGAGTATCCACTTCAAGTTGTCTATGTACCATGTAAGCATCCAAGAAGTCCATAACCGCGGACCCGGCTATTCGAATAGATCATGTTAACCCTGCAGGGGTGTACTTCTTCACACACGCTCTCGCCACTTACCGCCATGTACACGTCATGTATCTCGGCAACCTTCAAGAGGAAGCCTGGCGAGGGTGTCGGCCACGACCTGACTAACCACACAAGACTCTAATCCAGGTTTATCGCCTATTCGGGTTCCATCCGCAAGGAGATCCGGCCGGGGTGTCGCTCACGGCCCCAAACGATGTGAGCAGGGTTCCCAAGCCCACCATCCGGGTGCCACTTGGTACACCGTGCCACCTGTGCCTCGTCTGTCCCAAGCCCACCCTGCCGGGTGCCACTCGGTAGAAAAATAGCACTACCTACAAACACCAGAAACTAGTTGCGACTCCTGGACAGAGATCAGGTCGGTTAATAAGTCGAGAGGGGCACTTAAGCATTCCAATGTGTGGTAGTATCGAGTGATTTGGACAACATACATAGAACTCGGTGCTTAAGGACGGTTCCAATGAGACAACCCACCATGTACTCCTACATGGCCTCTCACCGCTACCTTTACCAAATCGTGTTCACACACTTCACTCTCAGCATCAGAACATATCGTAACACTCCAATTCATTCCCAATGAACCAGACCTGACACAACTCTAAGCAATAGCAGGCATAGCATGGTAGGAACACAACATGGCTCAATCAACTCCTACACATGCTAGTGGGTTTCAACTATTTACTGTGGCAATGACAGGTCATGCAGAGGAATGGGTTCAACTACCGCAGCACAAAGTAGCAGATGAATCGTTGTTGTCCTAATGCAATAACTGAGAGCAGAAGCGAGAGAGTAGGGTTTTATCGAAATGAACAAGGGGGTTTGCTTGCCTGGTAAATCAACAAGGGAGGCACTTCTTCACAGACAGGTACTCTGGAACCTCTCCGGAGCAGGACCTATCGAGAAGGAACGGTGCCAACAATCAATACACAAGCATATGCAACAATATGATGCATGAACATGGCATGAAGTTGTGATGTTGTTTGAGCTAATGCAACTAGTAATCATTTGGTTTGAAGTCCATTTGAACCAAAAGCTCAAATGCAACTCTAAAATAAGTCTCTTAATATGCCATAATGTGTTTTCTCATATTCAGCATGTATAAGTTGGTTTGTCATGCATGAAACTAGTATAGATGGATAGATTACATTTTTCTGATAATTTTTCATATATAAATTATTTTAATCTGAGCTACGGTTGAATTGATATGAATTTTTGAAGTTTAAATTATTTTCTGGAATTTCCTGAATTATTTTAATTCCAGAAAATATATATTGCGCCAGCATGACGTCAGCATGACGTCAGCAGTCAACTGCGGCTGACTGGGGTCAAACCTGACGTGTGGGGTCCACACGTCAGTGTCATAGTTAGTTAACAGGGGGTTATTTGCTTAATTACAGGATTAGGGGGGGTCGGGGCCCACTAGTCAGTGTTAGTGGCTAATTAGGTTTAGTTAATATTTAACTAAAATTAGCAGGGCCTGGCCCCACTAGTCAGCGACTCTGGGGGGTCAAACCCCAGGTCAAACAAGTCAAACCCGCCGGCAGTTAGTCGCCGGCGAGGTCCGCGGCGTACTTGTGCCCCGGGTTTCCTCTGTGGTGCTCCAAATGACGCGCGGCGAGCTCGGTTGCGGCCGCCGGAGTTCGGTCGTGCACGAGAGCCCGTTTGGAGCTCGAGGACAAGAGAAGCAAAGCGCTAGGGATGTGACATTTGCGGCCGCTTTTCGTCGTCTGTCTATCGTGACCTGATCTACATCAATTAGCCGGGACTGCGCCTGCGATTGACTCGCTCGTCCGTACCGGTTTACAACGTCGTGGCCGACTCAGCCGTGATTAATTTCAGCTTCACCATGGTGATCGTCAACTCCACGGTGGATAAACCCTGGCATGATATATCAGGTGAAATCCATCCAATATATTTTATATTATATATTGCTTTCTTTAAAA
Source organism: Triticum dicoccoides (assembly GCF_002162155.2). Classification (NCBI taxonomy): domain Eukaryota; kingdom Viridiplantae; phylum Streptophyta; class Magnoliopsida; order Poales; family Poaceae; genus Triticum; species Triticum dicoccoides. The sequence goes on along the minus strand of NC_041381.1, from coordinate 53,234,057 downwards.
ACAACAATTACTCCGGTTTGCAAAGTTGTCTTATACAGGACCCTAAACCGCCATATTGGTGCAAATTTAGAGGCCGTTACAAAATTTCCGGCTTAAAAAGAAGGATTCCGGTTTAATATCCGGCTCAAGGGGAAGATGTCTCCCACAAAGCTTTGAAGCTCTCAATATCCGGTTCAAGATCCCGATTCAAGAAGAATTTATCTCTTGCAAAAAGTTAAAAATTGCCGAAGAGGACCTGCTGCCATGATGCGCGGTTCAAATATGGGTATCCTGCCTTATTGGCCTAACATATTATTGATTGCATGGGGGCTTCTGCTTCATAAAGCGGGGTCTCTGTCTTTCTTATCATGCGTGGTTGCATGGAGTGGCTCTGTTTTTAAAGCGGCCTCCGGTTTACCCCTTGACATTTGTTTTTTATATATCACTGGGGGCCTTGGTCGTGCCCGAACCAACGAACACCCTTTGATAGGCGACAGCCACTAGATCATTTGGGGACATGGTCAAGTCTGAACCAGTCACGCCTCTTGGTCGGCCTAAGGCCACAAAATCACTTGGGGGCATGGTCGAACCCGAACCATTGCCACGCCTCTTGATCTGGCATATATGCCACGAATCATTTGGGGACCTGGCTGACTTGAATCATTGTCACTCCTATTGGGGGCCTTGATCCTGTCCGACCATGGTAATACCATCTGATCAGCTCAGTATAGCATATTTTTGCAAATGGTTTTATCATTGCCTTTGCTTGAAATTTTCTTTAATAAATTTTCCTTCTTTGTTGCATTTTTAAACCGACAAAATTCGCAGACCGGTTCGACTGTCAATTGATGGAACACGGTCAATCTTTAATCCGGAGACTATTTGCCCGGTTTGATTTTTTGATTTTATGTTACCATCTTATTATAGAGCAAACCGGTGTTCATTAACCCGGTTTGACTTTCAAATTATAAGTTGTCAGTACATGATCAAGTTATAATCCGGAGAATATCAGCCCGGTCTGGTTTGACTATGAGTCGCCAGTATTATATATGGTTAAACTGGTGTTTATCACAACCCGGTACGGTTTATCATCAACCGTCACAGTATGAAAGGAGTTATCATTACTCAAGATTGGGGTTATCGCTCTTACTACAAAAAATTGGTAAACCAATGATGTGATTCAATATCACAGGTATGATATATTTCATTGATTATTCTTAAGTGCAGCCTTGGTTATAAACCTGGGTTATATGTTGGGCATTATGACCCGTCCGGCGGTAAACCGCCAGGACACTTTAAACTTGTTGTATGCAGAGACAGGTTGAATAAAGCATGATGATAAATTATTCGGTGTTTATTAAACCGGCCTGGCTTTAAGACGATAAGTCGCCAGTATATGATGGGAAATTATCCGGAGTTTATTAAACCGTCCTGGCTTTTGAATATAAGTCACCAGTATATATTTGGATTGCGACATTGGAATCATGCGCTTATAAATCATTGGGTTATATTATTCAAATAGCCGAACTTGGCTGAATTTTCATTATGATATTGAATGAATATGGTTTTCATACCGGATTATATTATCTTGAATAGCCAACATGGCTGGATTTTTATTAATAACCGATATTATTGAGGTTTTCAAAGTCGCTTTAGCGCACTGGATATTATTTTATCAAAGGATATGGTTTATTCTACAATTGAAGGAATAGTCCCGAGTCGCTGCAGGCTTACGACCCGGCACTTGGGGGCTACATTATTCAAATTGAGGTTATATGCAAGTCTCATGTCGCTGCAAGCATGCTCCATGATACTTGGGGGCTAATGCAAAGTCATTTTTTGCTCATCTTATTGAAGACCCGACTCATCACATTACAATGAGCCGGCCCTTGGGGGCTACCAATTGCTCCTATTAAACAATTCAAGGTACAAAGCTTTTTATTCATTATATTGAAGGGTCCACTGCTCAGTTGGTAAAGCAAAAGGCTCTTAACCTTGTGGACGTGAGTTCAAGCCCCATGATGGGGGTTACATCATATGATGTTATTTTCATTGAAGTATCTATCAAAGTCCATGCTCATTATTGCATAATGACCCGGCCCTTGGGGGCTACACTGGTTGAAGTTTTTATGAGCATTAGGAAATTACAAGTCCCAGGTTGCTGCAAGCATAACAACCCGGCACTTGGGGGCTACATAATATGGAATGTTCAGTTTTACTAAGTGACTGGGATGAACAACATGAATTTCTTCAAAGTGGCAGTAATTATATGAAAACAAGTCTCAAATCATCACTTTGTTCTATTCAAGACTTGGGGGCTACAGGTAATATGGATATAAGGGAGAAAAAATCTTCAAATGCTCAGTTTTGAGCAATAATTATGACCTGGAGTTGGTGAAAATTATGACTTGGTGCCATCCATATTTACAATCCGGCAATTTTGGTAATATTAATCCGGCAAATTTTACATCTTCAAACCGGCTGAATATCAGATAAGTATGTCAAGACCAATATTTCTTAAAACCGGCGCCTTGGAAGCCGATTCAAGTGGATTATTCTTCACATTATTTTTTCTATAAGAAGCCAACATCAGCAATTTGAGTATGAAGCTGGTTATTAACCCGGATTTTCTAGAAGGAGGTGACAAGGATTTAAGGATGATCAAGTGTCGGTTTACAAGAGTATTTAAACCGGAGCACAACCCGACGAATTTGTTCTTGTGTTTATGTTGCAGATCAGTTTAACATGGATGAATCCAAATTAAACTGGGGGCTAATGTCGGGGATATACCCCGCGGTGTAAACCGGCCGGAAGGATAATCCGGCCGGACTTGGCGATTCACCGGCGACCTGCACAGACCAGACGGTTTACAATTCATTGGTAATCCGGCAGGCGGGCCAGAGGAGCAACAAGACCCGACGGCCTGTCTGGCGGTTCATGAAGGCCGGTTCAATCATTGTGGGCCGGTTCAAGAGGAAAGGAATATTAGCCTTACAAGGAGTTAAGACCCACACTTGTATCCGGTTTGTATTAGAGATAGACTAGTCCTAATCATAATAGGACTCCACATGTAACCCGCCCCTTCAACATATATAAGGAGGGGCAGGGCTCCCCAAAGAGGGACAGGTTAGAAAGGACAAGCTAGAAGCTACAAGCAACAAGAAACAATCTTAGAGCTAGACACAAAGAGGAGAGCCGGTTTACGGCGACTCCCTCGTGATGATAATGAGACCTAGCCTCAAACAGCATGTAGGGTTTTTACTGGATGATGTTTCCCGGGGCCCGAAGCTGTCTAAATCCCTGTCTTGTGTTGCGTCTCTCGATTCCGCTCAACCCCTCTCAAGCTACCACATAGATGCGTTGGCCTCGCGACTAAGTCCTGACACTAAGGACATCTGACGTGACAATTCCACGACAGTGTCCCTCTCCAAGGCCAGGGTTATGGGTGAAAATCTTGGTCTTTTTGGATTTGGCGGTGGTGACACGTTGCATCCTGAACCTCGTTTGGCGTTGTTGTGGACCCTAGGCGCCGGCGACCGGACTGTGACATTCGATTCAGGTCACGGGTGCTCTTATTTGCAGAGTCCTGATTTCATTTTCTTTCATTCTTTTGTTTGTTTGATTTCGCTTGTCTATCTTTTTTGATCTGATTTGTTTGAGAGTCTTGTCACTACCTTAGAGCAAATCTAACAAATACCGTAAAAAGGGGCATACTCAAAATAAACTACCGTTTATGTTTTGTGGCGAAAATATGACCGGAGGTACCATAAAAGAGGGTGCATTGTAATTGTTTTGGCACTAAACTCAATACTGAGCTTCCCGCACCTCATATCTAGCGTATGTGCAGGCTTTTTTGTGCATACCCTATACGCGCGATCCGAATTCAGAAGGAAAGTTCCACACTTCTGCGTCCCATCCCCTCGCCTCCGCCAACACCGGCTGATGAGGATACAGACCTGGTGTAGGGCCATAGGCCGGACCTATACGTCCTACCCAAGGTCACTACCCTAGAAGATAAGGAGTCCAAGAGACAGCAAGAGACCCCCAGTCAAAGATGTCGAGTGTAATCCACTCGACAGTCATGCCACTCGGGCGTCCTCCTCTCCCTACTGTCAATCGACCATCAAGAGAATCACTCGACCTACCGAAGATCAGGAGTCACTCAACATTACAACGGGCAGGCGTTCACTCCCGTAGTCTTTAAGGTCATTAACAACACTTAAGGCTGGCATTACCAGTAACGCCCCTACTTTATGTACATTAAGTCCCTTGTAATGGAGGGCGGTGGAGGTCCTGGTGTACTCTATATAAGCCACCCCCTCCTCTGGCACAAGGGTTCGCACCCCCTGTAACATTACACATATAATCCAATCGACCGCCTACAGGCACCGAGACGTAGGGCTGTTATTTCCACCGAGAAGGGCCTGAACTCGTAAACCTTGTGTGTACACCTTCACCATAGCTGAGATCTTGCCTCTCCCTACCTATCCCCATTTCTACTGTCAGTCTTAGAACCACGACAGTTGGCGCCCACCGTGGGGCAGGTGTCTTAGCGACTTTTTGGTGAAGTTGCAAGTTTTTCCGATCATCACCATCATGGTTTCCAGCGGCGGATTGGCTAAGGGCCGCGAGATCCGTCTCGGCGCGCTCGTTTTCGTCGCCGACGACTACGCGTGGCTTCAAGAAGCTCCCCTTGACATTGAGGCGCTCCCTGTCCGAGGGGCGATGCACTTTCGCAAGTGCGTTTGCGGTGTCCTTCCCCGGCAGCCGTTGACTCAGTATCAGTCGACTCTGATGTTGTCTTCCCTGCCCGCTGGTCGCCACCACAAGCGATCAAGCGATCGCAGCTTCAGCGGTGGGTGAAACACGTGGTGGCTTGGCATTCAGCCACCCATCAAGTCGCAGCAATCGAGCCTGACGAAACTCTCCACGGCCTATTCAATCTATCGACTGGCTCCGTGGAGACCGCATCCGAGTGCGATAGCAGCGACCCTACGGCCGAAGTCTTGATGGTCGATGGACCACGTGGTCCGCCTGGCTTCGGTCGTGAAGACGGCAAAGATGGTGGCGGCGATCCGTCGCGCGTCCATAAGGAATACCACCCTGAACCCCTTTCTTCGCAGCAGAGGGAAGAACTTCGTCGCTGCAACATGGATGCACTCCATAGGCCCATCGTTGGAGAAACCCCCGAGGCTCGAGCCTTGGAAGAGATGCGCCTGGCTAATGTGGCTGAGCACAATCGACTAGAGAACCTTCAGCGCGCTCTCGACGAGCGTGCTCGGGAGCGGGTCCCTGAGTCCAGTTGACGGCAACATTTCCCGCCTCCACCTAAGGTATACCGTACTCCGATTCAGAACCTCACAGCTGCGGCCCGAATAGCAGAGTCGATCCAACCTTCCCAGTCAGAGGCTGGCAGAGGGCTGATTCAGACCAGGGCCTTGCTTCGGGCAGCAGGAGAGCAGAACACAACAGTGTCTCAGTCGCGGAATAGGATTCACAGCAGATCCGTAGTAGCGGATACAGTTCAGTTGGCCCACAGCCCAAGGTCACCCACGAGGCGTGAGGGCCGTGGACAATATGATCATCCGCTCGATCGCGACAATCATCGTTGAGTGCCCACGCTTCCTCCGAGGAGTGCATCATATATGCCTCGGCAGAACGATGACAGACGTCATCACATTGGTGAGCACAGGGCACCGGTCGACCCAAGAGAGCGAGGCTTCGATGCGAGATCCATCCTCGTTCAAGGCCTAGCCGACCGGAACAGAGCGCATATGTAATGCCCCAGATTCGATGCGCAAGGTGTCCGCCAGTTATTCGCGTCGTTGCCATGTCATTTTCTTGCATGTTGCATCTTATCATGTCATCATGTGCATCTCATTTTGCATACATGTTCGTCTCACGCATCCGAGGATTTTTCCCGTTGTCCGTTTTGCAATCCGGCACTCCTATGTCCTTCGGCGTTCCCCTTTTTGTCTCCTGTTGTGAGCGGGTCTTAAACTTTCTCGGAATGGACCGAGGTTTGGCAAGCGGCCTTGGTATAGCACCGGTAGACCGCCTGTCAAGTTTCGTGCCATTTGGAGGTCGTTTGATACTCCAACGATTAACCGCGTAGCCTGAAACCCCTCTTTCTTTGCAGCCCAGACCCTCTTCACCACATCACATGAGCCCATCCAAACCCCCTCCATCCTCTCGGTCGTTCGATCATGATCGTGTGGGCGAAAACCGCTCCCCATTTGGACACTCCTAGCTCCCTCTACCTATCAAAGGCCTCCTCCCCCGAAAATTCTGGAGCAAACCTTGCCCCTAACCCTAGCCTCATCTTCCTCCTCGCGCCGGACACGTCCAGACGGCGCCGGACGCGTCCACCGCCGCCGCCCCAGCCAACAGGAGCCCGCCACGTCGCCCTAGCCGTCCCCGCCGCCGCAGGCCCACCGAAGCCCAGATCCGGCCCGCCCCGGGCCAGATCCGGCCCGAGCCCCGCGTCCCACCGCCCGCGCCAGACCTGTCGCCTCCTCGCCGTTCGCCGGACCTCGCCGCCTGTCTGCTCCGCCGCCCGTCTGCCCCGCCGCCGCTCGCGCCATCTTCGCTGGCGCCCGCGCCTCTCCGCGTGGAGCTCCGCAACACTCCTCTGCTCCTCCGCCGCCGTCCGAGTCCTCCCGGCTCCCTCACCGACCGACTCCGCCTGACCCCGCCGCCGGCGAGCACCACCGCCACCGCGCCGGTGCGCCGTCACCTCGCTCCGCCCTGCCGGCCTCCGCCAGGCACCGTGCGCCGCCGCTCTCCGCCATCCTCCGCCCGGCCTCGCCCTCGCCTCCGCCGGGGCAGGATCTGGCGAGGTCCGGCCGGACCCGCCGCCCCGTCATCTCCGGCGACCTCGCCGTCGTCGCCGGTGACCGCCCCGTCCCAGATCCGGCCGGGTGGGATGAGATCCACCCGGTCCCGAACCAAACGCGCCTGCCCCGTCCCCGGAACTCTCCGTCCCGGATCCCTCCGTCCCGCGTTGACTTTCGCGGAGGTAAAAATCCACCAAGTCCCCGGATCTGCAGCTTTTTCATGCCATGTTCATAGCATCATATCTCCTTGCATATAGCTTCGTTTTTTGCGTGTAATATATCAAAATGTTCATCATGAGATGCTACTTATTTTGTTCCATTGTGCCATGCTTGTTTGAGTTAATCTTGATGCCCTAATCATTGTTGCAAGAGTTCTATATGATGTTAATCTGCTGAAACTGTTATAACTTGAAGATTTGTTATTTTTGTTACATTTGATGTGTGCATCCTATGAGCTTGATATCTACATGTGTTTTGAACTACATCATGCCATCTTTACAGTGGTGCCATCCATTTATTTTGGTGAGTCTTGTAGTGAGTGCATTGAGCTCGTGAAGTATGGTACTTGCTATTACTGTTTTGCTAGGCTGAATCTGTTATTTCGTGATGCTATGTAAACCTGCTGCTACAAGTCATTCTATGCATAATCTAGAGATGTTCACTAAGGATGTTTTGTTAAAATTATCATGGTATATCCATCCATGCCCCTGGTTGCATTTATAGACTACTATAGCTTGTTGTATTCTGGCTCCAAAGTTGCTAAATGATGTTGCTGTGAGCCTGTTAACATTAAGTTCAGTTTTGCCATGAGCTTTGCTAGTGATCCGGTCACCCTATGAACTTGTTCTTGACATGCTTAGCTGCATAAATATGTCATCTTACTGTTGGTTGCCTTGTAATGCCATGTTTTGCTCTGTGGTGAGTGGTACAAGCTCACCAACATGCCTACTTATTGTTGTTCCTGCCATGTATGAATCTGTCATATCACTTGCTATGTTTGCATGGGTGCCATCCTATTTTCTATGCCCTTTTGGCTCATGGTCAGTAAGGGACTTTTGTTCTATGAAATTAGTAGATTCATGCCATTCCTTTGTTTGCCATGTTAAATTCCTGTAACATGCTGTTTGATAGCTCTAAACATTGCAACCTGATGTTATTTTTGCAAAGCCTGAAACTGTTACTATATGCAATCTTGCCATGTGTTTTGGAGCATGTTCTAGTGATTTATGGAGATAGCTCAGTGTTCATGTTTTGTCATGCTTTACCTGTACATCATGTCCATGGCTTCTGTTCTTATGTTGGGATGCTGGAGCATACTGTTTTGATGCTTGTAAGGTGCCTAGTTGCTGTTTTGGACAACTTGTCCTTTAAACTTGTTTCATGCGTGTGTGTTGAACTGTTGCTCCGTTTTGAGTATTCTCTATATGAAACTTGCTTAGAATTGCATGTAGTTTCCTATTATCATGTTGCATCCTTGTTTTGAGGTGTTTGCTTGATGTTTGAATGCCTTTTGCATCAATGCCATGTTTAACTTGTTTTGCTCATATTTTCTAGGCCGTAGCTCCGAATTAAATGAACTTTATATGTAACTTGACTAGAATCTCGTGTAGATCATCTTGGTGCATCTTAACTTGCTGTTTAACAACTTGAACATAATATTTATTCAGTTCTGGACCAATTTCGAAATTTGCATATGAGGACTTACCGGATTTGTTATATGTTGTTTCCGGCCTCATTTAAACATGCCTTGATGTGTTGCTCTTGTTTGCATCATCTCTTGCCATGAGTAGCTTCATGTAGTCTTGTCTTGCATCATGCCTCGTTGTGCATCATGTCATGTATATGTGTGGTGTGTTTACTATGTTGTGTGCTTCTTCTCGACAGTTCCCGTTTCGTTGCGATCGTGAGGATTCGTTCGTCTACGCTAGGTTCGTCTTCGTGGCTTCATCTTCTTCATGGACTCGTTCTTCTTTCTTGCGGGATTTCAGGCAAGATGACCATCACCTTGGATCTCATTAATATCATTGCTATGCTAGTTGCTTCGTTCTATCGCTATGCTGCGCTACCTATCACCTGTTTATTAAGCCTCCCAATTTGCCATGTCAGCCTCTAACCTTTTCACCCTTCCTAGCAAACCGTTGTTTGGCTATGTTACCACTTTGCTCAACCCCTCTTATAGCATTGTTAGTTGCAGGTGAAGTTGAAGATTGCTCCATGGTGGACAGGATTATGTTGGGATATCACAATATCTCTTATTTAATTAATGCATCTATATACTTGGTAAAGGGTGGAAGACTCGGCCTTATGCCTGGTGTTTTGTTCCACTCTTGCCGCCCTAGTTTCCGTCATACCGGTGTTATGTTCCTGAATTTTGCGTTCTTTACGCGGTTGGGTGATTTATGGGACCCCCTTGACAGTTTGCTTTGAATAAAACTCCTCCAGCAGGTCCCAACCTTGGTTTTACCATTTGCCTCACCTAGCCCTTTTCCCTTGGGTTTCCGGAGCCCGAGGGTCACCTTTATTTTAGCCCCCCGGGCCAATGCTTGTCTAAGTGTTGGTCCGAACCGAGTAGACTGCGGGGCCCCCTCGGGAAAACTCGAGGACTGGTTTTACTCGTAGGATGTCTCATCCGGTGTTGCCCTGAGAACGAGATATGTGCAGCTCTTATCGGAATTGTCGGTGCATCGGGCGGCTTTGCTGGTCTTGTTTTACCATTGTTGAAAGGTCTTGTAAACCGGGATTTCGAGTCTGATCGGGTCTTCCTGGCAGAAGTTATATCCTTCGTTGATCGCAAGAGCTTATCATGGGCTAAGTTGGGACACCCCTGTAGGGTATAAACTTTCGAAAGCCGTGCCCACGGTTATGGGCAGATGGAAATTTGTTAATGTCTGGTTGTAGATAACTTGACACCAGATCCGAATTAAAACGCATCAACCGTGTGTGTAGCCGTGATGGTCTCTTCTCGGTGGAGTCTGGGAAGTGAACACGGGTTTTGGGTTATGTTTGACGTAAGTAGGAGTTCAGGATCACTTCTTGACCATTGCTAGCTTCACGACCGTTCCGCTTGCTCTCTTCTCGCTCTTATTTGCATATGTTAGCCACCATATCATGCTTAGTCGCTGCTGCAACCTCACCACTTTACCCCTTCCTCACCCTTTAAGCTTTGCTAGTCTTGATACCCATGGTAATGGGATTTTTGAGTCCTCGTGGCTCACAGATTACTACAACAACAGTTGCAGGTACATGTTGTGTGATGATCTTGATGCGAGAGCGATGTTTTCTTGTTTTGGAGTTCTGCTTCTGCTTCTTCTTCGATCAGGGGATAGGTTCCGGGTCGGCAGCCTGGGCTAGCAGGGTGGATGTCGTTTGAGTTTTTGTTTGTGTTTCATCCGTAGTCGGATGTTGATCTTGTATATGAGATGATGTTGTATTCGTGTGACATTGTATGCCTTTTGTATGTATCCCCATGTATTATGTAATGTTGATGTAATGATATCCACCTTGCAAGAGTGTTTCAATATGCAGTTCTATCCTTGGTGGGACCTTCGAGTCTCTTTAGGATAGTATCGCATATTGGGCGTGAGAAGTTGGTATCAGAGCCTCGACCGACCCTAGGAGCCCCCTTGATTGATCGTGTAGTTTGGCCGTTGTTGAGTCTTGAAGAAAACTGTTTTTGGAGTCTAGTTATATCGGAGAGTAGGAATTCTTTTTACTCCTCAGCCCCTTCGTCGCTCTGGTGAGGAATCTTCACGTAGGTGTTTTGAATTACTTCTCTTCCCCTTCAAATTTTCTTTAGGATCACGCAGTTGGTTTTCTGATCGTTGGTTCTCAGCTTTTTTCATCCGATGCATTTCTCGTCAAGGTGTTTTGACCTCTTTGTTTTCGCTAGACCAATCCTCAGTTGTTTTCTTTTCCCACCCGCCCACCCCTTTTCTTCTCGGAGCCGGAGTCCGTAATCGAGTATCCATCCTACTCGTGCGAAGCCTTTGCTTTCTTTCAACCGGTGTTTTCTCTTCAAGTTATTCGTCGGTTCCCCTTCCAAGTTGCCTCTGTTTTTCCCGCCCTCCCACCCTTTTTCTTCCCGGAGCTTGAGTCTGTTTCGACCATCAATTTCATCCGTGTGGAGCCTCTTCAGTATTTCCTCAATTATTTCAACCGGTGAACTCTCGTATCGTTTGACATTCTTCATCTCTTTTTCTTCTACGGTGGACTCAATTCAAGTTTTTCGGTAGTGATTATATTCTTTCCCTCAGCTCAAGTGTCTTCCCTGCTCGTTCGCCTCTCGCCAGTTTATCCTTCCGGAGTGTTCAAGACATCCAAGAAGATTAGTCTATGTTCGAATTAATTCGAGGTTGTCAGCTCATTCAATCTTTCAATTGTTCCGGTGCATCATCTATCTCTTCAACAATCCTTTTCAACGGTGTTTTCTTTTAGTGGGCCCTAACGCACAGGTCTTTTCCCAGGATCTTACCTGACTCTTCTAATTATTCCGAAGCTATTCCAAATTCTTTTCAGAGTTTGACGTAAGAATGAATTTCATCAGTCAGATGCTTTTCCAAGATCGATTTCAAATCATTTCATTGTTGGATCAACCTCTTTGTTTTCCATTCTACCAGAGTATCTCGGTATTTTGGTGCTGTTTCTCGTCATCATCTGAAGATCGAAGAAGAGTCTTCCCTCTAAATCTTGTCCGTTCTCTCAAATATTCGTGGTTCTAGCTTCATATCGTCCTCTCAAATTATTTCAGTTTGTCAGATATTCTTTCTTAATCATCCGGAGTATGTCAGGAGTTGTTGTTCCATTTCTTTTCACTGGAGGCCATCACTCCAGAAGAATTCTTCGTCCTCACATTTCAGCTACCGTTATCCAATTATCCCAGCGCTTCGTTCAAGTGCTCTCTAATCAGATCGAGTTCTTCCCATTCTCTTGTACCTAAATCTGCTCAACCATATTTGTTCTTTTAATTCTTCCCGGTGATTCATTCTCTTTCATCAGTTATTTTCAAATTCTTATGGTGGTTCGTTGGAGATTCCTTTTCCATTCTTATCATATTAATTCATTCGTTCTTTCCAAATCTACTGGTGGTTCATGAAGACTTTCTCAAGTTTTGCGCTATATCCCCCCTTAATCCTTTTCAACACGGATATGTAGTATGCAAAAATCCATTGCTTGTCATCAATTTAATTTGATGAAGGATAAGCATACAATAAATCTTTCTTATTTCATCCAAGTGAGTAATCCCTTCCTTCGGAGTTTGTTCTTGATGAATATATTCTAGTTCCAAGTCTTTTCGTCTTTTCTTTTCGGGAGTTCAAATTTCCTCAGTCATTTTGTCGGATCCTCCATCTAAATCATCGCAAGGCTTTTATCTTATTTATTTTTCATCCTTCATTCCTATCTCATCATCTTTTGTCACCAGAGTTCTTCACGGTGGTTGTTCATGATTCAATTCATTCTTCAAGAGTTCATCAAGAATTTTGTTGGTGGAGTTCAAATATCTTTTCCTCTTGCGTATTGAAGTGTAATTAATTTCCGTATTCTTTTGAAGTGGAGTTTTTCATTCCTTCGTTCTTCTCAGCTATCCAATCATTTCTGTTTGTGGCCGGTTATCACCTTATGATCTTGAGTTGTTACCTATAAGACCAAAACAATCTTATTCTTTTCGTTGTTGATGTTCTCAACAACTCCGTTTAAACCTTCCTTTGAAAGATGCTTTCAATTTCATTCGTGGCACAAGTTGTCATTTTCTTGTATGTTCTTTTGCATTCAACTCTTTCAATTCTTTCCGGAGGTTTTGTGTTATGTCTTCATCAAGTATCATTCCATCCTCTCTAGTTCATGTTCTATTCCTTCCATTTTTAGTCGGAGTGCTGCCCAAATTCTTTTATTCATTCCTTTTTTCTATCTTGCTCTAACCGGAGTGGTTTCAGAGTCTATCTTGTTTCCACGAGCATTCAATTCTTGTCATATTCGCCATTCATCTTTCTTAATCGAGTGCTCCTGATTCTTTGCGTCTTCTCTTGAGTTCTTGTTTCACCTCATCCCTTTTCCCTTCCGTCTCGGTCCTAAGATCTCGGGACGAGATCTCTTGTTAGTGGAGGAGTGTTGTAATGCCCGTGATTCAATGCGCCAGGTGTCCGCCAGTTATTCACCGTCGTTGCCATGTTATTTGCTTGCGTGTTACATTTTATCATGTCATCATGTGCATCTCATTTTGCATACATGTTTGTCTCATGCATCCGAGCATTTTTCCCGTTGTCCGTTTTGCAATCCGGCACTCCTATGTCCTCCGGCGTTCCGCTTTTTGTCTCCTATTGTGAGCGGGTGTTAAACTTTCTCGGAATGGCCTGAGGTTTGCCAAGCAGCCTTGGTATAGCACCGGTAGACCGCCTGTCAAGTTTCGTGCCATTTGGAGGTCGTTTGATACTCCAACGGTTAACCGCGTAGCCCGAAACCCCTATTTCTTTGCAGCCCAGCCCCTCTTCACCACAGCCCATGAGCCCATCCAAACCCCCTCCATCCTCTCGGTCGTTCGATCACGATCGTGTGGGCGAACACCGCTCCCCATTTGGATACTCCTAGATCCCTCTACCTATAAAAGGCCTCCTCCCCCAAAAATTCCGGAGCAAACCATACCCCTAACCCTAGCCTCGTCTTCCTCCGCGCGCCGGACACGTCCGGACGGCGTCGGACGCGTCCGCCGCAGCCGCCCCAGCCAACAGGAGCCCGCCACGTCGCCCTGGCCGTCCCCGTCGCCGCAGGCCCAGCGGGGCCCAGATCCGGCCCGCCCTGGGCCAGATCCGGCCCGAGCCCTGCGCCCCGCCGCCCGCGCCCGACCCCGTCGCTTCCTCGCCATTC
>NC_041381.1:53201366-53219901 GCF_002162155.2 Triticum dicoccoides | reverse complement strand
CCCGCCGCCAGCGAGCGCCGCCGCCGCTCGCGCCATCTTCGCCGGCACCCGCGCCTCTCCACGCCAAGCTCCGCACCACCCCTCTGCTCCTCCGCCGCCGCCCGAGTCCTCCCGGCTCCCTCACCGCCCGACTCCGCCCGACCCCGCCACCGGCGAGCACCACCGCCACCGCGCCGGTGCGCCGTCGCCTCGCTCCGCCCCGCCGACCTCCGCCAGGCACCGTGCGCCGCCACTCTCCGCCGTCCGCCATCCGGCCTTGCCCTCGCCTCCGCCAGGGACGGATCCGGCAAGGTCCGGCCGGACCCGCCGCCCCGTCATCTCCGGCGACCTCGCCGTCGTCGTCGGCGACCGCCCCGTCCCAGATCCGGCCGGGTGGGATGAGATCCACCCGGTCCCGAACCAAACGCGCCTACCCCGTCCCCGGATCTCTCCATCCCGGATCCCTCCGTCCCGCGTTGACTTTCGCGGAGGTAAAAATCCACGAAGTCCCCGGATCTACAACTTTTTCATGCCATGTTCATAGCATCATATCTCCTTGCATATAGCTTCGTTTTGTGCGTGTAATATATCAAAATGTTCATCATGAGATGCTATTAGATTTGTTACATTGTGGCATGATTGTTTGGGTTCATCTTGATGCCCTAATCATTGTTGCAAGAGTGCTATATGATGTTAATCTGCTGAAACTGTTATAATTTGATGATTTGTTATTTTTGTTGCATTTGATGTGTGCATCCTATGAGCTTGATGTCTACATGTGTTTTGAGCTACATCATGCCATATTTACAGTGGTGCCATCTATGTATCTTGGTGAGTCTTGTAGTGAGTGCAATTAGCTCGTGAAGTATGGTACTTGCTGTTACTGTTTTGCTAGGCTCAATCTGTTATTTTGTGATGCTATGTAAACCTGCTGCTACAAGTCATTCTATGCATAATCTGGAGATGTTCACTAAAAATGTTTTGTTACAAATGTCATGATCTATCCATCCATGCCCCTGGTTGCATTTATATCCTAATGTAGCTTGTTGTATTCTGGCTCCAAAGTTGCTAAATAATGTTGCTGTCAGCTTGTTAACATTAAGTTCAGTTTTGCCATGAGCTTTGTTAGTGATCCGAGCACCCTATGAACTTGTTCTTGGCATGCTTAGCTGCATAAATATGTCATCTTACTGTTGGTTGCCTTGTAATGCCATGTTTTGCTCCGTGGTGAGTGGTACAAGCTCACCAACTTGCCTACTTATTGTTGTTCCTGCCATGTATGAATCTGTCATATCACTTGCTATGTTTGCATGGGTGCCATCTTATTTTCTGTGCCCTTTTGGCTCATGGTCAGTAAGGGACTTTTGTTCTATACAATTATTAGATTCATGCCATGCCTTTGTGTGCCATGTTAAGTTCCTGTAACATGCTGCTTGATAGCTCTAAACATTGCAACCTGATGTTATTTCTGCAAAGCCTGAAACTGTTACTATATGCAATCTTGCCATGTGTTTTGGAGTATGTTCTAGTGATTTCTGGAGATAGCTCAGTGTTCATGTTTTGTCATGCTTTACCTGTACATCATGTACATGCCTTTTGTTCTTATGTTGGGATGCTGTAGCATATTGTTTTGATGCTTGTAAGGTGCCGAGTTGCTGTTTTGGACAACTTGTCCTTTAAACTTGTTTCATATGTGTGTTGAACCGTTGCTCCGTTTTGAGTGTTCTCTATATGAAACTTGATTAGAATTGCATGTAGTTTCCTATTATCATGTTGCATCCTTGTTTTGAGGTGTTTGCTTGATGTTTGAATGCCTTTTGCATCAATGCCATGTTTAACTTGTTTTGCTCATATCGTCTAGGCCGTAGCTCCGAATTGAATGAACTTTATATGTAACTTGACTAGAATCTCGTGTAGATCATCTTGGTGCATCTTAACTTGCTGTTTAACAACTTGAACATAAGATTTATTCAGATCTGGACCAATTTCGAAGTTTGCATATGAGGACTTACCAGATTTGTTATATGTTGTTTCCGGCCTCATTTAAACTTGCCTTGATGTGTTGCTCTTGTTTGCATCATCTCTTGCCATGAGTAGCTTCATGTAGTCTTGTATTGCATCATGCCTGGTTGTGCATCATGTCATGTATATGTGTGGTGTGTTTACTATGTTGTGTGCTTCTTCTCGATAGTTCTCATTTCGTTGCGATCGTGAGGATTCGTTCATCTACGCTTGGTTCATCTTCGTGGCTTCATCTTCTTCATGGACTCGTTCTTCTTCCTTGCGGGATTTCAGGCAAGATTACCGTCACCTTGGATCTCATTACTATCATTGATATGCTAGTTGCTTCGTTCTATCGCTATGCTGCGCTGCCTATCACCTGTTTATCAAGCCTCCCAATTTGCCATGTCATCCTCTAACCTTTTCACCCTTCCTAGCAAACCGTTGTTTGGCTATGTTACCGCTTTGCTCAGCCCCTCTTATAGCGTTGTTAGTTGCAGGTGAAGTTGAAGATTGCTCCATGGTGGACAGGATTATGTTGGTATATCACAATATCTCTTATTTAGTTAATGCATCTATATACTTGGTAAAGGGTGGAAGACTCGGCCTTATGCCTGGTGTTTTGTTCCACTCTTGCCGCCCTAGTTTCCGTCATACCGGTGTTATTTTCCCGGATTTTGCATTCCTTATGCGGTTGGGTGATTTATGGGACCCCCTTGACAGTTCGCTTTGAATAAAACTCCTCCAGCAGGGCCCAACCTTGGTTTTACCATTTGCCTCACCTAGCCCTTTTTCTTTGGGTTTCCGGAGCCCGAGGGTCATCTTTATTTTAGCCCCCCCGGGCCAATGCTTGTCTAAGTGTTGGTCCGAACTGAGTAGACTGCGGGGCCCCCTCGGGGAAACTCGAGGTCTGGTTTTACTCGTAGGATGTCTCATCCCGTGTTGCCCGGAGAACGAGATATGTGCAGCTCTTATCAGGATTGTCGGCACATCGGGCGGCTTTGCTGGTCTTGTTTTACCATTATCGAAAGGTCTTGTAAACCGGGATTCCGAGTCTGATCGGGTCTTCCTGGGAGAAGGTATATCCTTTGTTGATCGCGAGAGCTTATCATGGGCTAAGTTGGGACACCCCTGCAGGGTATAAACTTTCGAAAGCCGTGCCCGCGGTTATGGGCAGATGGGAATTTGTTAATTTCCGGTTGTAGATAACTTGACACCATATCCGAGTTAAAACGCATCAACCATGTGTGTAGCCGTGATGGTCTCTTCTCGGCGGAGTGCGGGAAGTGAACATGGGTTTTGGGTTATGTTTGACGTAAGTAGGAGTTCAGGATCACTTCTTGACCATTGCTAGCTTCACGACCGTTCCGCTTGCTCTCTTCTCGCTCTTATTTGCGTATGTTAGCCACCGTATCATGCTTAGTCGCTGCTGCAACCTCACCACTTTACCCCTTCCTCACCCTTTAAGATTTGCTAGTCTTGATACCCATGGTAATGGGATTGCTGAGTCCTCGTGGCTCACAGATTACTACAACAACAGTTGCAGGTATAGGTTGTGCGATGATCTTGATGCAAGAGCGACGTTTGCTTGTTTTGGAGTTCTGCTTCTGCTTCTTCTTCGATCAGGGGATAGGTTCTGGGTCGGCAGCCTGGGCTAGCAGGGTGGATGTCGTTTGAGTTTCTGTTTGTGTTTCATCCGTAGTCGGATGTTGATCTTGTATATGAGATGATGTTGTATTCGTGTGGCATTGTATGTCTTTTGTATGTATCCCCATCTATTATGTAATGTTGATGTAATGATATCCACCTTGCAAAAGCGTTTCAATATGCGGTTCTATCCTTGGTGGGACCTTCGAGTCTCTTTAGGATAGTATCGCATATTGGGCGTGACAGCATAGAGAAGACCTTGATAGAGATCGCCCAAGTGGCAGCAGAGTGCATGTTTCCGGTCCAGAGTGTTTCAGCAGAGCCATCAGGGCGGCAGTGATTCCTCCCAACTTCAGGTTGGTGACCGGGGTTAGTAAGTTCACCGGAGAATCCAAGCCTGAAACTTGGCTCGAGGATTACTGTCGGTGTCAAAACCGGCGGATCTTGGGTAGGGGGTCACGAACTGTGTGTCTAGTCGGATGGTAACAGGAGACAAGGGACACGATGTTTTTACCCAGGTTTGGGCCCTCTCGATGGAGGTAAAACCCTACTCCTGCTTGATTAATATTGATGATATGGGTAGTACAAGAGTAGATCTACCACGAGACCAGAGAGGCTAAACCCTAGAAGCTAGCCTATGGTATGATTATTGTTCGTCCTACGGACTAAAACCCTCCGGTTTATATAGACAATGGAGAGGGTTAGGGTTACACAGAGTCGGTTACAATGGGAGGAGATCTACATATCCGTATCACCAAGCTTGCCTTCCACGCCAAGGAATGTACCATCCGGACACGGGACGAAGTCTTCAATCTTGTATCTTCATAGTCCGGGAGTCCGGCCAAAGGTTATAGTCCGGTCATCCGGACACCCCCTAATCCAGGACTCCCTCAGTAGCCCCTGACCCAGGCTTCGATGACGACGAGTCAGACGCGCTAATTGACTTCGGCATTGCAAGGCGGGTTCCTCCTCCGAATACTTCATAGAAGATTTTGAACACAAGGATAGTGTCCGGCTCTGCAAAATAAGTTCCACGTACCACCGTAGAGAGAATAATATTTGTACAAATCTAATCGGCTAACGTATTCCGCAGCGTGACATCACGCCACGGCCAAGCCTTTATTCAAATCGTTTTACTGTCCCACCTCAGCGCGTTTAGGGAGGCAGTTTCCTTGGCACGTCTTGTCAAAGCAGAGATCATGTCCCCTTATTTTGGGATTCTCATCAATATGGGCGTGGGTAACCCAACCGCGCCATTAATCACGGCGCTTGGGAGATAAGCGAGTTTTACTAGGCTGGTAGGGGTACATAGTTTCGTCCGCCCATATAAGGGGATAAGGATCCACCCTTTCCATCTACGCTTTCTTCCTCCTTTGCCTATCCATCTCCGTGCACTCGAGCTCCAGCGCCCAAGTCCGTATTTCCCACCTCAACCTTCTCCAGCCATGTCCAAAGCGGGAGGCAGGTGGATGGCCTCCTCCATTATGGAGGGGCACATCAAAAAGTTGAGGAAGGCCGGATACTTGTCCAACGACATTGCGCACCGGCTTCCAGACAAGGGGCAGCTCATTCCCACCCCCAGGCCCCATGAGAGGGTGGTGTTCCTCACCCATTTCCTCCGTGGACTAGGCTTCCCACTCCACCCATTTGTCCGGGGGCTCATGTTCTACTATGGCCTAGATTTCCATGATCTGGCCCCAAACTTCATCCTCAACATCTCGGCGTTTATCGTGGTGTGCAAGGTCTTCCTCCGCATTAAGCCCCACTTCGGCTTATGGCTGAAGATCTTCAATGTCAAGCCGAAGGTAGTGGGCAGCCAGTAGGCGGAGTGCGGAGGCGCCATGGTGTGCAAGATGGCCAACGTCACATGGCCCGAAGGCTCCTTTGTGGAAACCATCAAGGGGTGGCATTCGGGGTGGTTCTACATCACCGAGCCGCGTGACCCTAAATGGGCAGCGGCCCGAATTCTGGTCTGGCATCCCCACACGGCTCACCTCCTAGAAAGAGACGGGCCTATTGTGGGGTAATTCGGCAGAGCTGACCGGACTCCAAACCTGCGTCAAAGACCTGATTGACAGGAAGGTTAAACTTGTCACCGTAGTCCAGGTCATGCTCTTCCGCCGGATCCTCCCATGTCAATGACGGGCTTTTAATTTGTGGGAATTCGACCCGGCCCATCACCAAACTTTGTCCAGGCTCTTCGACACAACGCACGAAGATGCCTGGAAGGTGCTTTTCAAGAGCTCCGAGGTTCACCCTCCCATTACCGAGGATCGTGGATTCTGCGTGAAGCGCCAAGCCAGCACGGTAAGCTTAGTTTACCCATTGCAGGGTACTTGTTTTTCATAGTTTGACTCTATGCAGGATCTAAGGTCCCATTCCTTTAACAGGACTGGCAGAAGAAGTCCGGACAGATCGATTGTCCGGCTCCTTTGCCCGAAGACCCAGCAGATGCCCGCTTGGCGAAGCTGCTGGTCCCGACACCTCACGTGGTCCTGGAGAAGAAGGCCAAGAAGAAGGCCACGGGAACTCGAAAGAGTTCCCGTCGCCTGGTAGTGTCGGATTCCTCGTCCGATGACTCCGAAGCGCACTCCTCCTACAAAGGAGAGGAGGAGGAAGAAGAGGCCTCTCCCCCTCCAACGGGGGGAGGAAAGAAAAGGAAGGCTACCCCAACTAGGGGGGCCGTAGGGTCCAAGAAGGGAAAAACCCTTCTCCTGGACTACTCCACCAATGCCGACGACGGTGAAGAGGAGTGGCCATCCAGGGCCAAGCCCCTGGAAAAATCGTAAGTATTCGGGTACCAGAATAACTCATGGTGTTCCTTTACTGCACAGTATCTTCCAACGCCGAACACAATCATGCAGTCCGCCCAAGTCCAGCTCGATGCTTCGTCGAGCGGATCCCTAGATTCGTCGGATGTGAATAGTCTTTCACTCCCGACCGCTACCTCACCTCTCCCCACGGACGATGCCGACGTGGAGTCCCAAAAGGGGACAAGCCAGGAGCAGGCAGCCACGGAGGCGCCGCAAGGCGACCTTCCGGATTCCAGGCGCAAAGGGGATAAAACCCCAAAGGGCTCTAAGTCTGGCCCCGGGCCGGACACCGCACCGGAACCTTCAGTGGTTCCAGAGTCCGGCAGGCGGCCCCTTTGTAAGAAGGGATAGCCTACGACGCCGGTGACCTCCATCCAACCGGAGGCACCGGATAATTTGCTGGAGGTGCTTAATGGCGCCTCCATCGACGAGGAGCACCGCACTATTATGAGTACGGTGATTCAGAAGGTTCAGTCCGCCAAGAGCGGGCTGACAGAAGCGTATGCCAGCCTTCTAACAGGCTTTGAGGTATGTATTTAAAACATGTAAAAATATTACCGCATAGACAGTAGCCCCTGATGCTCAGTTTGGTGTTCGGAAAGAAAAGCCGGACTGAGGATCTAAAAAGATATACGCAGGAGTCTAACATAAGTGTGTCAATATGGGAATGCAGGTTGCGCTGCTGACCTCTGCCGCACTGACTGCGGAGGTCGACGTATTGAAGCAGAGCCTCGAGCAGTCCGAGAATGAGCTCGGCCTTGCCAAGAAGCAGCTCGAGGACAAAGAAGGTAAGTAGTACCTTATGTAAGTATATAAAAATACCTGGTTGCAAATAGTGACAGGACCAACGTGGGTGTTATAGGGGCCACAACCGAGGTGGTGACCCTGAAGGAAGCGCTGTCCAAGGCCAAAGACAATGCGGCCGTGGAGCGCACCAAGCGAGAAAAGCAGGAGGCGCGAGTGGAGGAGGTGCGGCAAGAGCTCCATGCTCTTGTGAAGAAACACGAGAGATTGGAGCTTGACTCAAAGACTTAAGAGTCCGAGCTTGCCTCGGCCCTTGAGAGCGCCAAATCCGCCAAGGCCGAAGCCCAAAAAGCCATCTAGAAAATTGAGGCGATGAAGAAGATAGCGGCGGGTAAGGCATTCTTTATGCAAAGCAAGCACGTGTAAGTGAATTACTTGTTACTTACCCGAGTTCGGAGCTCTCCAGGAGCATTCACAGATCTGCCCCACAGTGTGTCTGCCGCCGCCGCATTCTACCTAGCCGAAGAAGGGAGCTCGACAGAAAAAGTGTTTTGGTCCCAGTACGCTGAGGCCGGACACCCGGTGCCCTTGAGCGACCAGCTGAAGCAGCTGGTCGAGCTCTATAAGGTAGCCAAATAGGCCATGAAGGGCCTTATAGGCCGGATGTGGCCTGGGGAGGTCCTTCCTGGGAGCTACTTTGGGCTGGTGAGGCGACTGGTAGATGCCTATCCGCGGCTTGAAGTCATCAAGCGCTCCGTATGTATCGAAGGCGCCCGTAGGGCCCTTGCCCGTGCTAACATGCACTGGGGCAAGCTGGATGCTGAGAAGCTGGTGACAGATGGGCCACCGGAGAGGAAGGAGCATCGCAGGCCCGAAATGTATTTTGAGGGCGTCCAGATGGGTGCCCGCCATGTGGCGAATGAATGTACCAGGGATGTAATTTTTGAGTAAACTCGCTCGCGTTTATCCTGTGCGCTGAAAACTTGTTCATATGCGCTAAGCAACGCTGTTTGAATTTAAAATATTACCTTCTCTGCGGCCGTTTATTAAATCTGGGAGATGCAAGTCATCGGCTTCTACCCCCATGCCATGAGTGCTGGGGTGTTCGGGATAAACCTGAGCGCTCTTGTTCCCATTCTTGGGTCCTTCGAGGGAGGCGCTCAGCACAACGAACAAGGCAATCGGACTATAATGCTTTATCATTCTCACTTAGCCATAGAATTCTATAATTTTAAATTTTGGCGAAGCCCCTAGTATTCGGAAGACCGAGTTCGGGGCGCTATCCACGCCTAGGCCGGACAAAGCCAGCTCCTCGCTCTAAGCGCTATAAGTCTTTAGGGACTCGAAAAACCTCTCGAACAGCGACCGGCTCTCGCCCTATCATGACGGTCAGTTTTAGCTTTCTCTACTGAGGTGCTTAACCCAGCTCAATTGGGGCACAATCGCAGTAGTTCTCCCAGCGCTACCTTAGCCGATATAGCGGAACGTAAGGTACCAAAACATGGGAGTCGGGAAAACCCAACTATTGACCCAAGACATGATTCGGAGCCGATGCATATAGTGTTATAAGTTTGGGCTGCCGCACTCGTGAGAGTGTTCGGACTTCTCACACCACATTCTGGGGTACTTTAAGCCCCTGGTGTATTGGCCGTACCAAAGTGTACGGTTGCATAATGTCATAACTGAACATATTTACATAAAAAATGAATGCAAGAATAGACAAGAGCTATGTATTGTTTATTAAAAGGCTGCTGTGAAAGCAGAACGATACAAATAGTGCGATAAGCAAGAGATGGGATTATTTGACATGTCCCGCTCCAGGGGCAAGCTGCGGGACTTTATGTAAGACAAGTATTTAGCTCGTTAAAGAGACCACCTGGACATTCGACGTAGCTTGCTGCCTCCCTGGTTGTTGCATCGTGTGTTCGGCGATTGTACTTCCGGACAGGCCTTCCGGAGAATGGAGTCCTGAAAGTAAGAAAAAAAAGGAATGACAAAATCGGGAGCCCCTAGTGCGGTTGAGCCACATTTTGGGCGTGACGTGGTTGTGCCCCTCCACTTATGGCTATGGTATTTCCAGAGCATAATTATGTATGCGTAGTACTGGTTTCGCAATTTCGCGAGGGCTGGTGTTGGGGCCGCACCGCTACGCTTGCACGAAACGTGCCAGGTGGTCTTGTTGTAGGTTACTCCGGGTGCGCTTGACGATGTCCGGACGTTTAATAGTCAGACTGGAGAAGTGCCTTGAGAGGCTACTTTGTGCTTCCGCTGCGAGGGCCGCCGTATGCTCCTCTCTTCAGAGAGAGCGTTCGGTGTTTACATTGACCGTAATGACTCCTCGAGGGCCTGGCATCTTGAGCTTGAGGTATGCGTAGTGCGCCACCGCATTGAACTTTGCGAATGCGGTTCGTCCGAGCAGGGCGTGATAGCCACTGTGGAACGGGACTATTGTCGAAGATTAACTCCTCACTTCGGAAATTATCCGGGGATCCGAAGACCACTTCTAGTGTGACTGAGCCTGTAGAGTTGGCCTCTACACCTGGTATGACGCCTTTAAAGGTCGTCTTTGTGGGTTTAATCCTTGAGGGATCTATGCCCATTTTTCGCACTATATCCTGATAAAGTAGGTTCAGGCTACCGCCGCCATCCATAAGGACTCTAGTGAGGTGAAATCCATCAATGATTGGGTCTAGAACCAATGCGGCGAATCCGCCGTGGCGGATGCTAGTGGGGTGGTCCCTTTGATCGAAAGTCATCGGGTAGGAGGACCATGGGTTGAACTTTGGGGCGACTGGCTCCAACGCATATACGTCCCTGAGTGCATGCTTCCGTTCCCTTTTAGGGATGTGGGTTGCGTATATCGTGTTCACCATCCGGACTTGTGAGGGAAAGCCCTTCTGTCCCCTATTGTTCGGCGACCGGGGCTCTTCCTCGTCATCACTATGCAGCCCCTTGTCTCTATTTTCGGCGCTTAATTTGCATGCCTGCTTGAACACCCAACAATCCCTGTTGGTGTGATTGGCTAGTTTTTCGGGGGTGACGTGTATCAGGCACAAGCGATCGAGTATTCGGTCCAAATTGGACGGGCCCGGAGTACTTCTTTTGAATGCCTTTTTCCGTTGACCGGGTTTAGAGCCTCGGAATCCAGCGTTAACTATCGTATCCTCCGCGTTATCGCCGTTAATACAGCGCTTGTGTTTGTTGCGACGCGACCTGCCATTGTTGTCCTTGGTATCCGAATTACCAGGGCTCTTGGTTATGTTATTACTACGAGCTAGCCAGTTGTATTCTCCCACGCAAAAGCGGGTCATGAGTGTTGTGAGGGCTGCCATGGATTTCGGCTTTTCCTGTCCTAGGTGTCGGGCAAGCCATTCGTCACGGATGTTATGTTTGAAGGCTGCGAGGGCCTCTGCGTCCGGACAGTCGACTATTTGATTTTTCTTGGTTAGGAACCGTGTCTAGAATTGTCTGGCCGATTCATCTGGCTGCTGAATGATGTGGCTGAGGTCATCGGCGTCTGGTGGTCGCACATAGGTGCCCTAGAAGTTGTCGAGGAAATGCGGCTTCCAGGTCCTCCCGGCAACCAGTTGACTCTGCTGGCAAGCTGTTAAGCCAATGCCGAGATGGTCCTTTAAGCTTGAGTGGGAGGTATTTCATAGCGTGTAGATCATCACCGCGGGCCATGTGGATATGAAGAAGATAGTCCTCGATCCATACCATGGGATCTGTAGTGCCATCATATGATTCGAGGTTTACGGGTTTAAAACCCTCGGGGATTTGATGATCCATTACTTCATCTGTGAAGCATAGTGGGTGTGCGGCGCCTCTGTACTGGGGCGATGTCACGACGTAGCTCAAGTGAGCTTTGTCTGCTGTGTTCGGCCTGGCCGTATTTGCCATATCCGGCATGACGGTTACCATCATGTGCCGTTGGGCACCCGCGCGATCCTTAGATCGATCTTGTTTGCCTTACCTTGTCCTCCAATATGTCTCGCAGGTCTGGCGCATTTCCCCGTGCCTTGGTATAGCGGCGCCGAGGTGCGGCTTGAATTGATGGCCGAAAGGCCTCTCTGTCACGGCCACGAGGTGGCCGGTCGGCCGCGTCGTGCGCTGGTGATGTAGGTTTAGGTGTGTCCTCCTCTAATCGGGGTAACAGCCTGCGCTTTGGGTAGCTCTTGGAGGGGCGTTCGAGTTCATACTCTTCGGCCGCAAGGACTTCAGTCGATCGGTCGGCTAGCAAGTCTTGGTCAGCTCGAAGCTACTGCTGTTTTTTCTTGAGGCTGCTTGCCGTGGCCATAAGCCTGCGTTTGAAACGCTCTTGTTCGACGGGATCCTCAGGCACGACAAATTCGTCGTCGTCGAGGCTTGCCTCGTCTTCGGAGGGAGGCATGTAATTATCGTCCTCTACCTCTCTGTCTGTCGCTCTTCATGAGGGCTGGTTTCTCCATCCTCCTGTGGTGAATCCAATTGGAGGGGGTTGTCTTCGGCACTGTTCGGGGTGTTATTATCTCCCGTGCCGGAATCACCATTGTTGCTTTGGCGGGATTTAGAGCGGCGCCGCTGACGCCGGCGCTTAGGCTGCTTGAGGGGTCATCCTCCGTTGTTCCATCACCATTTCCTTCTTTTGGGGTGTCCACCATGTATATGTCATATGACGAGGTGGCCTTCCAGTGCCCTTGAGGCGCTGGGTCTTGGTCGTCTCCTGCATCGGCGTCCATCCCGTCGATGTCTTCGGAGTCGAAGTCGAGCATGTCAGTTAAATCATCGACAATGGCTACGAAGTGGGTGGTGGGTGGGTTTTGAATTTCTTCGTCGTCTGCATCCCAACCTTGCTGACCATAGTCCCGCCAGGGCTCTCCTGATAAAGAGAGAGACTTTAGTGAATTCAGAATGTCGCTAAAGGGCGAGTGCTGAAAGATGTCCGCGGCGGCGAACTCCATGATCGGTTCCCAATCGGGTTCGATTGGTAGGGGCGCGGAAGGTTCGGAGTCCGGATAGGAGTCCGGCACCCTGGAGTCGCGAGCTTCGCAAAGGACAAGGCTGGTGTTTGGCTCGATCACCGCAGAGATTGCAGCCCCCGAGGCGGTGTCCAGCCACCCGTCCTCGATTGGCGCGGTCGGCTCCGAACTAAGGGTCGGAGCAGACACTTGGGCGGCCTCTCGGACACTGTTCGGCGGCAGAGCTAGATCATGCCCATCGTGACAGTGCGGCACGCTCGGTTGTGGCTCGAACCCGTCGAAGATCTAGTCTCCGCGGATGTCAGCCGTGTAGTTCAAACTTCCAAATCTGACCTAATGGCCAGGGGTGTAGCTTTTGATCTGCTCCAGATGGCCAAGCGAATTGGCCCGCAGTGCAAAGCCGCCGAATACGAAGATCTGTCCGGGGAGAAAGGTCTCACCTTGGACCGCGTCGTTGTTGATGATCGGAGGAGCCATCGGGCCTAAAGATGACGACACAGAGGAACTCTCAATGAAAGCACCAATGTCGGTGTCAAAACCGGCAGATCTCGGGTAGGGGGTCCCAAACTGTGCGTCTAGGCGGATGGTAACAGGAGACAAGGGACACGACGTTTTTACCCAGGTTCGGGCCCTCTCGATGGAGGTAAAACCCTACTCCTGCTTGATTAATATTGATGATATGGGTAGTACAAGAGTAGATCTATCACGAGATCAGAGAGGCTAAACCCTAGAAGCTAGCCTATGGTATGATTGTTGTTCGTCCTACGGACTAAAACCCTCCGGTTTATATAGACACCGGAGAGGGCTAGGGTTACACGGAGTCGGTTACCATGGGAGGAGATCTACATATCTGTATCGCCAAGATTGCCTTCCACGCCAAGAAATGTCCCATCCAGACACGGGACGAAGTCTTCAATCTTGTATCTTCATAGTCCAGGAGTCTGGCCAAAGGTTATAGTCCGGTCATCCGGACACCCCTAATTCGGGACTCCCTCAATTACCGAGTGGCTGTGCAGATTGGCGGTGGAAACGATGAAGTAGCAATGAAGCATCTTCCTCTGATGTTGGAAGGGTCGGCCCGAGCGTGGTTGACTCAATTGGCTCCAGGCAGTATATACAGTTGGGAAGTGCTGGCTCGAGTGTTTGTCAGAACTTCTGAGGGTACTTGCAAACGACCAGCAGGATTAACCGAGTTGCAGCATTGTGTACAAAAGCCGAGTGAGACTTTGAGAGATTTCATCCAGAGGTGGACCACTTTGCATCACACCGTTGAAAATGTATCAGAGCATGAAGCTGTGTGTGCCTTCAAGGAAGGCGTCAAATACCGAGAGTTGGTCCTGAAGTTCGGTCGGACTGGTGATATGACTCTGACTCGGATGATGGAAATAGCCACCTGGTACGCTAACGGGGAAGAAGAGGATCTACTCCGTAGCGGAAAGAGTAAGCCAGTCGGCCAAGAGACCGGTGGAGGTAATTCCAATCGGAAACAGAAGCGTAAGGCTGAGCCGGCAGCACCCGGTGAGATTGCTGCAGTGGCTCAAGGAAAGTTCAAGGGAAAACCTAAAGGGCACTGGCCCCCTAAGAAGGTAAAGGATCAAGTAGGGAATTATGTGTTGGATTTTCCATGTCACATCCACGCGAAGAAGGATGAAGAGGGTAATCTGATCTACCCTAAGCATACCACTCGACAATGTCGACTCCTGACCCAGCAGTTCCGAGAAAAATAGCCCGGTGAGAAGGAGAAAGAGTCGGACAAAGATGAGGATGAAGAGGAAGATGATGGTTATCCCAAAGTCAAGTCCACCGTCATGATTTTTGCTGATGTTGATAGCAAGAGTCGGCTGAAAGTTATCAATAGAGAAGTGAACATGGTTGCTCCGGCGATGACGACCACGTACCTGAAATGGTCTTAGACAACCATCACATTCGACCAGTCTGACCATCCTGCTCGTGTGGCCACCCCTGGGAGGCAAGCATTGGTGGTCGACACCATGGTCGGAGGCACCAGACTGACTAAAGTGCTGATGGACGGTGGTAGCGGTCTGAATATCCTTTATGCTGAAACTTTGAAGGGGATGGGCATTCCGATGTCCAAACTTAGTGAGAGGAATATGAGTTTCCATGGCGTTATCCCTGGAAAGAAAGGCAAATCACTCGGCCAGATCGCTCTCGACGTGGTTTTTGGTGATTCCAAGCACTACCGTAAGGAAAAGTTAACATTTGAAGTCGGGGATTTCCAGAGTGCTTATCATGCCATTTTCGGTAGGCCTGCCTATGCACGTTTTATGGCTCAACCATGTTACGTGTACCTCAAGTTGAAGATGTCTGGCCCCAAAGGTGTGATCACAGTTACTGGCAATCGGCAGAAAGCAGAGGAATGCTTCCAGAAAGGTTCCAAAATTGCTGATGCGCAGATGGCAGTAGTTGAATTCCAAGAGCATCAGAAGAACGCAGATCCAAGTGAGCCAAGAAGCCCGCCACGGATTCTGCATTTCAGTCGTCTGGTGAAACAAAGCCGATTCATATTCACCCGACCGATCCCAATGCCGCACCGACTCATATATCAACGACACTCGACAACAAATAGGAAGAAGCGCTCATCCAGTTCCTCCGTGAGAACTGGGACATCTTTGCATGGAAATCCTCTGACATGCTGGGTGTACCTAGAGAACTGGCTGAGCACCGTTTGCGCATCGATCCCAAGATAAAACCCGTCAAAGAGCATCTTCGGTGGTCCGCCGTGCAGAAGAGAAAGACAATTGGCGAGGAAGTAGCTCGGCTCCTAGCAGCAGAGTTCACCCGGGAGATCTACCACTCCGAGTGGCTTGCCAATGTAGTCATGGTCCCTAAGAAGGACGATTCACTTTGTATGTGCATTGATTTCAAGCATATCAATCGGGCCTTCCCAAAAGATCACTTCCCTCTCCCCCGCATCGATCAGATTGTTGACCCGACTACGGGGTGTGAGCGCTTGTCTTTTTTAGATCCATATTTAGGGTATCATCAGATCCGAATGTATTGTACCGATGAAATAAAAACAGCCTTCATCACCCCATTCAGGTGCTTTTGCTATGTCACCATGCCATTTGGTCTTAAAAATGCCAGAGACACATTCATGAGAATGACTTACAAGTGCCTGCTCACTCAAATCAGTCGGAATGTGGAAGCATACATGGATAACATTGTGGTCAAGTCTCGCAAAGGTTCCGACCTATTAACTGACCTCGTAGAAACCTTTGCCAACCTAAGAAGGTATGATATCAAGCTTAATCCGTCAAAGTGCACATTCGGAGTTCCAGGAGGAAAGTTACTCGGTTTTCTCGTTTTCGAACGAGGGATCGACGCCAATCAAGAAAAAGTTGATACCATCCTCCGAATGAAACGCCCTGTGCGAGTGCATGACGTTCACAACCTGACTGGTTGTTTGGCCGCCTTGAGTCGATTCATTTCTCGTCTCGGTGAAAAGGGCTTGCTCCTTACCGACTGATGAAGAAATCTGATAAGTTCGAGTGGACTGAGGAAGCTGATGCAGTGTTTGCAGAGCTCAAAGCCCTGCTTTCCACCCAGCTGGTGCTAGCTGCGCCAATCAACAAAGAGCCTTTACTGCTTTACATTGCAGCCACTGGACAAGTTGTCAGTACAGTACTCACGGTCGAGCGAGAAGAGGAAGGAAAATCTTACAAGGTTCAACGCCCAATTTATCATCTCTCTGAAGTTTTGACTCCATCCAAGCAACGATATCCACATTATCAGAAGCTTGTCTATGGAGTATACATGACCATGAAGAAGGCTGCGCATTATTTCTCTGATCACTCCATTATAGTCGTCAGCGATGTGCCACTATCTGAAATTCTGAATAAAAGAGATGCAACTGGTCGAATGGCAAAATGGGCGATTGAACTCCTTCCATTGGATATCAAGTTTGAGGCAAAGAAAGCTATCAAGTCCCAAGAAATCACAACTTTCCTTGCCGAGTGGATTGAGCAGCAATTGCCGACTCAAGTTCACTCGGAGCATTGGACTATGTTCTTTGATGGCTCCAAGATACTGAATGGTTCAGGTGCTGGGGTAGTATTGGTATCCCCCCGTGGAGACAAGCTTAGTTATGTTCTCCAGATTCATTTTGATTCCTCCAATAATGAAGCTGAATATGAAGCACTCTTATATGGGTTGCGTATGGCCATTTCACTCGACGTTCATCGCCTTATGGTCTACGGCGACTCAGATTTGGTGGTTAATCAAGTGATGAAGGAATGGGATGTCAGGAGCCCAACCATGACTGGTTATTGCAATGCAATAAGAAAGCCGGAAAAGAAGTTTGAAGGTTTGGAGCTTCACCATATACCCTGACTGAAAAATCAAGCTGCAGATGAGTTGGCAAAGATAGGTTCAAAGAGAGAGGCCATTCCCCGAAATGTGTTTTTGGTACATATTCATTCACCTTCAGTTCAGGAAGATCCTTTCACCTAAGAATCACCACAGCCCAAGAGTGCCACAGATCCGACTGAAATCGAAATCCCAGCCGTGGTCGACTTAGTCATGGAGGTTTTGGTCATCACTCCCGACTGGACAGTGCCATACATTGCATACATTCTTAGGAAAGAATTTCCAGAGGATGAAGAAGAGGCTCAACAGATCGTCCGACGATCTAAAGCCTTTACCGTGATAAAAGGACAGTTGTTCATGGAAAGTGTAACTGGGGTCTGCCAGAAGTGCATCACAACAGAAGAAGGCCGAATGATCCTCAATGATATTCACTCCGGGACCTGTGGTCACCATGCGTCCTGTCGGACCATCGCGACCAAAGCATACCGAGCCGGATTTTACTGGCCACATGCCAATGAGATGGCAAAAGAAATAGTGGACAAGTGAAGGCTGTCAGTTTTACTCCAACATGTCCCATAAACCTGCATCAACTCTGAAGACTATTCCACTCGTTTGGCCTTTTGCTCTCTGGGGATTGGACATGGTTGGACCCCTGAGGACTGGCAGGAGCGGATTTACCCATGTGCTGGTGGCAGTCGACAAGTTTACCAAATGGATCAAAGCCAAGCCCATTAAAAATCTTGAAGCAAGTACAACCATGAGCTTCATCAGGGAATTAATATTCAGATATGGTGTTCTGCACAACATCATCACGGATAACGGATTGAACTTCAACTCTGATGAATTCAGAGCCTTTTGTGCTTCCCAAGGCACGAGGGTCGATTACGCTTCGGTCGCTCATCCTCAGTCGAATGGGCAGGCTGAGCAAGCGAATGGATTGATTCTCAAAGGACTGAAATGCGTGACCTCAAGCATGCAGCAGGGGCTTGGGTTGATGAGCTCCCATCAGTACTTTGGGGATTGAGGACAACTCCTAATCGGTGGACTGGACGGACTCCATTCTTCTTAGTCTACGGAGCCGAAGCCATACTCCCGAGTGATTTGCTCCACAACGTGCCCCAAGTTGAACTCTTTTCAGAAGAGGAAGCAGAGCAGGCTCGACAAGATGCAGTCGACCTCCTGGAAGAAGAAAGAGAGATGGCCTTGATCCGGTCGACCATTTATCAACAAGACTTGCGTCGATTCCATGCCAGAAGCGTAAGGGGTTGGGCATTTCAAGAAGGAGAACCTGTTCTCTGAGTGGACCAGCAGAAACCACACAAGCTCGCTCCTACTTTGGAAGGCCCTTTTGTCGTCACCAAAGTGCTCCACAACGGAGTGTATCGTATCTTCAACGTCGAGCACAACAAAGATGAGCCATGCACTTCGAATGCGGAACTGCTCTGCCCTTTTTACTCTTAAGTATTTAGACTGATGAGATGTAATAAGAAGTACCTTTTAGTATGATTATCAAAAGGCATGATTTTACAGTCTTCCGAATGATTGTCGTTCATTTTTAAATGTTCTAAAATCCCCCAGTGGGTACCTTAGCTGCGAATCTGTTTCACCTAAGTGACAAAAAATCCTACCGAGTGGTGAGTCTGTCTCTCACTCGGGGGCTTAGCTGCAGTCCAATACTCGCCTAAGTTTAAAAAGTCCCACCAGATGGTACGGGTTGGCCATGGCCCACCACCCTCCCGGGGCTGCATCGTCAAGAAGAAGGACGAGATTGTGGACCAATCTTCCAGCTCGAGGGCTTAGCTGCAGTCCAGTACTTTCTTAAGTTCGAAAAATCCTACCGAGTGGTGAGCAATCCTCCCACTCGGGGGCTTAGCTGCAGTCCAGTACTTGCCTAAGTTTGAAAAATCCTACCGAGTGGTGAGCAATCCTCCCACTCGGGGGCTTAGCTGCAGTCCAGTACTCGCCTAAGTTTAAAAAATCCTACCAAGCGCTGAGCAATCCTCCCACTCGGGGGCTTAGCTGCAGTCCAGTACTCGCCTAAGTTTGAAAAATCCTACCGAGTGGTGA
>NC_041381.1:53188805-53201243 GCF_002162155.2 Triticum dicoccoides | reverse complement strand
AAGTTTAAAAAATCCTACCGAGTGGTAAGCAATCCTCCCACTCGAGGGTTTAGCTGCAGTCCAGTACTCGCCTAAGTTTGAAAAATCCTACCAAGTGGTGAGCAATCCTCCCACTCGTGGGCTTAGCTGCAGTCCAGTACCCGCCTAAGTTTGAAAAATCCTACTGAGTGGTTAGCAATCTTCCCACTCGGGGGATTAGCTGCAGTCCAGCACTCGCCTAAGTTTAAAAAACCCTCCCGAGTGAAAACTGATCTTCTCGCTAGAGGACTTAGCGAAGTGCGGGTCGACCATGACCCCCACTCCAGAGTTGCACCGTCAAGAAGAAGGATGAGATTGAGCGTGTCGCCAAGGTGAGCCACTTTGAGGAACGTCAAGACCATTGATGAATGCCTCGTTGATGAGTTGCCGGTCCCGCCGAATGGTGCGGGTCGACCAGGACCCCCCCCCCCTAGGGGGGGATGCACCGTCAAGAAGAAGGATGAGATTGTGTGCACTGTCAAAGGCCCATCCAACGGCTGGTGCCTTACTGATAACAGGAACGTCAAGACCATTGCTGAGTGCCTTGCTGATGAGCTGATCAATGCTACTCAAGGCTCATCTAACTGGTCGACTGCTGATTCTTCTTCAGAAGCTGCATCGAATGAACAGAAACCAATCCGAGAGAAGAACGATTTTCACTCGAAGATAAACGCAACATATTCAAAGATAAATCCAAAGGTTCCTAACCGCAGATTAAAAGTACTTGGGCGTCAGGCCCGAAGGAGTTTTAACAATTACAAAATCACTCGGCATTCCGAGGCAAATAAAGGTGAGGCATAATGTTTTTCAGTCACTCGGCGGGAGAAGGACTGGCTGGATCGCAGAAGCTGTTGAGGTCGATGCTGTCAGCAATACGAGTGGCTGCGTCAAGGAAGGTGTCCATGAAGTTCTAGAAGGAGTGCTTCTTAGTATTCACTACCTTGAGGACCGCCAGCTTGTCTTCTTTAGCCTCCTTGCAGTGCACTCGAACCAATGACAAGGCGACATCAGCACCACAACAAGCAGAAGACTTCTTCCACTCTTGCACTCGGCCAGGAATCTGATTGAGTTGAGTCATCAGCAACTCGAGGTCTTGAGAAAGTTTCGCCTGAGGCCAGAGTTCGGCGTCCACTCAGGTCATTGCAGCCTTCAGCCAAGCCAGATAGTCAACAGCGTCGTCCAAGCGTGATTCCAATCGAAGCAGGCTCATCGCAACTTCATCTTTCACGGGACCATTGATGGGGTCGAGACCTGTCTCGACCCGCCCAGTTTCAGCTTCAAAGTCCTGGCAAAGTTCTGTTCCATCACGAAAACAATGAGTCGACAATATTGCAACATACTTCAATTGACACAATTAATCAGTCGAGTGACCGTACCTTCAAGCTTCAGAACAAGTTTTGCGGCAAGTTGCTCCAGATAAGACTCTAGCTTGTCTGTCTTGGTTCTGAGGCTACCGACCTCAGTGGTCAGGTTCTCCTTGCCCTTCCTCTGCTGCGCGACTTCTCGATTAGCTTCCGAGATGGCAGTCTTCAACTTCGCGTTCTCTTCCTCCAATTTGCCGATTGAAGCCAGCTTCTGGTCCGCAAGCTTCATCTTCTCATGTGCTTCCTTCTGAGCAGCTGCAAGGTCCAGGTCCTTCTTCTCCAAAGCCTCCTTCATCCTCTCTAAAGAAACAACACTCTTCAGATGAGCCTGAAGTTGGCGATTTTCACTACGCACATCTGCTTGTGTGAAGTCACTCGGTTGAAAGAGACTGAAAGAAAAAGCAGTGGGAAGTGCGAGCTACAAAGCAGACAAGATAGTTGAATGATTACCTCCCATGATGGTCGTCTCTTGTTGAGCAGTCTTGAGGTTCTTCTTTGCGAGTTCAAGGTCAAGTTCAATGCTGATATGCTTCTTCTTTAACTCAGAAAGTCGAGCTCCAAGATCACAAGACCTCTACAGTCAGCAAGAGAGATATGTCAGTCGACAGAAATAAGAGACAGTGACAG
This sequence comes from Triticum dicoccoides, assembly GCF_002162155.2. NCBI lineage: Eukaryota > Viridiplantae > Streptophyta > Magnoliopsida > Poales > Poaceae > Triticum > Triticum dicoccoides. Next base: position 53,199,234 of record NC_041381.1, on the reverse strand, counting down.
GTAAAAGTTACTCTAAGACTACTTCCGAATCAAATATTCAACAGTAGTCTCGGGGACTACAACAAGTGGGTGCACTTAGCGTTCCCCCACTGGTTCAGATCAATACTTAGCAGGGTCTGCCCAGCGTGAGTTCAAAAGAGAGAGAGAGAGAGAGAGAGAGAGAGTATATTCTAAGACCCCAGTCAACTGCCAGCAGTCGACCGTGGTCTCGGGGACTACACCCAGTGGGTGCACTCAGCGTGCCCCCACTAGTTCAGACAGTTTACTAAGAGTCAGCTCGAGTCGAGTGGAGTGGAAGATTTCCTGAATTCTGAACAAAGAAACACCCCAGTGGGTGATCGGATATAAAACAACATTCAAAAGTTCAGTCGGAGTTTTGCTGACCTGAACATTGGTCTGAAGGGCAGTACTGGTGCTATAAGCCACCTGACTAGCCTCGTGCATGACCTTCACCTGCTCCATGACAAGGTTCACCTGGCGAAGAGCTTCCCTAGCGGCACTCGGCGAGTCGTCTAGGGTCTGATACGCAGCAAAGAGTGATGGCTCCAGGGCAGTCGCAGCAGTTGCTGGGTCAGACGGGTGGAGTTGCACTGGAGCGGCAGGAGTCTGTGCGGTCGAACCCGACGGACGATCAGTTGTTAGCGGGCTGGAGAATGTGACGTTGGTCCGAACCGGCTCTCCGGAACATTCAACCACCACCTCAAGCGCTGGCGTCGACTGAGGGACTTGAATTTCAAGCCTCCTCCTGCTTGAGCTTCCACTCTTCTTCCTCCTCTCCTGTAGAGGTGCTTCTTCTTCATCATCAGGGAGCACAACAATCTCTTGCGGAACTACAGAAAGGGAGAAATATAAGATATTCAGCCGATTGACGACTCACTCGACTAAATGAAGCCTGGTCAAACGGACTTACTAGCCCGAGAGGTAGCCTCCTCATCTCCTAGTGCCTTATCGATATCCATGTCGGTAGCAGCAGAGGTGGGGCTAGAAATACACATGATCCAATTGGTCAGAACATAAATTTCAGTCGGTCTACATAAACACAAGTGTGATACTCACGACGAAGCCACAGGGACGTCCATCTTGATCCGTGGCAAAGTCTTCTGAGCCTTGGGAGGAGCAACCTTGGGCTGCTTGGCGACCTTCTCCGTGGGCTACGGAGTCGACGTCCGAGTACGCTTCTGAGTGTGGGGACCTGGAGCCACGTTCTTCCCATGCCCGCCTGCCCGATCATGTTGCTGCTTGGATCTATGCTCGGAGCACGGCGGCGAGTCGACTTCTTCCTCCTTGTCCGACTCCTCGCTCTCCTCCTCCTCCTCCTCCTCATCCGAGGACTCCCAGTCACCACTTTCCTCTGTACTGGCCTCTCCCTCCTAGTCCTGCACCAGAGCTTGTTCGCCGTTGGGCATCGAATACATCTCAGTGAAAACCTACAAGATAAAAAGTCGAGTAAAAGTCAGTCGACATCAAGTGCAGTCGGAACATATACGTGAGGCAGTCAGAATAAAAGAGCATACCTTGTCAGGCGGGTTGTCGTCTCTGAAGGGGATGACTCGCCTGGATCCTCTAGGGTTGTGCTGATTGCCCGTGATGCTCTTCAACCACATAGCCACGGTCTTGGACGGCACTTCCTCTAGGTGGACCCGAGCGGTGTCTTCGGGTACGGAGTACAACCACATAGGGTGATCACGAGCCTGAAGAGGCTAGATACGTCGACTGAGGAACACTTCCAGCAGGTCCAGGCCGGTGACACCCTCATTGATAAGTTGGACCACCTTATCCACCAACATCTTCGTCTCCACGTTCTCAGCAGCAGTCACTTTGAGTGGAGAAGGAGTCTAAACGCGGTCGAATGTGAAGTGGGGAAGGCCGGTCGACTGACCTGGAGCTGCGGCGTTGCAGTAGAACCAGGACGACTGCCAACCTCTAACCGATTCAGGGAGAGTCATAGCAGGGAAAGAACTCCTATGCCTTTTTTGGATGCCTAACCCCCCACACATCTGGATGACATGAGTTTTTGAGTCACTCAACTTTGCTTTTTTGACCGACTCGGAGTGGATGGTGAAGATATGTTTGAAAAGACCCCAGTGCGGTCCACACCCTAAGAAGTTTTCACACATCGACACGAACGCAGACAGATACGTGATAGTGCTGGGAGAAAAACGGTGGAGTTGAGCACCGAAGAAATTCAAGAACCCCCGAAAGAAGGGGTGCGGAGGAAGCAAAAAACCCAGGTCGACGTTGGTGGCGAGCAATACACACTCACTCGGTCGAGGCTGAGGCTCCATCTCCCCCTCCGGCAACCTTGCCGCTCCATTGGCGATCAGTCCGGACTCTGCCAGCTCGTCCGGATCTTCCTGCCGAATTGAAGACCGGATCCAATCGCCCTGGATCCAGCCCGACGGCAGCCCCGCGCGCGATGACGACCTGCGGTTCTGCCTCTTGCCCTTCGCCACCCCCATCGCCTTCTTTGCACGCTCTAGCGCCGCCGTCTTGTCCTTCACCATGGCGGCGGAGTGGCAGCGTCGAGAGCGGAAGAGCTGGGCGCGGTGGAGAAGCGGGGGAAAAAGAAGGAGGAACATGCGTGCATAGTGCAGACGCCTCGGCCCCGTCGCCTTATAAAGGGTTGTTTCTGAGTGACTGACGCGTGGGACCAGGCAATCCTGTCAAATCCCGCAGCAGTCGCGCGCAACATACGTGGCGAAAAAGGCGGCACGGAAATCGAGGCATCGCTGTTTATCCGCTCCGCCCGCTTCAGCGCTCTACGTCCCGCGCGCTTCCCCGAAATTTCATATCCCGCGAAATCTGGGATACGCAGCAGTCAATCGCGCCCAAGATCCTGCACTCTAATACAGCACTCGGCACATGATGCCACAAGTTCAGTCGACAACTCTCTGAATGGATCAAGGCGGCTGAGTCGACGCAGAAGTACCAACCTGAGTTTTCAATCTTGCAGAAAACACTCGCGAAGGTGCAAAGCTCAGAACAAGTTCAACTTCAACCTACTTTCCACTCGAACCTTAATCCATTCGTGGGCTACTGATGAGGATACAGACCTGGGGTAGGGTCATAGGCCGGACCTATACGTCCTACCCAAGGTCACTACCCTAGAAGATAAGGAGTCCAAGAGACAGCAGAGACCCCCAGTCAAAGATGTCAAGTGCAATCCACTCGACAATCATGTCACTTGGGCGTCCTCCTCCCTACTGTCACTCGACCATCCAGAGAATCACTCGACCTACCGAAGACCAGGAGCCACTCAGCATTACAACAGGCAGACGTTCACTCCGTAGTCTTTAAGGTCATCAACAACACTTAAGGCTGGCGTTACCAGTAACGCCCCTACTTTCTGTACATTAAGTCCCTTGTAATGGAGGGTGGTGGAGGTCTTGGCGTACTCTATATAAGCCAACCCCCTTCTCTGGCACAAGGGTTCGCACCCCCTGTAACATCACACATATAATCCAATCGACTGCCTCCGGGCACCGAGACGTAGGGCTGTTACTTCTACCGAGAAGGGCCTCAACTCGTAAACCTCGTGTGTACACCTTCACCATAGCTGAGATCTTGCCTCTCCCTACCTACCCTCTTTCTACTGTCATTCTTAGAACTATGACACCGGCCTCGTCGTTCCTTCACCGTCGCACCTCCCTCCACTCCATGTTGTAAAAACGTTTTAGGGTACTAGATAATTACCCGTGCGTTGTAATGCGAGTATAAACATTCTAATAGATTAGCCCATGACTGCATGTATATTATTATATTAATGCGCTAAAATTTTAGCAATTATGTGTATGCACTCGCCACAATTTATCTACCCTCTTATTGATAAGCACTTATTTGGTAAGAATTTCTTGACTTACCAAAGAAAATATGTTTTTTCTTTGGTAATTTAATAAAACATGAGACATTTTATTCCATTTTAAGGAAAATTGATGGGAGAAAAATCAGAAATGGGAGAAAAAAGTCAAAGAGAAGAATGATAGAGGGAGACGTACATAAGGAAGGTTGGACGAAAGAGAGGTGAAATGTGAATCTTCTTTTTAAGTAGTATAAGTATAGAGATACTCCTACCTTCAATTCTTTTTACAGTACACGATTTTAAGGTATCTGCTTGAGTTGTTGTTATATTGTTCGGCCATGTACTATGTTCGTTGGTTTGTATATAAAGCGGGGCAAAGTCTATTTCAAGCAACTCGAGATACGTAGACAACAAGATTCATGTATACGGCCACATTAGCATTGCTCTGGGTACTTCAGTCGCCACGTACTTCGCGACCTCATCAATAGATGCATGTTCACTGTTTTAGACTTGTGGCGTTCATGTTGCTTTTTAGAGAAAGAATCATATTTGACACCAATGGATGTCGATGTGATCCAAAATATTCCTAAAATAAATTGTCCTCAGCTACAGCTAAACCCCAAACCTGTTCCTCTAGCTCAGATCCGTTCAAATTCCTATCAGGAGCAACTCGAGATATGTAGATAACAAGTTCTGTTAGGCTCAACAACAAATAGTATTTCTGTTCGCTAATACTGCCCTCCATGACAAGAAAAGTGCCTTTGTTCACGAGGGAGCTAGCTATATAGGTGCAAAAAAGCAGGGATATTGATAGGCTTGGAGGGCATCAGGAAACTCAGGATACGCAGAAAATAAGATTCTTGTTTACAGCTTCATTAGCATTACAAACTATTTGTTCAAGCACAAAGAAAACAAAAACTTGCATTTCTTTGAATTAGGTGATAGACCAAATTGCATAGCAAAAGGGGAAACAAAGCCCTACTAAACGAGGGTGTAGAGGCATTTCAGCAAATCCTAGCAATCATATTGCACCAGCAAATTTGTTCAAATCCGAAATGCGCCAACTATATATCTTGATACATGTTATACAGTGTAAAAAATAATACCCAAGGCCTAGCTGAAATATAGAAACACTCACACTCAACTGTTGGGCCTTGGATGGAGCTGAAAGAAAACAATTAATATAGTTGAATCACACCAAATTATTTATTTCATATCATCTCTATTGTCAGTCTGTATAAGGTACAGTTCTCATTTCATATCTAAAGTAAGAACCGTGTAGTACCATGTTTCTAGATGTGCCAAAATTTCTTCCAAAGAGCAACTGATTGTGCATAAAAAAGTTCAGCATTTCAACTAGAGCAGGTTGATGCAAGCACACATCATCACCAAATTGATCCATCCTTCCTCTATGTCATTGGTACATGTAATCGATTCATAGGGTTTGTAGTAAAAAAAGAGCAAACTTATCCGAAATATGAGTCCGCAAACTTACGTCGTAGATTTACTTTTGTCCATTAAATTAAAATTGAAGTGGAATGGATGAGGGGTTTGCAGGATTTGTTCGTGTGGTGGCGGATGTAGCTGTGCTTTCCAGTTTCGTGTTTGGGCCTCTTCTCCGTCATCTTGGTGCATCCTCCGGTGCCGGCATGAGGCATGTAAGCTTTTTTGAAGATTGGTATCTTGGATCTTCCAGCAGCGACAAATGTTTCTTGTGAATTTATCACGGAGGGAGGGTCATTTCGACTCAAGTATTTTTGTAGGAGTTCAAAAGGACTACAGCAAAAAAGATCGTATTGATGATATTTGGATACATAGATTAAGACCACCAAACTAACCATAAAATGCTTTCATGAACCAATTATAAATTATGATAATGGAGTTCATTGAGGTTTATCAAAAATTGTATTTGTGTCTTGCAAGTTTATAATCACCTCGCACTTGGATTGTCTAATGAGCCAAGTCACATCGATCTTCCCATTTGATAATAACTATATGGTGGCTTATGTAGTGGTGATAGTTGGTACTGAGATTGGTGATTAGACACTCGTTGAGTGATGACTTTTGTCCTGATCGAGTTAGGTTGTGAAGATCGGCACAAGGATGTGTGCAAATTTCATCGTCTAGTTCACTACCCTATACATAACCAACTAGTTTATTCTTATGTGTATCAATTTGATACGATGGTCACTAAAAACCACTGAAAAAAATAGTGCGCTATAGTGTCGCTAATGTCACGCTATAGCGTATTGAGAATTGCCTCGCTAAATATATCGGTGTACAATGTCTCGCTAATAGCACGCTATAGCGCGATATAGCATGCTAATAGCATATTTTCAGGCCGCCGCTATTTTGCTGTAGCGCGCTATTTTTTTCATTGGAAAAATATATATCAGCTACCTGGTTTCGGATGTGTGCATCCTGCAATGCAATGATCGGGAATGAACTCGTTGCAGTTGTATCGTCTTACTACAACGGACAACGTCTCAGTCAATTTCTTTTATCAGAATAGCTTGGCCTCTCTGCCTCGATGCATCAATAGAGATACATGATATGTGCCGCACGTAAATAATTTATCATAACAGCTGTGTTGTACCAAAAAGATTTTCTACAGTACTTTTGTAAGGAGCGCACATTAAACTGACGAGTGCCATGCCAATGCTATTTAACCGACCATTGGCACTTGCCTCTGCTTCCATCGCTAGCAATTTTACTCGTAACACTAGACCCGTGGCGTGAATATCTTTTGGTATAGTTGACAATGGATCTAGCTACTCGGGTTATAAAGAGCAAACATATATTGGTAGGCATGGTAGGTATCGGGGATTTGGTGATATGCAGAGACTGGATGATTTGTTTACGGTTATGTTAGCGCCCCTGTACCTACTTCTACCATAGGTGGGTTATGGTGCTCGCTCTAACTTGTTTCCGGGCCAAAAATCCGAAGTATATGGTATATCCGTGCTTCTGCTGTGAAATCGGTCACTGGTCGCCGGAAAAAGTCGATTTGAGAAGAAACCGGCAAAGGCCAAAGTATGGTGTTCGCGCTTTGTTGTTTCCTTATCCGAATGCCTCTTATCTTGGCCCTGTAACTGAAACGAGAATCAAATGAAACAAAATGATCAAAGGAAAACTGGATCACTTGTTACACCTACAAATAATGAACCAAACAAGGATAAAACATCAGAATGTTTGTGTTTTCCTCTTTGGATAGTGTGTTCAACTGGATCATTACAGTTAGGCTGTGAATGGGACCAAGGCAGCATCCAATCTCAGATTTAAATCTAAAATGAAGGAAAAACTATGGGAAATTTTGTAATAGAGGCGTGTATAAAGGAGTTAATGCAACAACAGGGGAACAATTCCACCAGCATCTTATCTTATATTTACTAATTGGAGGCACCAAACGAGGCATCACGTTAATCCTTGGAATTAAGAAATTTCATCCGTTCGATTAACATAAGATGTATTTGTAGCGGTTGGATGAAAATTCATACGTGATCTCCTGTCCCTTCTTATATGAGACGTCCTGCCCCTGGTCTCTTGGTTTCCCTAATAAAAAAAACTGAGCGTCAGCGGCTCAAAAGAAAACTGAGCATCCTCTCCAAGAGTTCACCTATAGATGTGTCCTCCCCTTCATCTCTCTACGTTTCCCTAGAAAAAAAACTGAGCGTAACAATAAAATCTGAGCGTCATCCAAAAAACTGGCTGTCATCAGCTGAAAATAAAATAAAAAATGAGCCTCATCTCCATTCCAATAATTGACATACGCAAGGTGTCCTTCCCTTAATTTCTGTATGTTTCCCTCAAAAAGAAAATCTGAATATCCTCTCCTCCTAGATTGGCGACTAAAGATGGAAAGGGTAACCTGCTTTGGATTGAATCAACCACATGATAGTGGAGAACCCGCATCTGTCTCTCCGTGTCGGCTCCTTGCCAGCAGAAATAATGGCCGAAGTCTGCATCACCCACAACAGATTTGCTAAACCGTAAACCCTGTAGTCCGCTTCGAAACAACTAATCTCAGGTATGCAACGCAATCTTTTCTTTTCTGTCTAATGCATGTGTCGATTCAATCTAAAAAATTTAAGATCACAAATTCTTTTAGGGACGATTGGATTGAGTTCTACAATTTTGTTTTGATTAAATCTGATTGGTGTATCACTCATTACCCCGGAATGAAAAAAAGGAAAAATAAACTATCATCCTCTCCTCCTAGATTAGCAATTAATATTTTACTAAACACCGATAAAAATTAAGAATATAATGTGTCAGCAGTAGGAGAAAGCCTTGGACGTCCCCTCATCTGTCACGCATGGGAGACGTAATCATCATGGTCTCTCCATATTTTCTCATCAAAAGGAGAAAAAAAAAAGATAGGACTCACGCTCCTGGAGGTTGGAGGTTAAGAAATTACATCCATCTGATTAGCGTATAAATGTGTTCGTAGCCGTAGCATGAAGCATGGGACGTTCCCCCATGTCTCACCTATGGGAGACCTCCTCCCTTTGGCCTCTCCCCCTTTCCTCATAAAGAAAATAAGAAAGTAAATCTGGGCATGATCTCTCTCTGATCATCCCAAGTTATTGTTGGCTGCAATCCCATGGGGTTTCTCTTTATTCCCCTCATATGCCTTCGCTCCTTGGTCGCTGCATCCGCAGCATTGTTGAGCAGCACGAGCTCTCCGAGTTACCAAAGCCCGCATGTCAGTTACTTCTCCAGTGCTGCTGCGCGGGTGCCTATCCTTGCTGATCAGCGACTGAGCGCCCTCGCCATCAGGTCCCACCCCTTTTTCTGCTATCGCCGGCGGCAAGACGTCCTTTCTATCTAGATCACGCGCATCTAAAAGCACGGCCTTGGATAAATTAGCAAGTATCAAGAGACCAACCTGCCACCTCACCTGCCTAAGAAGGGACGAGACTTGCCTGCTCCCTTCCCATGCTCCCATCCGTGCTCCTGCCTACGTGGCTTGATTTGATTGGAAGAAAATAACACCCGGCCCCATCCCCTGAAAATCAGGAGGGGAGATGATTAGATTAGAAAAGAAAAAGGAAAAAGGATAGCCGTAGGATGAAGTGGGAGCACGGATGGGAGCATGGAAAGGGAGCAGGCAAGCTGGATCCCCTAAGAAGTGGAATATACGTTTAATCTCAGGTCTGATATCTTCTCAATGCACATGGTTCGATTCAACTAATGCCTTCACCACAGATTGTTGCGAGCCGGCAGTTTTGTTTTGTTTGTAGTGAATTAGGCAACTTCTCAAATCTTCAAGGCGAGTCTTGCACTAATATAATGTGAAATAGAAATAGTTTTTTTTGGGATATCCAACATCATCTAAATTATGTTTCTTGATCATCTATGTGAGGTTGCTAACTGAAGGAAAAATGCAGTGGCCTGCCAGGGTAATGACACGACACACGCCAGCGAAGGCAAGGATAGTTTTTTACTTGGGAGCTTTTCACCCATGTTGAAGAAAATATTAACATTTACCGTGGTAAGGAAAACAAACTATTTTGTTTCTATATGACATATACGCTATTGAAAATTTTCAATATGATTAACCAACTTAAAATAATTTTTTTCTAATAACTAATTCCAGTAAGTTATTGTTCAAATAACTAGCCCGTGCGGTCGCACGGGTTGACGACTAGTACATAGAGTCCATATGTTCTACATGAAGCCATCTCCCCCAAATCCTACATCGTAGTAACCCGACTCGCAAATAAGTAATTTGCAGCAGGCTATGTACATTACCTTGTCAAATATCTCAACCACTACAGGTCACAGGCCTAGAGTTTTAGTTGATATGCGACACGAGTTCGGCCACAAGCTCTTCTAGAATGTCGTCACGTATCATTTCAGCAATGTCTGCTCCGAACATTTCAAGTTCGGGGTGATGGTCCAGGGGAAAAGGCTCAACACTGTCCAAATCAAATGGCCGGTAGCTCCTTCGCATGAGCAGTGCTGTTTGCCAAAATTTTCAGCCAACTTCCCCCAGTCCATTTCAGGCCATGAGTTCATCATGATTTTTCAATGCAAACTGCTACCTGGAGCAGTCATGTCAGCTAAGATTGAGTTAAGAGATTGAAAAGAAGCTTCCTATCTTACCTCGATCACAGGAGCCGCTTGCTGTACTTGTTTTCCAGCCATACGAATTATCTCTGCATGTATTGTTGCACTTTGACCTATGAACATTTCTTGATTTTCGATAGAGGATGGATTTTATTAACTCAGAATGAAGCATCAATCAGATACAAACACAATGAACACACACCTGAACTTTGCATAATTAGGACGTACAAAGCCAACAAGAACAAGTGTACACACAAAAACCACGACAGAAAAGAGCAAAGTCGTAGAAGACCAAAGTTATGCTGAGGCGAGAAAAGGAAGAAATCCCAAAGAGATCAGAACAACGATCGACGAACTACAACAACGATCATATCCGCACCGACCATCTTTTGACGGCACAAGGACAGTGTAGAGAACTAAGAATAGGCCGCGCAACACAATTGCATTGCTCGGTGCACTGGGCAAGTATATATGATGTACAGGATGGGGCCACAACCTCAACTATACAGGAGAACTAGGAGGTGGGCCCAAGACAGGATATACATGCACACAATATAT